>NW_006159506.1:6761983-6778007 GCF_000334495.1 Tupaia belangeri chinensis
ATTGTAAATATAGATATATATATAGGCATATAAACAGGTATGAAGAATACATATATAGCTGCCAATTTCATTAGCTTTGGGAGCAGAGAGGCATGAAAGACGGTGAAGGTGGGGGTATAAAAGTTTACTTTTGATTTTAACTCATTAATCTTCAGTGTTGATTACTATTATTACTTTAGGGAGAATTTGCTATAGGGTATGTTTGCTTGCCAAAGAGACAGAAAGAGACAGAGACAGAGAGAGAGAGAGAGAGAGAAATCACCCTCCTGGGGGGACGGCCATATTGCAGTCTCTTCTCCATTCTTCTCTTGGTATTTTGGGCACACACGCACATACACTTGGTGAAATTTTCAAGATGCTGAGTCTGGGACTTGAACCGTGATCGGTCATGTGGGAGTTCAGCGCCTTAGCCACTACACCATCTGCTGTAACTCTGGTTGGGGAAAAAAAAAAATGGAATTTTAGAACAAATTCTACATGGGAGAAAAAAAGTAGAATTTTCATGAATTCCCATTTTTGCACAGCACAGAGCTCTTTTTTTTTTTTAATGTGTGTGTGTGTGTGTGTGTGTGTGTGTTGCTAGGTCTGGGACTTGAACCATGATCATTCATGTGGGAGTGTCCAGAGCTTTAACCACCATGCTACCTGCTGGCCCCTTATCTATTGATTTTAAAGCAACTCACTAGGCAGAGCTTCCTAGTGAGAGTGACAGAAATGAGTACTGAAATCAAGGACAGGGCTACTTAGTAAGAAATTAAGGCACTAAAGGAGAGAACGCAGTGGTCTTGGTGGTGTAGGTGGCTGGCTCTCACTTGGCTGACTTAGCTGTTCTAGTCCTGGACCCGGCAGCTTGAAAAATACGTTGCGGGGCAGATGGTGGCATGGTGGTTAAGGTGCTGAACTCCCACATGGCAGACCATGGCTCGAGTCTTAGATCTGGCGACTTGAAAATCACACCAGGCATGTGTGCATGCCAGCCCAAAATCCCAGGAGGAGCATGGAGGAGAAGGGATTGTGGTGTGGCCATCCCCTCCAGGAAGTAATAATGTCTTACTTTCCCTCTCTCTGTCTCAGTCTTCTCTTTCCAGAGAGTGTATGTGTCCTAGGGCAAAAAAAAAAAAAAAAAAAAAAAAAAAAAAAAAAAAAGAAAAAAAAAAGAAAAAAAAGAATACAGTAATTCCAGGGATCAAGGAGGCTAGCAAACATTACGAAGATACTATGCACCCTCAGTGTCTGAGAATTAGGGCGTCAAAACAGCTGCTCAAGGAGACGTACCAATGCTTCTAAATTGTGGTCCCCAGACTAGAAGTATCGTCATCATCAGGGAATTTGTCAGAAACGCAAATTCTCCGGCTCAGAGCCAGAACTGCTGAATCAGAAGTGGGGCCCAGCCAGGTTTTAATAAGCCTTCCAGGAGATTCCGATGTGCACTGAAGTTTGACAACTACCACTGTAGGCAAGGCTCTCCCTAAATTTAATATACAAGCGTACCCCGTTACTTGGGGGGGTGGGGGGCATGTGCCAAGATCCCCAGTGATGCCTGAAGCCACAGAGTGTACTAATGCCCTATGCAAGGGATCTTGGAAAAGTTCATGGAAAATATATATTATGAAAAAAAACTAGTCATAGATTTCAAAATGGTTTGCACCAAAATAAACTCAGACTCGAATTCCATTTTCTACATACTTTTTGAAGTCCCCTTGCATAGACCATGTGTTTGTGCTCTGATAACCAAGATGGTTACTAAGTGACTAACAGGGGGTGGGAAGCTTAGGCAACGAGAATGTGCTAGACAGAGGGATGGTTCTTGTCCCAGGCAGGCAGGAGCAGCTGACGCAAGATCGTCACGCTCGTCAGACCAGCGGGTAATTTAAAACTTAGGAATTGCCTGTTTCTGGAATTTGCCACTTAATCGTTTTGCACTGTGGTTCGTTGTAGGCGACTGAAGTCATAGAAAGAGAAATTCAGGTAAGGGAGGCTACTATACATGTACCTCACCTGCAATTTTTGTTCGTTGTTTGTTTTTCTGCTATGAGGCATGTGTACTTGCAGAGAAAGGAAAAGAAAATGAGAAAATGCCTTCCAGGGGCAGGGGTGACCATGCCTCAATCCCTTCTCCTCCATTCTCCTCTCTGGATGATGGACATGCATGCACACATGCCCGGCCTGTTTTTCAAGCTGCTGGGTCGGGATCTCAAGTCATGCAATTGGACATGTAGAATCCAGCCTCCCCAATCATGCTGGTTTCACTTTTTAAACTTTTTTGTAACTTTACTTTTTTTTGTGTGTGTGTGTGTGCGCTCACCAGACAGACAGAGACAGAGAGACAGAAAGCGAGAAATCACCCCCTAGGGGGGATGGTCACGTTGCAATCCCTTCTCCTCCATTCTCCTCTAGGGATCTTGGGCATGCACGCACACGCGCCCGGCGTGAGTTTAAGCCAACGGGTCCAGGACTCGAACCATGATTAACTACATGGGAGTCCAGCGACACAGCCATTACGCTAACTGCTGGTTCCATAACTTTACTTTTTTTTTTTAAACTTCTTTTTTACATTTAATTGTACATCTTTGTGGAATGGATTATGGTCTACCAAAGCACACATGCAGTGTGTGATAACCAAATGGAGGATCTTACTGTTTTCCTCGGGCATGCTTCCTGGCAGCTGATGAAACGGCACATTCTGATTCAGCAGGAATGAGGGCGGGACCTGAGAGCCTGCATTTCTTTCTTCCCGTTTTAGTTTTTTAGAGAGATGTTTGCTATAGGGTTCGTGTGCTTGCCAGAGAGAGACAGAAGCGAAGAAATCACCCCTCAGAGGGAATGGCCATGCCGCAATCCCTTCTCCTTCATTCTCCTCTTGGAATCTTGGGCACGCACGCACATGCACCTGGCATGAATTTCAAATCACCAGGTCCAGGACTCGAACCGTGGTCCACTAAGTGGGAGTCCAGCGATGTAACCATTATGCCATCTGTGGGTCCCAGATCCTGCATTTCTCACAAGCTCCCAGGTGAGGCTGATGCTGCTATCTCTCAGGACACACTGAGAAACTTTTCCAAGGAAGATTGCATGAGGATCTGATGATTGGAGGGCTCCATAGTGAATGTATAAATAATAATAACGATAAAGGAAAACAAACCCCAAACAATAGAACATCAACAACAGCCAGAAAGCTAGATTACCTATAACATAATGACGGTTATATTTTCAGCTGTCTTTACATAAACAATAATAGAAGCCCAAAGACTGTGGAATATGATTTTCACTAAGCTAAGAAAATCAACTGTCAGCCTAGAATTAGGTAACTAGCAAAATTATTTTTCAAGAAAAAAGATCCAAAAAGGACATTTTAGGCTCAGCCTGGGAGTGTAGACGGTCGTAAACTGAATTGCAGTGCTGGAAGCTGTGGCCAGCTGCAGGGCTACATCCCCAGGTTGGTTTGAAAATATGCTTGGATGCATGAGCTGGTGCCCAAGATGCCGAGGAGCTGGACAGCTTTGAAAGGAAGGACTGACACGGGATGAAACCTCGTCAAGGATGCTCCCCTCTCTCGTGTATACACATACGCTATCACAAATAAAATAAACCCAAAGCAAGTTTTTAGCCATCTTCCTTCAGAAAATAGAAGAAAAACTGCCCGTACTATAAAGATTGAAATGCAAGAAGTATTCACGTACAAATACATGGAAAATATATTCAGCTATGTCTGAATACATATTAGCTGCAAAAAATTAATGTCTTGTTTATGAGATTAATAAAAGAGAGAAGCAAATCTAACTAAGATTAGCATACAAATCAGGGTGATGAGAAGGAAAACCTCCCAAATTCCTCAGGAGAAATAATATTTCTGAGTTGATTCTTTGTTCATACTGTTTGTTAAACTTTCTAGGGTAGCCCGGTAAAACAGATATGAGTGTTATAGCCAGGCATGCTGCTGAAGAGACTTAAAAAAATCTTTGTACTTTATTATAACATATTTTTTCCTTTCAAAAGTTGTTTTTTGTTTGTTTTTTTTTTTTTTTAAATGATTCTGGGATAACTTCATTTACTGTGAGTCATTTTGTTAAAAAAAAAAAAAAAGATCTTTTTTTTTTTTTTTAAATGATTCTGGGATAACTTCATTTACTGTGAGTCATTTTGTTAAAAAAAAAAAAAAAGATCTTTTTTTTTTTTTTTAAATGATTCTGGGATAACTTCATTTACTGTGAGTCATTTTGTTAAAAAAAAAAAAAAAGATCTTTTTTTTTTTTTTTAAATGATTCTGGGATAACTTCATTTACTGTGAGTCATTTTGTTAAAAAAAAAAAAAAAGATCTTTTTTTTTTTTTTTAAATGATTCTGGGATAACTTCATTTACTGTGAGTCATTTTGTTAAAAAAAAAAAAAAAGAAAAAGGAAATAAGCAAAGAAAATACCAATAGCACGTTGTTTTTTTATTTCCACTGGAACTTTAAGAGATCTGAACCAGAAAAATGGTACTTTCTTCAAACAGCTGGCTATCCGGTGTCCCATGGGTGCTTCACTCCCAAAAACACCTTTACACACCGCTCACATCCTTTTGAAAGCTCCTAAGGTGAAGCTGCTACTCTGGATATTGTGTTGACGATTCCTCTTTCCAGATAGAGAGGCTGAGGCTGGCCCAGAGAGCTATTTGTGTTCCAAGGTCACAGAGACCTGGGCCAGGCTCCTGATGGCCTGCGTGGAGCTCTTCCCACAGGCCCTTAGCATTGCCTTCGGAGCTGCCACTGGGAAGTAGTGACAGAGCTCAGGAGATTAACACGGCTGTGTCTCGGTTGTAAAAACCGGAGCGGCTCTATCTCCAGGCTCACTGGCGAATAATAGGCATCTTTATCATCCTTTCCGTCCGAAGGCATTTATTTAAAACCCCTTGGCTAACTCACAGGGAGGGCTGGCTGTCACACACCATCACATGGCATGGAAACTGGCAATTAAATTTAGCTCCCCACCTGGGCAATTCAGAGCGAGATGTTTACCGGCCAGCCCAGCCCCGGAGGAGCCAGTGGTTTTCATTCCCCAACCGAGAGGTTTGCAGAGAAAGTTAAGGACGTCTAGAGGGAGTGATGCCAAATAATGCTAACAGCACCTGTCCCCATCAATAACTTGGCGCCCTTAAACTATTGCAGGAAAAATAACCAAAACGGACCAACTGCAGCAGAACTCTGAGGGCCCAGGGTGCCCGTTCTGTATACAGCCCAGGGACAGCTTCAAGCTCCTGGCAGAGCTGGGGCTCAGAGGCCCCGGAGATGCCGAAAGGGAAGCGTTTGCTCCAAGGACAACTTGTTTGTTTACCAACTCCGGGGACAACACGAACCAAAGAGTCGATGCCATTTCCCCTACACACCCTGAAAGATGCAGCCTGCTGTGTCTCCATAAGAATATCCAGTAGCTACCTGAGTAAATACCCCCCAGTGGCCAATAGCGAGTGTGGCCGGACTGACGAGTACGTTTTACTGGTTTACGGGACACAGAATTATGGCCTGGTACAGCTCTGCCTGGAGTCCAGGAGGCTGCTCTGCTTACAAAGGTCTACTTTCTGGGGCCAGCAGATGGCCTTGTGGTTACGTTGCTGGACTCCCATGCAGTCAACTGAGGTTCAAGTCTCAGACCCGGTGGCTTAAAACTCAGGCAGGGTGTGTGTGCGCCCAAAAGCCCAAGAGGAGAAGGGAGGAGGAGGGATTGTGGTGTGGTCATCCCTTCTGGGGGGTGATTTCTTTCTTTCTGTCTCTCTGTCTCTCTTTGTTTTTCTGGGTGAGCTCACGTGAGCTATAGCAAAAATCTCTCTTAAAAAAAAAAAAAAAAAAAAAAAACCAAAAACGTCTGGGATCAGCAGATGGCATAATGGCTATGTCGTTGGCCTCCCATGTAGTCACTGCGGTTCGAGTCCTGTACCCAGTGACTTAAACTCACACTGGGCGCATGTGTGTGCTTGCCCAAGATCCCGAGAGGAGAATGGAGAAGGGATTGTGGTGTGACCATCACCCCTGGGGGATGGTTTCTCGCTTTCTGTCTCTCCATCTCTCTGGCAAGTGCATGCACCCTATAGCAAAAACCTCTCCAAAAAAAAAATTAGCCCAAGGCTTAGCCAGATCCCTGTGCTTTAGCATGGCTGGGAACGTGATCGTGACAGGGCAGTGAGAATATAAGCGTCACACAAATTAGTCACATCGTTCCTGACTCTGGACGGGCCTGGTGAATCACATCTGCCTGACGCTGGAAGGGCTCGTCTCTCACAAGAGCTCAGATCTGCCGCCATGGTGGGAAGAGAGACCCTCACGCCCCTGCAGAAAGGGGTCAGATACCACGCTCCGTCTCTGAGAATGCTCACCCCTGTTCAGACTCAGGCACGTCTGAGCCACCGCACACCCACGGGAGTATCTGTTCTCTCGCCTTACACAATAGCGCCCATGGAAAATGGAACAAGAACTCCGAGTGTCACACTCAGGGCCCCGAGGGGAGGAAAAAGGCCAGCTGAGAGTGCCAACGCCCCTGCTTAGACACGGAGGGGAGTGGCTCTTCATTCTTCTGAATATCTACCCCTAGTGAATTGCCAGTCATCTGGGTGATGATGGCAGGGCATCAAAGCCTTCATGCCTGGTAACGTTTAGCTTCCAAAGCCAGACTCTCCCACAGGCCGTCAGGAGGAGCAGCCGCACATGGTTTCCGAAGCCGTGCGCTACCCTCACCCCTGCCCATCAGGGGTCTGTCCTGTTTCTGTGGAGGAGCCTGAATTGACCCTTTTAAAATTTGTTTCCATTTTTATTGCCAGAAGGTGCACATACGTTTCTGGAGAGACGAAAGAACAGAGATACAGAGGGAGAGAAAGCTTGTCCCACTGCGTGTGGCCACACCACAACCACTTCTCCCTCCTGTCGGGATTTGGGGTACTCACACACACGCACCCAGTGTGTTTTTCAAGCCAGGGCTCGGATTTGAACTGCGGTTGAACATGTGGGATCTAACACCCTTCACCGCGAGGCTGTGAGGCTGGGTCTTTTCTTTTCTCTGCTTTCCCTTCCCCGTCTTTTCCTTTTGCTCCCTCTTCTTTTTTCTTTTCTTAAAAAATTTTTAAAAAGAACTCTGTATATTTAATTTTATTTATTCATTCATTTCTTTTCATTTGACCAGAGAGAGATACAGGAAAATGGCAGGGCGAGGGGGAGTGAGAAAGTAAGCCACCAGGTTCGGGACTCGAACTAGAGTCAACCACTCCACCTGCTGGCCCTTCCTGCTCCTAAATCTCATGGCAAAAAGCATCACCCTGAGAGGTTCCTTGATGGCGTGGTGGCCCTCGGCCTAAGGAGGTAGTCACTCCTTTCTGGCTTAGTGGAGACAGCTCAAAGCAGCCGTGTGGCCTTGAGTCCAAGGACTGACACACTGCACTGGTGATGGTTTTCAGCCTGAGTTTTTTCTGTCAGAGGGGACAATCGTCCCTCCCCTTCCTTCATGTGATGGTGGCAAGGACAGACGAGGTGGTATAGGAGAGCCACCTCCTCAGAGGTGCGAATGTGGGCATTCTTAGCCTCGCTCGTTTCCCTTCTGAGCGCTCTAGGGATGTTCTTACTTACCTCTTCCTCATCTCGGAACGCGGGTTGCATCCTGTGAATTGCGTTTGGCCCTAAGTCATGGGAGGTTGGGTGGCACACACGGTCCATGGTGGCTGTGACCGTCCTCAGCTTCAGCAGGGTCCTGACGAAGGGTGTTGTGAATTTACAGCTGGGCGCACTGGGCCATGGTGACCTCCGGCCTCTGTCCCTGGAAGGCCAGCCCTGATGGAGGACATGGCACACCTGCCACTCTAGGTGGAGATATGTTTCATGGCCACCTCCACCTCGTCCCCAGCAGCCACTGGATCCAGCTCTCTGTGGTTGGCCTGGCTTCACACAGGCCTGGCACAGGCCGCTGGCAGAGCAGGTGCCGGCCATGGGGACCCTTGGTCTTCAGGGGCAAAGCAGAAGACACATCCAACTCGGAGATTCCAACGCAATGGACAGCCCTGGCAAGAGAGAGCTTTTCTTGAAGTATTTCCGGTCGGTGGAGCTTGGAATCAGTTCCTTTGCATATGGGGCTTCTCAGATGGAAATGCCAGGACAAAAGCAACAAACAAACAAAAGCGTAGAAAAGTCCCTTCTGAGCCCAGGATGGTCGCAGCCACCATGGACCGTGTGTGTCACCCATGGCTTGGATCCCTTGTCCTGCTTTGGAGTGCAGGGCCTGACCTCTACAAAGCACATTTTCCAGCCTCCTTGCTGCCTGGCTTTCAGCTGGCTTTGGCCCCAGGGAGTCAGACTCAGCGAGATAAATTGCAGAGCTGGAGGCGGGAGAGGCCAGGTGTCTGTCTCCGTGTTGCCCCGGCACGTCAGGTCCCTGACACTCAGACAGCCCTTCTTGGTTCTGATTCCACCAGACAGCCAGGATTCCGGTGTGGATAGCATTCCCCCTCCAAGCCCAGGACTGGTGGAATCTCTGTTATGGCTGTCACCTCTTCCAACATCTTTGTAACCAGGTGGGACTGGAACCCAGCTCTTCCGGTGTGACTCACAGACACCTGCGGCTGTGGTCCCTTACTGAGCAGGTCTGCAGGTCAAAGTGAACCACAGGTTATTGATGAGAGAACCCCAGAAAAATAAGTTGGTATTACCAGTCGATTCAGAGAAATTGTCCAAATATTCTAACTTAGCCGGTGAGGACCCTCCTTACAGGGTGGGGAGGGGGTGGGGGAGAGGAGTTTGAAAGAAAAGAATGAAACAAAAAAGCAGAGAGAAGCTTGAGTTCCAAAACATTAAGGAAAAAAGGAAGTTTCTTCTTCTTTCCTTTTTTTTCTTTCCTTTTTTTTTTTTTTAAAGAGATTTTTGCTATAGGGCTCATGTGCTTGCTGGAGACACAGAGACAAACAGTGAGAAATCATCCCCCGGGGGGATGGCCACACTGCAATCTCTTTTTTTTCAGGATTTTGGGCACGCGTGCACCTGGTGTCAGTTTCAAGCTGCCAGGTCCAGGACTCGAGCCATGGTCAGCCATGTGGGAGTATAGCACCTTAATCACTATGCCTCCTCTGGCCCCAGAAGGGCCTGTGTGCTTGCCAGAAAGATAGAGAGAGACAGAGAGAGACAGAGAGACAGAGAGCGAGAAATCACCCACCCGGGGGGATAGCCATGCCGCAATCCCTTCTCCATTCTCCTCTCGGGATCTTGGGCACGCACGCACACGTGCCCGGCATGAGTTTAGGCCACCGGTTCCGGGACTCGAACCGCAGTTTACTATATGGGAGTCCAGCGACATAGTCATTATGCTAACTACTGGTCCCCAGAAGGAGATTTCTTATTTTTTTCTTTTTATTTGCCTCTTCAGACCTTCAGGAGGCACGCTGGTTGGAGAAGTGACTTTTTTCAGAGATGCAGGGGCCCTTTATCCTTGGCCTGTGAGACTAGACCCGAATGGGGACACCAATGGCTTAGTGCAGACATCTCGAGGTCTCCTGTGGCATATCTAAAAGCCTGATGCTTGTCACAACCAAGCCCCAGATCCTGGCAGCCTGAGTGTATGCCATGATGCCACCAGCCTGGTCCATGTGAGACCGAGACCTCCGCTCCACTGTTGACCAATCTAACCTTCCTGAAGGACACCCTGCTGTCAGCAGGACTTCCTGAAATGCCTTTGACTCATGGATTATTCACAGGTCCTGCAGCAGGCTGGCTGCTGCTCTGCACAGCTGCAGGGAGGACTCAGCTCCAGAGGCCTGGGCCGTTCCAAAGGACTGCGAGAAATTGTCCTTGCCACTTTATTATTTCTTTTGAAAGAATGACTTTATTTATTTATTTATTTATTTATTTATTTATTTATTTATTATTTTAACTTGACCAGAGTGAGAGAGCGAGAAAGGGAAAGTGAGAAGCAAGCTGCCAGATTCGGGACTTGAACCATGGTTGGCCATGTGGGAACCCAGCACCTTTAACCACCATGCCACCTGCTGGTCCTCTTTATACTTTATTTTTTAATCATAGTGAAATATTCATAACATAAAATGTACTGTTTTCATCACTTTAAGAGTACATTTCTGTATCGTAGGATCCCTTTGCAGTGTCAGTTCAGCCATCACCACCTCGCCACCATCTTTCTCAGAACTCTCATGTCCCCAAACTCCATGCCCATTACATAGTAACCCCCCACTCCTCTTTCCCCGAACCCTGGCAACCACCGCTCATTCTATTGTCTCTGAATTGGACTGCTCTAGGCCCCTCCCACAGGGAGAGTCACCCAGTGGTCGTCCTTTGGTGACTGGCTATTTTATTTAGCATGATTGTCCTCAGTGTTCATCCATGTTGCGTAAGTCAGCATTTCCTTCCTTTAAAGATGAGTAATACTCTGTTGTGTGTGCAGGGGTAAGATGAGATGTTATGTGAGGCGCTCTCACATGGGAAGATCCAGGTTGGTGTCTGGAGACCTCCCTGAGGACACCCGTGATCCAGGGCTGGCTGAAGCTGGGAGTGGATTGCGGTATCTGGAGCCTGCTGGGGGTGCTATCTCTCTCTCAAAAATTAAATTCTAGGGGCCGATAGTTGGCATGGTTGCTAACGGTGCTGGACTCCCACATGGCCAACCATGGGTCGAGTCCTGAACCTGGTGGCTTGCTTTCTCGCTTTCCCTTTCTCTTTCTCTCTCTCACTGTGTCCCCCTCTGGTTAAATTAGAATAAGAAAATAAAGTAAAATAAAAGAATTCTTTTTTAAAAAATTAAATTCTATGGTGAGGCCAGCTGGTGATGTGGTGATTAAGGCAGCCAGGTCTCACATGGATGATTATGTAGTTCAAGGTCTAGGCCTGGCAGCTTGAAAAATATGCTGGGGGGAACCAGCAGTTAGCGTAATGGCTATGTCTCTGGACTCCCATGTAGTCGACCGCGGTTCGCGTCCCGGACCCAGTGGCTTAAAACTCACGCCGGGCGCGTGTGTGTGCGTGCCCAAGATCCTGAGAGGAGAATGGAGGAGAAGGGATTGCGGCGTGACCATCCCCCCTGGGGGGTGATTTCTCGCTTTCTGTCTCTATGTCTCTCTCTGTCTATCTGGCGAGCGCACATGCCCTGTAGCGAAAAACCTCTCCAGAAAAAAAAAGAAAAAAAAAGAAAAGAAAAAAAAATATGCTGGGCACGTGTGTGGGTGTACACACCCAAAATCCCAAGAAGAGAATGGAAGAGAAAGGATTGCGTTACTGCCATCTGCCTGTGCTGTGTCGCTTTCCCTCTTTCTGTATGTCTCTGTCCTTCTCCAGCAATTGCATGCAGCCTGCTGCAAAACTTGAAAGAAAATTTCTGTTGTGGATATGCGCTACGCTTGATGCGTTCATCCGTCAATGGACGCTTGAGTTCTTCCCCCTTTTGGCTGTTGTTTGCTGCTGTGAACGTGGGTTTTCGAATATCTCTTGGAGTCCTTTTTATTTTTTTTTTAATTCTTCTAGGCATCTACCCAGGAGTGAAATTGCTGGATCCTTTGGCAATCCCAGGCTTAACTGTTTCAGACACTGCAGTAACGTGTTCCCAGCCATTGCGCCACTTACATTCCCACCAACAGTGCACGCGGGTTCCGATTTCCCCATCCCCTTTCCGACACTTATTTTTTTAAATGTTGATAATAGTCATCCTAATGGGTATGGAATCTCTTTTAACTTTTAGTTTAAAATTGAAAAATATATATTCTACGAGGGGGATGAAAATTTCAGAATGCAGAATAGGCTGCCCGATGAAACCTCAATTTTACTTCCCTTCTGGTCTGGATTTCCCTCCTTTTCTCTCCAGAGGTAACAGTTACCACCTGAAGGATGATCTTGAATGGCTTATGCATGGACAAGTTTATATGTGTGTGTATTTATCTTTTTTTTTTTTTTTTCCGGAGAGGTTTTTGCTATAGGGTGTGTGTGCTCGCCAGAAAGACAGAGAGACAAAGAGATGGAAAGCGAGAAATCACCCCCCAGGGGGGATGGCCACGCTGCAATCCCTTCTCCTCCATTCTCCTCTCGGGATCTTGGGCACACACGCACACGCACCTGGCGTGAGTTTTAAGTCTCTCTCTGTCTCTCTGGTGAGTGCATGCGCCCTATAGCAAAAACCTCTCAAAGAAGAAAAAAAGAAGAAGGTGGCTAACGCATGTGTACACGATATGTCCATAACATTCCCAGCAGAGATCAGTCTTGCACCCTGCAACCAAACGCATTTGTCTTTCTGCAGAACGTATGGATTACAGAAAACACGAACTGCGCTAAGTGGGATAATCAGCCAGACATCGGTTGCAGTCAGGTTTGCTACCAAATGAGTTCAGAAACCTTCCAGTTGTGAGAGCTTTTTGAAATTCAGAAGTGCAGATGTGAGATTATAGGCTTGTACTATTTAGGGTGTGCTAGGCTCTGGGGATGGGAGCTTTTCACATCGTATTTTGGGTACTCACGATAACCTTATGAGAAAGAGATTTTGCAGGTGGGAAACTGAAGATCAGAGGCAGAAAGTTATTGACTCAAGCAAGTGCCTAAACCGGGGCTTGAACCCTGGTCACCCTGATTCCCAAGCCTGGGCATGCGCCCTATTTTTTAACTTTTTTAAAAAAATAATTATTTTATTTAACTTTATTTGTTTGTTTTGATTTGGCCTGGGGTCGGGGGAGAGAGAGAGAAAGAGAGAGAGAAAGAGAGAGAGAGAGAGAGAGAGAGAGCAAGCAAGCAAACCGCCCGGTCCGGGACTTGAACCATGGTTGATCATGTGGGAGTCCAGCGCCCCTTAAGCATCATGCCACTTGCTGCCCCCCTGAGCTTTTTAATGCTGTATCTTAGGAGATCATGCACCATTGGCCATTATAATTATGAATAGTTCTTCACTCTTGAAGGAATTGGAGTGGATATCATGGGGCCTTGGTGGTCGAGCTTCCTCTGCAGTTGAGCCTGTCCCTCAGGTCGCATAGACATCATTAGGGTTTAAGACACTTTTCTGGGCTTCATTCTACATTTCTTCGGCCCTTCATGGCTTATGAAGGTGCTCTGCCCCTTCCATGAAGTCTTCCCTGATTTCTACTCCTCCAGGATCGCATGGTCCATGCTACACTGCCGATCTCCTCATTTGGTGGTAATATTTGTTCTCTATTTGTTCACTCATTTTCTTTTTTTAAGACAAAATGGTGCCAGCAGGTGGCCTGGAGGTTAAGGCAGCTGGATCTCACATGACCAACAGTGTGGTTCGAGTCCTTGACCCAGCAACTTGAAAAACACACTGGGCACATGTGCGTGCATGCCCTGCGAGGAGAATGGAGGAGAAGGGATTGAGCTGTGGCTTTCCTCCCCATGGGGTGCTTTCTCACTTTCCCTCTCTCTGTGTCTCTTAGATGAGCACAAGCACCCAATGCAAACTAAAAAAATAAAAAGAGAGAGACCCAAGACACACAGCGTACACGGCTGTCTTAGCCCTTTTTAAGTGCGCAGTCTAGCGGGGTTGAGCCCATTCACACCGCTGTGCGACCCTCACACCATCCGTCTCCGGAACTGTTCGTCTTGCAAACTGCAACTCTGTCCCCAGTAAACGAACTCCTCATCCCTCCCCAGTTCCTGGGAACAACAGTTCCACTTTCCGTTTGGCCTTGTACTGGTGGACTCATACGGTATTTGTCCTTTGGGTGACTGGATAATTGTGCTGAGTATAATAGCCTCCTTGTGCATGTATGTAGCAGCCCGTGTCACAATTTCTTTCCTTTAAGCTTTTTGCCGATGCTCCGAGGGAGAGGACATTCCTGTGGCCTTTTGGATGCCCTGCTCTACGGCTGTGTATCTGACCGCTTTGCCAATATTCATGGGACGTTGCTGACTTGATTTTTTTTCTCTTTGAGAGATTTTTGCTATAGGATATGTGTGCTTGCCAGAGAGACAGGAAGAGATAGAAAGCAAGAAATTATCCCCCAGGGGAGATAGTTACGCCACAATCTCTTCTTCTCCATTCTTCTCTCAGGATCTTGGGCATGCATGCACATGCTCCTGGCATGAGTTTTAAGCTGCCAGATCCGGGACTCAAACCATGGTTGACTATGTGGGAGTCCAGCGACCTAACCCTTACGCCATCTGCTGGTTCTGACTTGACCTTTTTAAGGGCTTGTAGGTGCACCATGAGAAAAGCAAGAGGCTGGCAAGCTGTGAAGGCCCTGCAGATTGTCCGTGGCCTGGTCTCCTGTGGTGTCATGTACACCTGCGCTTTGGTTTATGGCCTAGATCGATAATTGGCTGATTATACTTCACTCAAAAGCAGGTGTTCTGTGTCGGTGTGTCATCCGTTCTGCAACAATGCCACCTTTCACTCAGAGGTGTGAGTGTGTGAGTGTGATGTGAGCGTGTGTGGGAAGCCCTTTACAAGGACAAGCTCGAATGCTTGGGTAATCCCTCCTTCCACGTACCCCTCCTTAATAGAAGGATCGGTTTAGCAAAATTATGGGTATGCTAAATTCTCAGTTTGAGGCCCTAACTGGGCTTCCTTGATTCTAAGAGGAAAGAACAACGTTTCTCGGATTTCTTTCTCCCTTCTTTTAGGTAAGGGAGTGTAGTTTTCAAAGGAGGAAGAAGGAAGGCAGGTGGTTGGTCTGGGTCTGGGTCTGGGTCTGGGTCTGGTCTAGGAGCCCTTTGCTCACCAAAGGCCAAGAGTCACCAGGTCACCAGGCCTGAGCTGATGTGGGCCAGGGTCTCCTGTGGGCAGCTCAGTCTATGTACTTCACAGCCAATGCCAAGGTTAGGGTTTTTTCATCCTGCTTTTTCTTTTATTCAGAGAGATTTTTTTGGGGGGGAGAGGTTTTTGCTATAGGGTGCGTGCGCTCCCCAGAAAGACAGAGAGAGACAGAGAGACAGAAAGTGAGAAATCACCCCCCAGGGGGGATGGCCATGTTGCAGTCCCTTCTCCTCCATTCTCCTCTCGGGATCTTGGGCACGCACGCACATGCACCCGGTATGAGTTTAAGCCACCGGGGCCGGGACTCGAACCATGGTCGCCCACATGGGAGTTCAGCGACATAGCCATTACACCAACTGCTGGTCCCTCAGAGAGATTTTTGGTATAGGATGTATGCACTGGCTGGAGAGACAGAAAGAGAGAGACAGAAAGCGAGAAATCACCCCGCTTCCCAGGGTGAGGGTCACGCGGCAATCCCTTCTCCTCCATTCTCCTCTCAGGATCTTGGGCACGCACGCACATGCGCCCAGTGAGTTTTAAGCCGTCAGGTCCGGTCATCCTGTTTTATGTTAGGGAAACACACAGACCAAATGATCAAGTGGCTTATGCAAAATGGGGTGGCCTGGCTCTGCTGCGGAGGTTTGTTAGGACTCCTAGCCGGGGAGGTCGGGGTAGGGGTCAAGGCCTGCCTGACTGCAGCCCCACTATGTGCAAGAGGCCCGCCACCAATCCGTGCTGTCACCAGCCGGGCATCTCGCCTTTGCTGCCTTCTCCCAGCAGCCAGATTCTGGCCTGGACCGGCTTTTCTCTCCTGCCGGTCCTGGCTCACTTAGCAGGAAGTCGCCCACTAACGGAGCCCCGGGGGGTGGGCCTGGTGTCCTCCACCTGCAGGGTCTCAGGCCTCTGTGGCCTTGTGCCCGAGAAGCTGCTTTGATGCTGGTCTCTGCTCGAGGTCAGCCTGCAGTTCCAGCTGCGTCTGGTGACCCTGAAAGTGTCTAACCCGATGCTCTCCGGCTTTTCAGAGGCCAGCAGCTGTGGTCAGCCCCAGGAGGACCGCCCATGCCAGGGGCATCCTTGCAAGGATGGGCAGCGCATCGCCCAGGGCGGAGGAGGGGCCGAGGTGCCAGGGTCACCACCCAGATACAGTTCTCTCCTTGTTACCTGAACTCTCGCGGTCACAGAGAGCCAATAGGAAGCCTCGGAGTGGGAATGAGCTAGCAAGCAGAAGCCAGGCGCCCACACTGCGGCGTCTGGAACGTGCATGGCGCTGCGGGAGTGGCAAGCCACTGCGGCGGGGCCGCACCCGGGGGTCCCCGCCGGG
>NW_006159506.1:6778582-6785394 GCF_000334495.1 Tupaia belangeri chinensis
GTGTCTGGAACGTGCAGGCCGCGGCGGGAGTGGCAAGCCACTGCGGCGGGTCTGCACAGGGGGCTCCCGGCGGAAGTGCACCTGGGCCCTAGGTCGGGTGAGTAGACGTACTCGGAGATGGACACGGGATCAGACCCGGCAGTGTTCAGGGTTTGGCGTCTTTGTTGGACTAACGCGTAGGCGTCGTGTTTCCTGGGAGGTGAAGAGCGCCCCCCTGCGCATATGCGGCCTGTAGGCCAGGCTGCATGACCAGGGAGCCCTCTGCGGCCAGGCCAGACTGGTGTGCACCGAAGGGCCCTTGGGTCTACTCCCTGCCAGCCCGAGGGAGGAGGAGAAGGAGCCAGAAAGGCCATGGTTGCAGAGGGCTGGGGGACGAAGCCACCAAAGGAGAGAGTGGCTTTGTGATAGTCTTAACCTGCTGCCAATCCGAGGGCACGGGCTCGGGCAAAGGGCACTGTGGGTCCCTCTGCGCGACAGGGATCCCAGACCAGCAGACCGGGGGGTTTCACTCTGCTGATGCGTAAAGGTCTCTGGTCCTCGCTGGCGTTCTTACCCACACGCCGACCTGCTGTTTGTGTGGGAGGTCGGGCTACCCCGTGGTTCTGCAGGAAAAGGTCAGCTGAGGCTGGGCTGGTTCTGCAATCCCGAAGGCGATGTGGGAGAAAAGTCCCGGGCCCTTGGGTACCTGCTCCGAGAAGGCTCCCAGCTGGTGGAGGCTGGCGCCAAGGCGCGGCGGGGGAGCAAGCCCACCCTGGGTGCAGTCCTGGCCCGGGAGCCTGCTGTCTCTGAGCTGGCTTGCACAATGCTTCCTGCATGCGTTTGCATCACAGCCTCCACAACTGTCATGTCAGCAGACGACCTCTGGCACTGTTGAAGAGGTGCCACTCGGGAGAAGGCCCACCAAGAGCCGCTCCTCTGTCTGCCACCTCGTGCCTGTCCCGCTGGCTGCTGGCATTTTATTATTTCATGAAAATACTTTTAAAATGTATTTTAAAGTTTATTATTTTTGTTGTTTTAAGTTTTTTTTATTTTTATTTATTCATTTTTAAATTTGACCAGAGAGAGAGAGAGAGAGAGAGAGATAGGAGAGAGAGAGAGAAAGTGAGAAAGCAAGTTGCCAGGTCCAGGACTCGAACCGTGATTGGCCATGTGGGAGTGTCCAGCGCCTTAACCACCACACCTGGTGGCCCCCAGTTATTTTAAGTGCTATTTGCGCATTTCTTCTATGAGAGAGAGACAAAGAGGGGGAGAGGTAGAGACAGGTAACCCCTCCGATAGATCTTGATGATAAGATCCAGCCCCAGTGTCAGCTGGCCCCTGGTCACAAACACAGGTACCCCTGGTGTACTCTCAGGGAGGTCTCTGGACACAAACCAGGAACCTCCTGATGTGGATCAGCCTCGCAGAGTGTCTCTTTTGACTGCTGCACCTCCATTCTGCCCATTCATTACTTTTAGCCTCAAGTCGCTTTTTGTACAGCTGTTAGAGAATTCTGCATCTCTCTGTCTCTGGTGTCTCTGCATCTCCACAAAGACCCAAGATCTCCCTGCTTCCTGGCCTTCCACTGCTCTCACCTCCAGAGAAGCTGTGCTCTTCAGCCCTGAGCTCCCACATTCTGGTGTACTGATATTCTCTGGCTCTCAGTGGAGGGCTGTGGAGTCGCCTTCTCTCTGCTTCGTCTGACTTGGCGAAGATTCAGGTGAAAGGGAAAAACAAAATACCGAGGACGCTGACATTTTAATTGGGATGACCGGAGAGGGCGCCATTGGGAAGGAGTCTCGAGGACAGACTTGAGGTACGTGAGGGAGTTGAGCCCTCCGAATGTGAAGATTTTCGGGAAGGAGCATCTCGACGGAAATACAGAGACCCGAAGGCAGGAGCACGCCCAGATGGTGTGATTGAAACCAGGCCAGTGTGTCTGCAGAGGGAAGAAGGAGGGGGGAAGCAGGAGGATCGAAAAGGAGGACAGAGGGGAGCCCAGAGCATGTGGGGCTGTGGGGGAGGACCTGGGCCTTTACTCCGAGGGGTGTGGGAGCCACTGCAGAGTTGGGAGCGGAGTAAGCCCCAGAACTAGTTGAGTTTTGGAGAGTCAGTCTTCC
Source organism: Tupaia belangeri chinensis (assembly GCF_000334495.1). Lineage (NCBI taxonomy): Eukaryota > Metazoa > Chordata > Mammalia > Scandentia > Tupaiidae > Tupaia > Tupaia belangeri. Next base: position 6,780,682 of record NW_006159506.1, read on the forward strand.
TATGAGGTCAGGTGTGTGTTATTGTCCTTTATTCCCCAGGAATAGCACATCTAGCTCATAGAAGACCTTAATGGATGTTTAGCAAATGAACAATGAAGAATCAATGTACAGGGCAGCCAGCAGGTGGCGTGGTGGTTAAGGGTGCTGGATTCCCACATGGTTGACAGGGTTCAAGTCCCAGATCTGGCGGCTTGCTTTCTCACTTTCCCTCTCTCTCTCTCTCTCTGTCCCTCTCTGGTCAAATTAAAATCAATAAAGTTAAATAAAATAATTCTAAAAGAAAAAAAAATAAATGCACAAATGAATGCTCTTTCCCAAGAGCTAGATCCTGGCTCCCCAGAGCACTGGGTGTTGAAGGAAACCTCTGGCAAATGCTGCCAACAGCCTAGTTCTTGGAGCGCTTAGCAACACACATCCAAATAGTTTTCCTTGTCACCCCAGAGAAGGCTGCTGTCTGGATCAACGCCCTCCAGAGGGAGGGGTTCAGGGTGTGTCCCACAGGGCCATCCTTGGCCTCGCCCCATGCAGGGTTCTGCTCAGTGACTAAATGAATCCCTAGAGCATTCTTGCCAAGATTGTTGATGGAGCGGGGAGGAATGGAGGTTTTATGGTGGCTTCAGGGTTTACAACCGTCTTTGGAGGTTGGAGCCAGGAGGACTATCAGCTAGAGAAGATGAATTAGGAAGAGACATAAAGTTCTGCATCAAAACACAAAAGTCACCTACAAAACATGGAACTGGGGAGTCCATAGCTTTGGACTATGCTAGCCCACACTTTATGAGTGACAGGTGTGAAGCAGTTGTCAAAAATCCTGAAGCGATGGGAGAATTATTCTAGAGGTACATCCGTCAGGGCCTCTTATCCGAGAGTTGTAATCCTCAGATTGTGTAAGGCCATGCCTGGATTTCGGGTAACACACTGATAGTTCTGTGAGCATGCTGGGAAGATGAGTAAGGTGGGGTATCTGACAGCTCAGTGGGCGATTTGTTTGGGAAGAGGAATTTGGGGGTAGAGACTTGAAAGCTGTCATCAAATATCGGACTTATTAGGAACTTTAAAAAAAGTGTATTTATTGGGGGAACCAGCAGTTAGCGTAATGGCTATGTCGCTGGACTCCCACGTAGTCGACCGTGGTTCGTGTCCCGGACCCGGTGGCTTAAAACTCACGCCGGGCGCGTGTGCGTGCGTGCCCAAGATCCCGAGAGGAGAATGGAGGAGAAGGGATTGTGGCGTGACCATCCCCCCTGGGGGGTGATTTCTCGCTTTCTGTCTCTATGTCTCTCTCTGTCTGTCTGGCGAGCGCACGCTCCCTACAGTGAAAATCTCTCAAAAAAAAAAAAAAATCTTAGAACATGCTGTCTATTTTTCTTGGCTTTCCTGAAAGTAACTTCTAACTTTCCACTTTTTAAAAATGTGTTCAATAATTACTTTATTTAATATTTTACTTTTTTTTTTTCATTTGACCAGAGAAAGAGAGAAAGAGGAAAGTGAGAAAATGAGCTACCAGCTCCAGGACTCGAATCATGGTCAGCCATGTGGGAGTCTAACACCTTAATGACCATACCACCTGCCAGCCCACAACTTTTCATTTATTAACAAATTATCCAATAATGGACCATTAATAAAGGAATAGAATGGCACTCAGAAAATGCCTGCAAAGATTATTTTTAACCTAATGAATATATTTTCATTAAAGTTGTTATATTAGATATTCCTAAGTCATTAAAAGTAAATTTATTCACACAGGTATGTCACAAATACATAAGAAATTGAAAAGGAGTCATTGTAATGCATACCTGGGTAAAAGCAAACATACAAACAGGCACAGTAAATGTTATTACTCAAATAAAAGTTAGGGAGAAAATACAGAATGAGAGTATACAAGAATAAAAATTTTATTCGCTGGCCTGGTTCTGCAATCCCGAAGGCGATGTGGGAGAAAAGTCCCGGGCCCTTGGGTACCTGCTCCGAGAAGGCTCCCAGCTGGTGGAGGCTGGCGCCAAGGCGCGGCGGGGGAGCAAGCCCACCCTGGGTGCAGTCCTGGCCCGGGAGCCTGCTGTCTCTGAGCTGGCTTGCACAATGCTTCCTGCATGCGTTTGCATCACAGCCTCCACAACTGTCATGTCAGCAGACGACCTCTGGCACTGTTGAAGAGGTGCCACTCGGGAGAAGGCCCACCAAGAGCCGCTCCTCTGTCTGCCACCTCGTGCCTGTCCCGCTGGCTGCTGGCATTTTATTATTTCATGAAAATACTTTTAAAATGTATTTTAAAGTTTATTATTTTTGTTGTTTTAAGTTTTTTTTATTTTTATTTATTCATTTTTAAATTTGACCAGAGAGAGAGAGAGAGAGAGAGAGATAGGAGAGAGAGAGAGAAAGTGAGAAAGCAAGTTGCCAGGTCCAGGACTCGAACCGTGATTGGCCATGTGGGAGTGTCCAGCGCCTTAACCACCACACCTGGTGGCCCCCAGTTATTTTAAGTGCTATTTGCGCATTTCTTCTATGAGAGAGAGACAAAGAGGGGGAGAGGTAGAGACAGGTAACCCCTCCGATAGATCTTGATGATAAGATCCAGCCCCAGTGTCAGCTGGCCCCTGGTCACAAACACAGGTACCCCTGGTGTACTCTCAGGGAGGTCTCTGGACACAAACCAGGAACCTCCTGATGTGGATCAGCCTCGCAGAGTGTCTCTTTTGACTGCTGCACCTCCATTCTGCCCATTCATTACTTTTAGCCTCAAGTCGCTTTTTGTACAGCTGTTAGAGAATTCTGCATCTCTCTGTCTCTGGTGTCTCTGCATCTCCACAAAGACCCAAGATCTCCCTGCTTCCTGGCCTTCCACTGCTCTCACCTCCAGAGAAGCTGTGCTCTTCAGCCCTGAGCTCCCACATTCTGGTGTACTGATATTCTCTGGCTCTCAGTGGAGGGCTGTGGAGTCGCCTTCTCTCTGCTTCGTCTGACTTGGCGAAGATTCAGGTGAAAGGGAAAAACAAAATACCGAGGACGCTGACATTTTAATTGGGATGACCGGAGAGGGCGCCATTGGGAAGGAGTCTCGAGGACAGACTTGAGGTACGTGAGGGAGTTGAGCCCTCCGAATGTGAAGATTTTCGGGAAGGAGCATCTCGACGGAAATACAGAGACCCGAAGGCAGGAGCACGCCCAGATGGTGTGATTGAAACCAGGCCAGTGTGTCTGCAGAGGGAAGAAGGAGGGGGGAAGCAGGAGGATCGAAAAGGAGGACAGAGGGGAGCCCAGAGCATGTGGGGCTGTGGGGGAGGACCTGGGCCTTTACTCCGAGGGGTGTGGGAGCCACTGCAGAGTTGGGAGCGGAGTAAGCCCCAGAACTAGTTGAGTTTTGGAGAGTCAGTCTTCCTATGAGGTCAGGTGTGTGTTATTGTCCTTTATTCCCCAGGAATAGCACATCTAGCTCATAGAAGACCTTAATGGATGTTTAGCAAATGAACAATGAAGAATCAATGTACAGGGCAGCCAGCAGGTGGCGTGGTGGTTAAGGGTGCTGGATTCCCACATGGTTGACAGGGTTCAAGTCCCAGATCTGGCGGCTTGCTTTCTCACTTTCCCTCTCTCTCTCTCTCTCTGTCCCTCTCTGGTCAAATTAAAATCAATAAAGTTAAATAAAATAATTCTAAAAGAAAAAAAAATAAATGCACAAATGAATGCTCTTTCCCAAGAGCTAGATCCTGGCTCCCCAGAGCACTGGGTGTTGAAGGAAACCTCTGGCAAATGCTGCCAACAGCCTAGTTCTTGGAGCGCTTAGCAACACACATCCAAATAGTTTTCCTTGTCACCCCAGAGAAGGCTGCTGTCTGGATCAACGCCCTCCAGAGGGAGGGGTTCAGGGTGTGTCCCACAGGGCCATCCTTGGCCTCGCCCCATGCAGGGTTCTGCTCAGTGACTAAATGAATCCCTAGAGCATTCTTGCCAAGATTGTTGATGGAGCGGGGAGGAATGGAGGTTTTATGGTGGCTTCAGGGTTTACAACCGTCTTTGGAGGTTGGAGCCAGGAGGACTATCAGCTAGAGAAGATGAATTAGGAAGAGACATAAAGTTCTGCATCAAAACACAAAAGTCACCTACAAAACATGGAACTGGGGAGTCCATAGCTTTGGACTATGCTAGCCCACACTTTATGAGTGACAGGTGTGAAGCAGTTGTCAAAAATCCTGAAGCGATGGGAGAATTATTCTAGAGGTACATCCGTCAGGGCCTCTTATCCGAGAGTTGTAATCCTCAGATTGTGTAAGGCCATGCCTGGATTTCGGGTAACACACTGATAGTTCTGTGAGCATGCTGGGAAGATGAGTAAGGTGGGGTATCTGACAGCTCAGTGGGCGATTTGTTTGGGAAGAGGAATTTGGGGGTAGAGACTTGAAAGCTGTCATCAAATATCGGACTTATTAGGAACTTTAAAAAAAGTGTATTTATTGGGGGAACCAGCAGTTAGCGTAATGGCTATGTCGCTGGACTCCCACGTAGTCGACCGTGGTTCGTGTCCCGGACCCGGTGGCTTAAAACTCACGCCGGGCGCGTGTGCGTGCGTGCCCAAGATCCCGAGAGGAGAATGGAGGAGAAGGGATTGCGGCGTGACCATCCCCCCTGGGGGGTGATTTCTCGCTTTCTGTCTCTATGTCTCTCTCTGTCTGTCTGGCGAGCGCACGCGCCCTACAGTGAAAATCTCTCCAAAAAAAA
>NW_006159506.1:6785565-6804975 GCF_000334495.1 Tupaia belangeri chinensis
GGGTGGTTTTTTTTTGTTTGTTCTTTTTTTTTTTTTTTTTTTTTTTTTTTTTTTTTTGCTTTCTGTCTCTCTGTATCTGGCGAACACACACACCCTGTAGCAAAAATCTCTCTTAAAAGAAAAAAAGTTTATTTCTTCCATAAGAAAGGGTAACAATGGAAGAGAGAGAGACAGAGACAGAGAAACACTAACACTCCCAAGAGATGAACTTCACAGCCTTAGACAGCCAGGATCATGGGGAAGGTATACCTGACATGTACAGTGAGGCCTCAGGACACGAACCTAGAACCAACCCTTATGGCCTCCGTATGTTGGAGCGTTGCATTACCGCTGCACCACGGTGGCCAGCTTATCCGATTTGCTGGGTGGGAACAGCTTAGATTTGAAAGCGACGTCTGTTCTTCTGATGGAAGTGTTGTTCAAACGGAAGAGGGGCCCCTTCAGCCTCTTTCTTTCTTTGGCGAAAGGAAATCAGTGGTTGGGCACGCTCTTGAAGTGACTTGAGCATCCCATAAACACTTTTACGAGATAACTTTAAAACCCCCTTCCACACTGGAGTCCCATGAATTTATGCTTCTCTATTATTATACATAGTAGAGTCTGCTAGTTACTCCTTAAAAGCCATTTTAAACTTCTTATCTAGTACTAGTAACCTGTGTTTTCAGCATGACTTCTGAAGACAAGGGCGACTCCTCAGCCTCTCTTGGAACTAGGTGTAGTAAAATTGTGGTTAATGGATTAAAAGTGGAAGTTGCACATTCAGCTTCTGGGAAGTAGTATTAAAGATAGGGGGACTGGCAGGTGGCGTGGTGGTTAAGGGTGCTGAATTCTCACATGGCTGACCACGGTTTGAGTCCCAGACCTGGTGGATTGCTTTCTCACTTTCTCTCTCTTTCTCTGTGTCTGTCTTACTCTGTCCCTCTCTGGTCAAATAAAAATAAATAAGTAAATAAATAAATAATTAAAGTTAAATGAAAATAATTCTAATTCTTAAAAAAAAAAAAAAAAAGAGATGGAATTTGTGCCCTTGTTTCTCCCTTCCTCCTTGCTGGGGCAGAGTGGAGTGTGGATGTGGTGGCTGGAGCTCAGTAGACATTTTGGGCCATGAGTTAAAAAACTGTGTTGATAAAGAGTTTGGATTTCTGATTTTTTTGGCCCCTTGACAACCCTAGACTGCTTATTTTTATTTATGTGAGAGGTGGTGTAAACTTGTATTTTTGACAAGCCAGTTACTTTGGGTTTTCTGAAATTTGCAGATGAGCCCATTCCTATCTAATACACCATGGAAAATAAACACACACACATACGAAGGAGCTCATGTCTGATGGCTGGGGTTCAAACCCCAGGCCCGCTGCTTGCTAGCTATCTCCTTAGACAAGATTTTTTAAACTCCTCTGGGTCTCAGTTTCCAAATCTATAATCTGGGAATAGTAATAGTAACAACTGTGTTGTTTTTCTTTATTTTATTATTTTTTGAGAGGGTTTAATGAGCAAATATGTTTATTTAGGGACATAGGACAGTGGTTAGCATATCTATACGCTATCGCTGTTGTATAGACACAGCCCACACTTCCACCTGTGATTCTCGACTTCTCCATACACTGAGGCCCTATGGAGTGTACCAAATGTGTTTTCCCTTATTTCCTTATTTGTTTGATAATTTCCATTCATGTTGCAGAAGACAAAAAAAAAACTAGTATAATAAAAATCAAAATACAGTTTATGCATATATATTTAAAATAGTCTCTGCTTTTTTTTTTTTCCTAGAGAGAGATTATTTTGCTATAGGGCACATGCACTCACCAGAGAGACAGAGAGATAGAAAGTGAGAAATCACACCCCAGGGGGATGACCTTGCCACAATCCCTTCTCCTCCATTCTCTTCGAGGGATTTTGGGCACACACGCACATGCGCCTGGCATGAGTTTTAAGCTTCTGGATCTGGGATGCGAACCATGGTTGACTATGTGGGAGTCCAGTGATATAGCCATTATACTGTCGGCTGATCCCCAAATATTCTCTACTTAAAAAACAAAATCATGATCGAGCACATGCACGTGAGAGGAGGAGGAAGCCCTGCGTGGTGGGCTTGGTCATGCCACAATCCCCTCCTTCACATGCACCTGGGGTGTTTTCAGGCCGACTGGGCCGGGACTCAGACTGTGGTTGGCATGTGGCCTCCAACTCCACGGCTGGCCAGTATGCTCCTGGCTGCCCCCCAGAGGCCCTGCAGGATTTTATTTTTCCTTAAGGCAATCCGCATTAAGGAAAGGCATTGTGCGATGAGTTATATTTAGAAGAGGAGGTCATTGGGGTTTGCTGTGCATTCTGACTACTGTTACTATTCTGGTTATTAGTTTTTAGAGTGTATAGAAGTTCAGGCTTCAAGGGACCAGCAGATGCCATAATGGTTATTGGTTACATCACTGGACTCCTAGGTAGTTGACTGTGGTTCGAGTCTCGGACCCAGCGGTTTGAAACTCATGCTGAGTGTGCATATATATGTGTACCCAAAATCCTGAGAGGAAAATGGAGAAGGAGGGATGGTGGAGTGGCCATCTCCATGAGGGGGTGATTTCTGGCTTTCTTGTCTCTCATTCTCTCTGGATAGCACATGTACCCTATAGCAAAAAATCTCTCTTAAAAAAAAAGAAAGAAAAAGAAATACACGCTGCATTTCAGTAATTGGTTCCTAGAGAAAGCATACACTTCTCTGTCTAGGGTTTGCTTTCTAAATTTCTTTTTAAAAAAATGTTTGAACACTGTCTGTTTGTTTGTTTATTTATTTATTTATAGAGGCAAATAAGGAGTGGTCTATACCTTTAAGATGCTGTTTCAGGGATCAGCAGTTAGCATAATGGCTATGTCGCTGGACTCCCACGTAGTCGACCGCGGTTCGCGTCCCGGACCTGGTGGCTTAAAACTCATGCCGGGCGCGCGTGCGTGCGTGCCCAAGATCCCGAGAGGAGAATGGAGGAGAAGGGATTGCGGCGTGACCATCCCCCCTGGGGGGTGATTTCTCGCTTTCTTTCTCTATGTCTTTCTCTGTCTGTCTGGCGAGCGCGTGCACCCTATAGCGAAAACCTCTCAAAAAAAAAAAAGAGAGATGCTGTTTCATAAAGAAGGCAGAATGCTTCCTGTGCCTTTCTGGACATGCTTCTCGTGTCTGGTTCTCTGGCTGTGGGTGTCAGAGGGTGAGTAAGAACTTGCCAAGAATAAAAGGTGGAGCAGCACTTCTGGGAACGTTCCCCTAGAGGCGTCTGTCTTGTGTAGAAGGTTGTACGCACACGGTTATTCATGATGCGACACTTGTGGCAGTAGAAGGCCAGAGGCAACCCACGGGTCCATACTTGGAGGACTGGATAATCTGAGGCCATCCCCACAGTGGAATATTACACTGCAGGAAAAAAGGATAATATATATGGTATACACACACATATGTATGGTGTGATTTATTTATATATGTATCATATATAAATAATACATATATAGTGTGATATATTTTTATGCTTGAAAGTTTGATTCATCTTACATTTATTGCCAGCAAATCGTGTGTGTACATTGCAATGTTGTATTTATTTTCTGTGACAAGTTACTAAATTTTTTTACAAGGTCACATTGTAAGAAATGTGAGCACTGGGGTATGAGAGGAGCTGGGGACAGTAAATCTGATAATCAATAAATATAAAAAAGTAAATGAAAAAACTTGATTTATTCTTTGTGAGAGAGATACAGACACCCCAAACAGGCTCCTCCTGCCAGGATCCATCCCCAGCTCTGGCCTGGATCACGTGACCATGTGCATGTGTCTGGCATACTCAGGGAGGTTCTGGGATGCAAACCCAGGATTTTCCCACGTGCTTCCAGTTGTATTACCACTGTCCCTTGACCTGGCCTCCCAAAATAAATCTTTATGAGAAGTTCATGAGATTGATGATATGACTTACAAACAAACCATTCCTAAGCATTTTATGGAAGAGAAAGGAATACATGCTAAAAAGTTGGTTAAGCAGACAACAAATTAGCAAGTCTTTCTTTGAATAGGTGTTTAAAAATACTGGAGATTTTAAGGGATATGATAAGATAAAGGGTGACTCTAATTGGAATAAGTCTTTTTTTTTTTTTTTTTTTGGAGAGGTTTTTGTTATACGGTGCGTGCACTCACCAGAGAGACAGAAAGCAAGAAATCCCCCCCGGGGGGATGGCCACCCCGCAGTCCCTTCTCCTCCATTTTCCTCTCGGGATCTTGGGCATGCATGCGCACGTGCCCGGTGTGAGTTTAAGCTGCTGGGTCCAGGACTTGAACCGTGGTAGACTACACAGGAGTCCAGTGACTTAGCTATTACACTAACTGCTGGTCCCCTACAAAGGATTTCTTATATTTAAAAAAGTAGGGGAAGAGGCCAGCAGGTTGCATGGTACTAACTTCCACATGGCCAACTGTGGTTCAAGTCCTAGGCCTGGCAACTTACGTTCTCCCTTTCTCTCTCTCTCTCTGTCTATCTCTGGTGATTTTGTATGTCCCTATAGCAAATTAAAAAAAAAAAAGAATAATTCTTTTTTTTTAAGTAAGGGAAAGTCTTTTTTTTTTTGGAGAGATTTTCGCTATAAGGCGTGTGCGCTTGCAGACACGCAAAGATTTGAGAGAGACATAGAGACAGAAAGTGAGAAATCACCCCCCAGGGGGGATGGTCACGCCGCAATCCCTTCTCCTCCATTCTCCTCTCGGGATCTTGGACATGCACGCACACGCGCCCGGCGTGAGTTTTAAGCCACCGGGTCCGGGACGCGAACTGCGGTTGACTACGTGGGAGTCCAACCACATAGCCATTACGCTAACTGCTGGCTCCCAGCATTAAATAATTCTTGTAGATGTTCCCCTTGAATTACTCTCATACGAATAACTCTAGAAAGAGGAAGATTTTTCGCTTTCTTCTTTTCTCCCTCCTTCCTTTCCTTTTGTCCTTTTTTTCTTCCTCCTTTCCTCTGTCCCTCTGTCTGTCTTTGACAGAGGTGAGGAAGTCTAAGAGGTGACTTTGTACATGGCTGTTTGGCCCCCACCTTTACCACATGACTGAATTCACACTACCCCAGCGTAGGTCACACGCAGTTTTAATAATGGGTATTCTCTTAACAAATAAATAAGCAGGTATATAAACCAGGGAAATCCCAAAAGCCCTGTGAGTTGATGGGGGCCTTTATGATTCATCTAAAGACACTTCCCTTTTATTTGCTGCCCTGGAATTTTCCCATCATGGGATAATGAACCACGCGGTGGGGTGAGGCAGAGCCGAGGGGAGGCCTTTCTGCAGAGTGGGGAGGGTTGTTGTGAGCGCGGGGCACCTTCTCAATCCGACCTGAAGGGCCCAGTGCATGGAGGGATGGGGGTCTGGAAGTCAACTCTCTTTACGTTTATCCTCCTGGAATGTCTTCCTGTACCCAAAATTTACAGAGAAGTTAGGGATCTTCTAGGTTATCAGGGTAGAAGGCCACAGAGGACAACCTTGCCTTGCCGTTTTTTTTTTTTTTTTTCCTCTTTTCTTTTCTTTTTTAAAATTTGCCAGAGGGTGTGTGTGCTCGCTGGAGAGAGAGAAAGTGAGAAAGCGTCCCTTACAATGAGGCATGGTTAGACCATCTTTTCTCCCCCATCTCTCTTTTCCTGAGGGATTTTGGGCATATGTGGACACACACCTAGTATGTCATGCTGCTGGGCCTGGGCCTCAAACCCTGTGGTCGACCACGTGAGGTCCAGTTTCCTTAACAACCAGGCCATAGGCTGCCCCCAGGCTTTTCTTTCTTTCTTTCTTTCTTCTTCTTTTTCTTCTTCTTCTTTTTTTTTTTAAATAATTCTTTTATTTAACTTTATTTGTTTATTTGACTAGAGAGGGACAGAGAAAGAGAGAAAGCAAGCCGCCAGGTACTAGAACCATGGTTGGCCATGTAGAAGTCCAGTGCCTTTAACCACCATGCCACCTGCCACAGAGCAACCTTCGCCTGCCCGTTTTTTTTTTTTTTTTTTCCTCTTTTCTTTTCTTTTTTAAAATTTGCCAGAGGGTGTGTGTGCTCGCTGGAGAGAGAGAAAGTGAGAAAGCGTCCCTTACAATGAGGCATGGTTAGACCATCTTTTCTCCCCCATCTCTCTTTTCCTGAGGGATTTTGGGCATATGTGGACACACACCTAGTATGTCATGCTGCTGGGCCTGGGCCTCAAACCCTGTGGTCGACCACGTGAGGTCCAGTTTCCTTAACAACCAGGCCATAGGCTGCCCCCAGGCTTTTCTTTCTTTCTTTCTTTCTTCTTCTTTTTCTTCTTCTTCTTTTTTTTTTTAACTAATTCTTTTATTTAACTTTATTTGTTTATTTGACTAGAGAGGGACAGAGAAAGAGAGAAAGCAAGCCGCCAGGTACTAGAACCATGGTTGGCCATGTAGAAGTCCAGTGCCTTTAACCACCATGCCACCTGCCGACCCTCCCCAGGCTTTTCTTTTATTTTTATTTATTTATTTATTTATTGGAGAGGTTTTTGCTATAGGGCGCACGCACTTGCCAGAAAGACAGAGAGACAGAGAGATAGAAAGCGAGAAATCATCCTCCTAGAGGGGATGGCCATGCCGCAATCCCTTCTCCTCCATTCTCCTCTCAGGATCTTAGGCACGCACTCATACGCGCCCGGTGTGAGTTTAAGCCACCGGGTCCGGGACGCAAACTGTGGTCAACTACATGGGAGTCCAGCAACATAGCCATTATTGCTAACTGCTGGTCCCAATAAAATAATTCTTTAAAATAAAATATTTTAAAAAATTCTACCATGGGCCACCTCCATGTGCAGAGGCAATGCTCTGCTCAAGAGAAGGGGATGCCATATGGTATTCGAACTATGATTGTGGTTCAGACCCCTGAATAGGTCAGTCTGAAATACTCTGAGCATATGAGTGAGCACCTAGGACTCCAGGGGCTGGAGGACTGAAGGAAGGGGATTGTGACTTGGCCAAACCTGGTGGGAGGTGCTCATGTCTGTCTTGTTCTTGCTTTCATGTGTGCATGCACGTGCTCTGTGGTGAATAAAGGGGGAAAAAATGCACTGCACTTGGCTGGCGTATGGACTCACGTGATGGTGCCTAGAGCTCCAGAAATCCCTTTGGACCAGCTACAGAGGCCATGCGCTGAGTGCGGGTGCAGCAACATGGAAGGCTCTTGAGTCTCCGGCAACTTTGGGAAGCCTTCTGAGGTGCTGTAGGCTGTTCACCTCCAGCATGGTTTTCCATGAGAGCTCAACAAACTCCTTGTTTAACCGTGGCCTTTGCGTCTTCTGTTACTTGCAGCCAAATCGAATCCTCGCTTACGTACTTTCCAACTCTCAACCTGGGTTCGATTTTCAGGCCTACTTTCCAGCCTAAGTTACACCACATAGTTTTCTGTAGTTTCTGGGTTGGAAAGGAAAGGGAGGAAACTTAACGCATCAGAGATGCTATCATGATGTTTTGAGGTAATTTCCGGTCTCACTGGGCCAGCCTGGGAAGGAATTAACATGAGCATGAAACATTGCCAGGTCCCAGGATGGTCAATGTAACCTCAACAATTCACACAGAAGAGGGTGCAGGAGTCACAGAGGCAGGCCCAGGGATGTTCCAGGCAAACCCAAAAAGCCAAACTTGCTCATGCATGGACTTGTGGATCAGTGGCTCATTTGGATGTGGTCAAAAGTGGGCCTGCTCCCTCAAGTAATGATAAGCTGTGTATCTCTGAGTCCATCTGGAAGCCATTTTTGGATTTACGTTATGAAGAGAGGCAATGGCGTTGGGTCTTGCTTAGCTCATCTGTTTTGCATGTGCACAAGCGTGGGTTTTAGAGACGAACAACAGCTTTTCTCCTCCCCATTTTTTCCTTCAAGCTTTATGGTTTGGTTTGGGCTTTATTTATAACATGTCACATGTAGAAAAACACCAGGGCACCATCCAGAGGCCAACCAGCATCGTATCCTTTTACATAGTCCCCATTTGTAATTAGTTTAGGCTGTCTTAAGTTTGAGTGTTTTCCTATAATGATATAGTAGACAGAAAGTGTTGACTAGAAACAGAGATGGTCCCTCTTCCTCTGTCCCACCCTTACTTCCCCCTAGCATGTCATTCTCTCTATTTCTGATGGGGGGCACTCTAGTGGGACATCAATCCTACGGTTGTTCACCCATCAGCAAACAACAGATCAGTTTGGAGGCTTCAGCTGCCCTGAGGGACCTTGAAAGCTTATCTCCTCCTCCTCTCTCCTCCAACTGGAATGGTACACAAACAACCCCGGACAGATAGACGGTGTCTGTCTATGTTTAAAGAAGCCCTACAGACACAGCTGGTTCTGCGACCTTGTTTTGTTCCTCATTACTGAGCGCAGAGGCCTCACTACTAGGGAACTGGCTGCAGACCTAAGACCTCCAACAGTGTGTGGTCTTGTTGGTCACTCAGACCCTGCCTCTAAGTGCAGACGCTGCATCTCGCTAATGTTCAAATCACCTTTCTCTCTCTACAAAGGAAGGTGGTGAAGCCACATATGTGAAAACCATGACATACAACAGGTTACAGTCTAGGTAAAAAAAGAAAATGTAAAAAAAGAAAAAGTTTTGTACCTTTTATGAAGTTTAACCTGGTCATATGTTAGTAGACCAGAAATATAACTCAATATGAATAAATCACCTTTGTATTACCATTAAAAAAATAAGGATAGGATATTTTAGGGACCAGTTTCATAATGCTTATGAAAGTCTCTTGAATTAGTTGACTCATTGGTGGTGGAAAATAAAAATTTTAATTCTTATTTTAAAAAGAAAATGTATATGTACATAGAGATGCATTTTTTTTTTCTACAGAGGTCTTGTCCTAGAATTTGCAACTCTTTTGACACAGCTTTGCATATAAAGTTCATTAGTCTCTAAAGTTATACGATTGGCCCTTATTTGCACTACTTTGATTTGTATGGTTTCCCTCAGACCCATGTCATTCGCTGTCACTGATGTACTGTTCTAGTTTGTCCTCCATTTCTAAGAATTTCTCCTAATTTGGAAGAAATGTTTACTGACTGTCACCATTGTGTGTTGTGAAACCCATCCCCTGAAGGACATCAAAGGCCTCTTGTGAACTGGCCGTTCTTGTTAGGTACTGTCAGTGAGGCACTGGGTTCCCTGGAGACAGCCCAGAGAGCCCTTCAAAAAGCACGAGTTATAATTGGGTCTCCAATTACATTTGTACAAATTATGTAAGTCATAGTACTAAGTTTATATTTACAGAATAAAGGGACTATCTAAAAATTACATTGGGATAAAAAGGGGATTTTGCCTGAAGTACTGGCACATGCATTATAGTTACAGTATTTTCATGTTTACATCCTGCCTTTTGTTTTCGTTTTTGCTACTGAGTATGTATGTTCACCAGAGCGAGAGAGGAAGTGAGAAAGCACTCCCCAACGGCGATAGCCATGCCACAATCCTTTTTCCTCCATTCTCTTCTCAGGATTCTGGGCACGCATGCACACATGCCCGGTGTGTTTTCCAAGCCGCTGGGTCTGGATGGCTATTTTTACTATGCGAAACCCATATTACTTTAATTGCAGCAACTTTATAGTAACTTATATTATACAATAGGCCAAGATTTCATAGTAATCTTTTTCACAAACTTCTTGGCAATTGTTTAAATGAATACTTTCATATGATTTTCAGAATAGTTTTGATCAGTTCCACCAGTTTTTAAGCTGTTAAAAAGTGTTGTTTGGTCTATTATCACTGAATACCATAGATTGGGTGCTTAATCACATACATTTATTTATTTATTTACTTACTTATTTGAGAGATTTTTGCTATAGGGCATTTGTGCCCACTGGACAGACATAGAGAGACAGAAAGTCAGAAAGTAAGAAATGACCCCCCCCTGGGGGATGGCCACATTGTAATCCCTTCTCCTCCATTCTCCTCTTGGGATCTTGGGCACGCACATACATGTGCTCAGAGTGAGTTTTAAGCTACCAGGTCTGGGACTCAAACCATAGTTGACTACATGGGAGTCTAGCAATGTAATCACTACGCCATCTCCTGGTCTCATGAACGCATTTATTGATCACAGTTTTGGAGTTTGAATGTCTGAGACTTAGGCTCTGGCAGATCTGGTATCTGGTGAGGGCTTTCTAAGTGGTTTGTGATGGCCATCTTCTCGTTGTAGCCAGCCTCATGCCTCGTGAGACCAAGACAGGAGGAATTAAGAGCTAGTTTAGTGTCACTTCTTATAAAGGCACTTATCCCATTCATGGGGGCTCCATCCTCATGACCTACTCACCTCTCAAGGGCCTCAGGCTATGTTTGGAATGTGTCCCTCAAAAGTTCATGTGTTGGGAATTTACTTGCCAGTCTAACAGTATTGAGAGGTGATGGGATCATGAGGGTGCAGAGCCCTCATTAAGGGATTAATGCTGCTTGTTCTGATAGGAGTGAATTATCAGTAGTTCTCCTAGGAGCGAGTGAGTTCTCAAGAGAATGGGTTATTACAGAAGCGAGCTCAGCTCACTCTTGTCTCTCAAGTTCTGGCTTGACCTCTGCCTTCCCACCATGGGCTGATCCAGCACATGGACCTCACTAGATCCTGACCTCTTGACCTTAAACTTACCAGTCTCTAGAACTGTAAGAAATAAACGTATCTGCTTTATAAATTATCCAGTCTATGGTATTCTGTTACAGCAACAGAAAGTGGATGGGAATTAGGATTTCAACATATGAAGTTGGAGGGCCATGAACATTCAGTCCGGAACAAAGTCATGTTTTATTTCCTTTCATTCTCACACCAATCTGATGAGCTAGGTCTGATAGGTGAGGAAGACAGCGTTCAGGAAGGCAAGTGAAAAGTATAAGCTAAAGTATTGTACTTTATATTATAGTTTAGGGAAATAGAGTTGATAGTCGTTGAACTCCAGAGCATGCTCTGGAAACCACCTCAAAGACGGTGGGGACATGAGCGCACAATCACACTCTTAGTGTGGCAACCACAATTTCAGATCTCTGACTGGCAGGGAGTTTGGCTGACGGGACGGTCCTCATCGCAACTGGGAACTCATCACTGAGGCCACGTTGAGGCCACTCTTCCTGCAGGCTGCTCCCACCCAGGGAGGAATGCAGCGGGGCTCCTGAGGCAGGCCAGTTCTTCAGAGATTGGTATTCTTGTTTGAGAGCTCACCATCAGCTTGACTGAAACTGCACTGCAGACTCTTCCTCCCTCTCCTTCCCCCCTTTCTCCTGCACGAGGTCAGGTCTGCGGCTCTCCCAGTCCCCCTAGTTCACTAGCCGTTTCCTTTTTTCAGATGTTTTCCCTAGAGACATCTCCTGCACGTCCAACCTGTTCTCCGAGTCTGCTTCATTAAAGACCCGGACTAATGTATTTATTAAGTCTGAGCTCTCTCCCTGCCCCCCGTTTCACAGATGACAAAATGGAGACCTGCTTTATAGAATTCTCTCTCAACCACCTTTCTGCCCGGGTGTACCTGCCAAGATAGAAAGTGGTTTTGTAGGCAAGCTCTGTTTAGTCAAAATGCATTTTCTAATTAATATTATGAAAAGGTATCTTTCTGAAAGTAAACTTTTAGATAATAAATTCACATCCCCCTTCTCCGATTTATTCTGTTCTTGGAACTCATGGATAACATTCTCTAATGTTTTACTTATTTATCTTGTATATTGTCTGACATATTACTACCAAATAAATGAGTGAGCAGCCTCAAAATTTACCTCCGTCATTGTCGCCAAAGTTGGAAAGAGGTCAGTGAAAATGTATCAGATTGGGCATTTGTCTTGCTACATCTCCAAGTGTTCTCCCCCTAGCCCCCCAACTCTTTCTTTGATGGAGGACTTGTGAGCTTGTCAGAAAGCAGAGAGAAGTACAGGGAGAAAGTACCCCCACTCCCATGGTGGGAAGTCATACTGTAATCCCTTCTCCATTTCTTTTCTTTCTTCTTTTTTTTTTTTGAGAGGTTTTTGCTATTGGGCACATGTGCTCGCCAGAAAGACAGAGAGACAGAGAGACAGAAAGCGAGAAATCACCCCCCAGGGGGATGGCCACACTGCAATCCCTCCTCCTCCATTCTCCTCTCATGATCTTGGGCACGCACGCACACGTGCCTGGCTTGAGTTTTAAGCCACCAGGTCTGGGACGCGAACCGTGGTCGACTACATGGGAGTCCAGCGACATCGCCATTACACTAACTGCCAGTCCCAATGTTCCTGAATTCCTTTGAACCTGGAGTTCACCAGGGTTTCGGAAATGTATTTAAAAAGTAAATCTGGGACCAGCAGTTGGCTTAGTGGCTACATTGCTGGACTCCCATGTAGTCAACTGTGGTTCGAGTCCTGGATCCGGTGGCTTAAACTCATGCCAGGCACGTTTGCAGGCGTGCCCAAGATCCTGAGAGGAGAATGGAGGAGAAGGGTTTGCGGTGT
Source organism: Tupaia belangeri chinensis (assembly GCF_000334495.1). Classification (NCBI taxonomy): domain Eukaryota; kingdom Metazoa; phylum Chordata; class Mammalia; order Scandentia; family Tupaiidae; genus Tupaia; species Tupaia belangeri. The sequence continues at coordinate 6,798,026 of NW_006159506.1, forward strand.
GGCCATCCACTCTGGGGGGTAATTTCTCACTTTGTGTCTCTCTGTCTCTCTTTGTCTTTCTGGCAAGCGCCCTGTGAAAAAAACCGTCCCAAAAAAAAAAAAAAAAAAAAAAGAAGAAGAAAGAAAAAAGTAAATCTAAGACAAACGCGAAGAAGGCCTCATTGTTGCAGTCAAGGACTCCTTTCCTCCTGCTCGGACTCCTGCCCGTGAGTCACTCACTGGAACATGAATTACAGCCTATTGGTTTCAAGGCTGTCTTCCCACCGAGAGCCTGCATGTGAAATAACCCCTCTGAGCACTTATGCAAGGTGTGGTTAGCAGAAGGGGCTGGAGGGTGGCTAGTCTGAGTTAGGGCAATCTAGGTGGAAAAACAATCAATTCTTCCTCTGTCTCATTTTGGGGTCATTATTTCAGACACTGGATTATTTATTTAACGGTGTGAGACAATCTTTTGGGCCTGATTTGACATCTCCAAAGATGAGGCTAAAAATGCAAGGTCCCACTTTAACCCCATGTCAGCTTCAAGGGACTTTCTCCTTAGAAGGAAGTCAGGTTAGCATTTCTTTCTTTCTTTTTTTTTTTTCATTTTAATTATTTATTTTATTTTATGTATCATTATTACAGTTTTTTAAAAAGCTTAATACAGGGCACACACACTCACCAGAGAGACGGAAAGTTAGAAAGCAAGCCACCAGGTCTGGGATTCGAACTGTGAGCACCAGGTGGGAGTCTAGCCGCTTGACTACCACGCCGCCTGCTGGCTCCCTGTTGTTTTTTTAAAAAAACTTATCTAATTTTATTTATCATTATTATAATTTTTAAAGTATGGTTAGTATTTCTTAAGATTTTTCCAATGTTGAGTTTCTGTTGTGAAGGATTTAAATGCAGTTGTTGCTTTTATTTGAGCTATCCCGGTTATAAAAACGTTGATTGCATAAAGCAGTTTTATTGTCGGTGCGATCGACGCCCCATGAGCATTCTGCCCACCACTTTTGCCTGTCCAGCACTGAAAGGTTGTTTTTACCAAGTTACGTCATAACTCTGTAACCTCGTGTCAACATATCCCGCTGCCCTGTACACCAGTGTAGTACTTTGAGCTAATTTGTACTAGGTGCTTATTTATTATACTTCATAAATAATAAAAAAAAGACAATTACGCTAATTATTAGGTACTTTTTATTTTATTTATTTATTTATTTATTTATTTAGAGAGTATTTTTGCCTCAGGGCCCTTGTGATCACCGGAAAGACAGAGAGAGACAGAGAGACAGAAAGCGAGAAAATTGCTGGACTCCCATGTAGTCAACTGTGGTTCGAGTCCTGGATCCGGTGGCTTAAACTCATGCCAGGCACGTTTGCAGGCGTGCCCAAGATCCTGAGAGGAGAATGGAGGAGAAGGGTTTGCGGTGTGGCCATCCACTCTGGGGGGTAATTTCTCACTTTGTGTCTCTCTGTCTCTCTTTGTCTTTCTGGCAAGCGCACAAGCCCTATAGCAAAAACCTCTCCAAAAAAAAAAAAAAAAAAAGAAGAAGAAAGAAAAAAGTAAATCTAAGACAAACGCGAAGAAGGCCTCATTGTTGCAGTCAAGGACTCCTTTCCTCCTGCTCGGACTCCTGCCCGTGAGTCACTCACTGGAACATGAATTACAGCCTATTGGTTTCAAGGCTGTCTTCCCACCGAGAGCCTGCATGTGAAATAACCCCTCTGAGCACTTATGCAAGGTGTGGTTAGCAGAAGGGGCTGGAGGGTGGCTAGTCTGAGTTAGGGCAATCTAGGTGGAAAAACAATCAATTCTTCCTCTGTCTCATTTTGGGGTCATTATTTCAGACACTGGATTATTTATTTAACTGTGTGAGACAATCTTTTGGGCCTGATTTGACATCTCCAAAGATGAGGCTAAAAATGCAAGGTCCCACTTTAACCCCATGTCAGCTTCAAGGGACTTTCTCCTTAGAAGGAAGTCAGGTTAGCATTTCTTTCTTTCTTTTTTTTTTTTCATTTTAATTATTTATTTTATTTTATGTATCATTATTACAGTTTTTTAAAAAGCTTAATACAGGGCACACACACTCACCAGAGAGACGGAAAGTTAGAAAGCAAGCCACCAGGTCTGGGATTCGAACTGTGAGCACCAGGTGGGAGTCTAGCCGCTTGACTACCACGCCGCCTGCTGGCTCCCTGTTGTTTTTTTAAAAAAACTTATCTAATTTTATTTATCATTATTATAATTTTTAAAGTATGGTTAGTATTTCTTAAGATTTTTCCAATGTTGAGTTTCTGTTGTGAAGGATTTAAATGCAGTTGTTGCTTTTATTTGAGCTATCCCGGTTATAAAAACGTTGATTGCATAAAGCAGTTTTATTGTCGGTGCGATCGACGCCCCATGAGCATTCTGCCCACCACTTTTGCCTGTCCAGCACTGAAAGGTTGTTTTTACCAAGTTACGTCATAACTCTGTAACCTCGTGTCAACATATCCCGCTGCCCTGTACACCAGTGTAGTACTTTGAGCTAATTTGTACTAGGTGCTTATTTATTATACTTCATAAATAATAAAAAAAAGACAATTACGCTAATTATTAGGTACTTTTTATTTTATTTATTTATTTATTTATTTATTTAGAGAGTATTTTTGCCTCAGGGCCCTTGTGATCACCGGAAAGACAGAGAGAGACAGAGAGACAGAAAGCGAGAAATCACCTCCCCAGGGGGGGATGACCACGCTGCAATCTCTTCTCCTCCATTCTCCTCTTGGGATCTTAGGCACGCACGCACACGCGCCCAGCGTGAGTTTAAGCCACTGGGTCTGGGACTCGAGCCGTGGTCAAGCACATGGGAGTTCAGTGACATAGTCATTACGCCAACTGCTGGTCTCTCTTTTTTTTTTTTTTTAAGTTTGCTATGAGGTGCATGTCCTCACTGGAAAGAGAGAGACAGAGAGAGAGATAGAGAGAGAACATCCTCCCGTGCAGAGAATGACCACGTTGAAATCCCTCCTTTCCCATTTTCTTTATGGAATTTTGGATACGCACACACATGCACCCAGCGTGTTCTCCAAGCTGCCAGGTACGGGACTCAAACCATGAAATCGGCCATGTGGGACTCAGCTGCCTTAATCGCCACACCACTGACTGGCCCTATTGATTAATTTTAAAAAATGGTTTCTTCCATGAGTGAGAGAGAGAGAACCCCAACAATGTCTTCATGCTGGGATCCACCCCCAGCTGTCCAGCTCTGATCACAGGCACACATGGGCCTGGTGTGCTTAGGGAGGTTTCTTGATGCGAACGTGGAACTTTTCTATGTGGGTTAGCCTTGAAGAGAATTGCGTTGCCACTGCACCATCCCCCCCGATTCCCATCTACTACTTATTTGAACAGGACACATGAGCCTAAGAGTAAGAGAATGATAGAAATTAATTTTTTTTTTTTTTTTTTAGATCTGGGGGAAAATCGTATGCTTTTTTAGATAAATACAAAACAGGGAGGGTAATATATGTCTCAATTTTTTTTCTTTTTGTCACAGCTATTTTTTCTTTTCTTTTTTTTTGGGAGAGACTTTTGTTATAGGGTGCATGCGCTCGCCAGAAAGACAGAGAGAGATAGAAAGTGAGAAATCACCCCCCGGAGGGATGGCCACACCACAGTTCCTTCTCCTCCATTTTCCTCTCAGGATCTTGGGCACGCACGTACATGCACCTGGAGAGAATTTAAGACACCGGGTCTGGGACTTGAACCGCAGTCGACTACATGGGAGTCCAGCAACATAGCCATTACGCCAACTGCTGTTCCTGGCATAGCTATTTTTCTCTTGACTGGCTCAGAAGCTGAGACATTCCGGGAGTCTGCTGGGTCTGGCATTAGCTGCATAGACGCCCTACCTTTGCCACTAAACACTGGGATATGTGGGTGTATTTTTTATTTCTTACCTTTTTGCCGCTCTGAACACATGCTAGTCAACCTAGCGACATGTATTCCCTTGCCTTTTCTCATAATCGTTCGGGCAGCAGAGGCAGAGAGTTGAACGCGAGTCTCCCAAGCAAGCTCTGTGACCTTGGGCCCGTTCTGGCCCTCCTAAGCCTCATCTGTTAAATAGGCAATAATCGTGGTGCCAACTCCCAGGGCTGGGGGAAGATTAAAAGAGATTATTCACATAATGCCTTTAGCCCAAGTCTGGCGCTCTGTAAATCATGATGGTATTTGTGATCTCTCCCCTGCTAGCCTCGTCCTGGCTTCCTATAGAGCAGTGTGTCTCAAAGGGCCATCCCGGAAGCCTCAGGACCAGCATCCCCGAAATGCAAATTCCGTGCCCCACCTCACACCCACACAAGGCGAATCCCTGGGGATGGGATGAGGCTGTTTGCTGACAGGCTGTCTGGGAGGCCTGTGTGCAGACCAAGCACAAAGGCCCCGCTACATCCTCCTGCCTCCTGCCTCCTGCCTCCAGCCCTTGGCTCTCTGCTCACTGGCTCACACCTTGCTCCCTCGTCCTGCCCCACCTCATTCCTGGGAACAGTCCCACTGCAGGTGTGGGAAGACATTGAGGTGGATTCTGGGAAAGGGCTGTTGACTCAGAACTTCCGGATGGAGAGACCAAGGGTGTGGAGGGCGTTTGGCCCATCCCTGCCCCAAGCATAGCCTCCAGAGAGGGGAACCAAAGTTTGGGAGTCTGGCCTTGTGGGGAGGGAGCAGGGCCTGTCTGAATAAAGGCAAGGCAAATCAGCTCTGCAAAAGCTAATCTGTGTTGTTTTTTTTTTCTTTTTAAAGAATGATTTTATTTAACCTTATTTATAGATTTATTTTAATTTGACCAGAGAGGGCCAGAGTGAGAGAGAGAGAGAGAGTGAGAAAGTGAGAAAGGAAGCTGCCAGGTCTGGGATTCAAACTGCGGTGGACCATGTGGGAGTACAGCGTCCTTAACCACCATGCCACCTGCCGGCCCCCCTTGAGAAAGTAAATCTGCCACTGGGCACTCCCTCCCCTCTCCCACCCTCACCCGTCCTCAGTCCCTGGGGAGAAGGCTCTGGTGTCCCAGCTGCTGTTCTGGGTTCCTCCTTGGCAGTGCCAGGAAGGTGCCCGGCCCCACCCCGTCCCTCCTCCACAAACATCCGCCCTGATCCACCCATCTTGGTCATAGTGAGTGCAGCTGCATATTTGCCTCACCTGGGAAGCGGAGCGCTCCCTCAGGCCAGGATTTCACTCATTCCTCCATCTCTGCTCCTCATTTCTGCTCTTCCCCCCTGTAGCTCATGTCACAGAAGTGCCCCAAAAAAGAGACTTTAAACTTACGTCATCCCTGAAAATTCTTTAACGACTCTGGGTCATGGTTAGGATAGAACCCCACTTTCATCCACGACCTGGAAGGCTCTGCGCGTAGGTTCTAAGAGGCCTTCCTAGCTCTGCTCTCACCTTGTCCATACTGGCCCGTCAGCTGCCAACTTGTTCTTGCCACAAGGGCTTTGCTGGTTCCCCCCCCCTGGGAAGCTGTTCACGGATCCCTCAAGGCTTGCTCCTCACCCATCACCCTAAAATGCCACTCTCCCACCCATCATCCGCCACCCACTTCCCACTCTGCTTTAGATTTCTGTGTAGCATTTACCGTTGCCTAAAATGGCATTTCCTTACTGTTGCATTTGTTTGTTGCCATCAGTTTCTCTCTCTAGATTCTAGAATTTTCTAGGGCAGAGACTTGAGTAGCTGCTTCACCACTCAGTCTCCAGTGCCCAAGTTGGCCCCCACAGAACCCCAAAAACATTTATTGAATGAATGAAAGGATAAATGAGTGGATTTGGAATTTACGGGATTTCTCATCAGATTCTAGTCCCAGAATCAATTCTTTCTTTTCTTCCTGCTCCCTCAGGAGAAGTAGAATTTTTTGAAATTTATAGTAAGCTGCAAACACGACCCTCAGTCCTGAAGATGAGTTGGAGTGTCAATGACTGACCCCTAATGATATAATGTTTTGTCATAAGTAGATTTAAGGGAAATTTACTATTGAATATTAATGTGGAAGTCATAAACATTCATTGGTAATTTTCTTTTTCTTTTTCTTTCTTTTTTTAAGTTTTCTTTCTTTGGGGCCAGTAGATGGCATGGTGGTTAAGGAGTTGGACTCCCACATGGCCAACCACAGTTCAAGTACTGAACCTGGAAGCTTGAAAATCATACTGGGTGCATGTGTGTGGATGCCCAAGATCCCAGGAGAATGGAGAAGGATTTATGGTGTGACTATCTCCTGGGGGGGTGATTTCTCACTTTCCCTAGTTTTTGCAATAGGGTTCATGCACTTGCTGGAGAGAGACAAAGAGAGAAGGAAAGTGAGAAATCACCCCCAGGGGGATGGCCACACCACAATCCCTTTTCCTCCATTCTCCCCCTGGGATTTTGGGCACATATGCACATGTGCCTGGCATGAGTCTCAAGCCACTGGATCCAGGACTTGAACCAGTCAGCCATGTGAGAGCCCAATACTTTAACCACTACACCACCTGCTGCCTCCCTAAAAAGGTCTTTAAAAATTTGGGGGTTTAATTCATGATAGAGCATGTGCACATGAGGGGGGGGCACCCTTCAAAGTGTTACCGGGGAGATTCAACCTGTGGGGTTCTGTACGTGAAGTGTGAAGATCCTTGGTTTTGCACAGGGAAGAATTCAAGAGTGAACCTTTGAAGGAGGGTGAACGCAGGCTTATTAAGGAAAGTGTACAGAGCGGACTTCTCTATAGGTAGAACAGGCCTGTGAGAGGAGACAGGTCAACAGTGTCATTCTTTCCTGCCCAGAAAGGGAGAGAGCTGCTACCCAAAAAGAAAGACAGCTGGGCCACCCTACAGGCAGGGCAGTCCCAAACTTCAGTGGGTATCTCGCTTATATGACTTTGCTTAAGACCAGGCTAAGGGGAGGTTTAATCTTGACTTTCCTGGGAAAAGGGCAATGTTTTCTCTGGAACCACTGT
>NW_006159506.1:6805006-6824071 GCF_000334495.1 Tupaia belangeri chinensis
TCTTTCCCTGCCTTATTAGAGTAGTTCCTGTCATTGCTATGGTTATTCAAACTGTCATGGCGCCTGTGGGAGTATCCCTAGTCTGTTAAATACTGTACTGTGAGGGCTTCATGAGTCCGAGGGTGAGGCCGCCATGTTGGTTCCAACTGGTACAGACCCAGTCGCTTGGGTGACTTACCTGTCAGGTTTTATTATTTTATGGTAGGAATTTGGAATGTCCACCACCTCAGCTTCCTGCTTCAAAAGCTCTGGTCATGCCAGGGTTCGCTTCCTCCAGCCCTCCAGTCCTTTGGATGTAGAACACAGGAAATGATTCCCAAGACTCTCAAGTCTGTTTCTGATTTGACTCTGACATGCTTTTGTGAGTTCCCCTCTCTTCTGGTTTTCTCTCTCTTCCTTCCACTTTCCCTCAGCGGTGACAAGGACGTTTAAGAAGTTCTAGCTCCCCATCGGTCACTCTGAGGTCTGAACAAACATCTATCCTATTGCAGATTCTGTCTGACAAATGTTCATGTAAAATATCAACTATTGGCCAGCCCGTGGCATGGTGGTCAGGGCAGTTAGATCCAACACTGTTGACTGTACACTTAGAGTCTTTGATCCATGCCTTGAAAAACACGCCGGGCACGTGTGTGTGCATGTCCCAAATCCCAGCAGATCAGAAGAATGGAGAAGTGATCATAGTATAGCTATTTTCCATTTGGGGTGCTTTCTCACTTTCCCTCTCACCTTCTGTTTCTCCCAGGCAAGAACTCTCATTTTCTGGCAAAAAAAAAAAAAAAAAAAGAAAACACACACACACACATACACACACACACACACACACACACACACACACACACACACACATATATATTTGAATTTGCAGTTCCTGGTTCTGTGCTGGTTTCCCAGTTCTAGGCTCATGGATCTGGTATATGAGAAGCAGGAATTTTGGAGGGAGGTTGGAAGTGAACTTTTCCATCTCTCATCCCAGTAGGGCCCCACTTGCCACCTGAGGTGCTGGCCCTCCTCTCCTGAAACATCAAGATTCTGAAATGAAGGGAAGAGACCCTCTAAACATTCTATTCTTCTGTCCAGAGACAAAAATCTTATCTCAAAAGGGTCTGCATTGTAGTTAGACCTGGTTTTCTATTTTTAAGTTTTAAAAATTATTGTATTTAATTTTATTGATTCATTCATTTATTTTATTTTTTTTCCCTTTTTTTGTAGAGGTTTTCGTTATAGGGCTCACCAGACAGACACAGAGAGACATAGAGACAGAAAGCGAGAAATCACCCCCCCGGGGGGATGGCCATGCCACAATCCCTTCTCCTCCATTCTCCTCCCGGGATCTTGGGCATGCACACACACGCACCCAGCGTGAGTTTAAGCCACCGGGTCCGGGACTCGAACCGCGGTTGACTACGTGGTAGTCCAGCAACATAGCCATTACGCTAACTGCTGGTCCCAGTGCTTACTAATATTTTTAAGTTCTGGTTTCCCCATCCCTCCCCCTGCTGAAGTGGCTGGAGACATTCCAGAGCACAGGCACCGGGCCTGTCTGGTCTGTGACTAAATCTTTGCCTTATCTGTACAGCCCGCCTCGTAGCAGGTGCCTTATGTACTGGCTGACATGAGCGAATTGATCATAGAATTGTGAGGGCTGAGCTCTGGAGCAGGGGTCATCAGTGTTTTCTGTAAATGGCCCCACAGGAAATATTTCCAGCTGTGCAGGCTGTATGGTCTCTGCTGAAACTATGGATACGATGTCTGCCCTGGCAGCATGAAAGCAGATGAAGACATAACACAAATAAACGCACGTCAAGGTGTTCCAGTAACACCTTCTCGACAAAGCCAGCTGCTGGCTGGTTATGGAGGGGGTGCAAGACCTCCACTGTCCCTCACACCTGTTTTCTCATCTGCACCACGAGTGCTTAGATAAATTCGAAGAGCTCTTTCCTAGCTATATATTCTGAAATTTAAAAAAATAAAACAAACAAAAAAACACCATTTACTAAAGAGCTTTTTCTTTTTCCAGTGGATTGACTGATATCCTTTGTCAAAGATCAGTTGGCTATAAGCTTTGGGGGTTATTTCTGGGGTCTCTATTCTCTTCCATTGGTCCACATGTCTGTTTTTATGCCAATACCATGCTGTTTTGATGACCACAGCTTTATAGTGTATCTTGGGATCAGGGAGTGATATGCCTCCTACTCCATTCTTCTTGCGCAGGATTGGTTTTCAAATCCAAGGTCTTTTATGATTCCAGACAAATTCTATGATTATCTTTTCTAGATCTGTGAAGAATATTTCTGGTATTTTGATTGGAATTGCATTAAACATGTAGATTAATTTGGGTAGAATTGCCATTTTGATTATGTTAATTCTTCCAATCCAGGAGCATGGGATGTCCTTCCACTTATACTGTAAAGTTATATGTAATCCAATGTAATATAAAGATTATGATGATAATAAAAATGAAACAAACAAACAAACGAAACAAAAATACACAGTGGGTAACGTGAAGACAACGTTCCTTTACCAACTAGCTTAGAAATTCAGACAAATGCCCCTTGAATAATGTCATGACCAAGTAAGAGAGAATATGCATGGCATTCGAAGTCACATCTCCAAATGCTCAGATTTTGTCCAAAAACATATGAGGGCAGATAACACATATGCTGATGAACAGCTGCCTGGTAAAGACATGGAAATGGAAAGGGAGAAAGAACTGTGGGTTACAACAAAATAAAACATACTCTCTGGTGAGTGCAATTCAAGAAAAAAAGAAAAGAAAAGTAAACAAAATTGCACCCCACTCTCCCCGAAACCAATTGTTAAAGTTTAACTCTTCTCTCATTATTTTTATCCTCCTGCCCCGCACTGATTCCATGACCCCTTCCAGACTGTATTCTATAGCAGTAATTTGCTGCCCTGTTACTGAAATAGAGTGGTAACCTTATTTTTCCCGTTGCATTATCTTCCCCTTGGGTAATACACATTCATATTACACTAAGTCCTGGAGAGTGCTATTCATTATGATAAACCCACCTTTTATGCTTGCTTTTATGAACCTTCAATCCCCCACCCATCACAATTCTTCCTGATTTTTGCAAAACTTTTTATCCTTACATAAACTAAGGAAGATTTTTATGATGTACCACGTTAGGTGGAATTAGTACATCATCAGGAGAGTGTTTCTTCGGCTGAGCCAAGAAATCTTTTTCGTTGCTGTTTCTAGAAGTTTCTGGATTTTCCAGATCCGCTCTGGTTGCCAATGGTCTGTCTCTTTCTCATGAAGGGCATCTTCCTTATAAAGAAAGCCAAGAGCGCCCGCTTTCCATGGGCTTGAAGAAGCTTACTTTTCAGAAGGACCTTGTCCCCTGCTGCGGTGATAATTCTCTCAGTTACAAGTTGACAAGAAACCTTATCTACCCAAGCTTAATCAAAAAAGGGAATTTGCTGGCTGGTGTAATCAAACAGTCCAGGGTAGTTTGGGTGTGACTTGAGATAGGACTTTATTAAAGTCTCAAGTAATAAACCCAGGGCCCAGCTGTCTCTTCTTTCCTAATATGTGTCCCTCACTCTCTTTTTGCACAGTGGTAACCACTAGATTTAAGGGGAGGCACTTCTAGATTTAAATAAGCCAGGGAGAAAAAATAAAAGAATCTTTGGCTGGATTTTCTTGAACAGTCACTTGGCATTTCATTATCTCTGATTGGATGGAGAACCTGCCCCTGACCTAGCCATGACCAGGGGTTTATGAGAGCTAATTGGCTCTGACCCAGGTCACGTGCTCCATGCCTGAGCCATAGAACTGCATCCAAAGCAAAGGGTCTATGAGGGGAGGTGTAGTAAACATGGGTACAGGTTTGGGGGAAAATGTAAAAAGAATGAACCCAAGCCCAGGGTTCTGTTACCCATTTGTTGCATTTTCATAGAAAAGTCAGACTAGAGGAAGCAGTGGGACTTAATTTTTAAGGGATCCTACAAATATGGTCATAATTCCTTTGGGGGCTGGGTTAACCGGAAGTTGAAGTTTCTAAGTTTGATGACATGTTATCAGAACAATTGGAAGTTGGGTTTGATGGATTTGAGATGGGATCCATTGAGTGTGATAAATCTGTAATTTGAAGATGACTCCAGGTGTTCACGTGAAGCTGGGAGTTCTCCAAAGTATCCCTTTTTGGAGGTCCAGCTTTGGGGGAGGGAGGCTGCTGAGTTGCTCAGCTTCCTGAGGCCGTGGGTCTGGGCAACTGATCTCTCATGATGTACTGGCATGTTTAGATCTTTCCTCTCTCAATAAGTCGTTTACCCAAAGTGCTCTGTTCCTTTCCCACTTATCCATTTGTGTGTAAGTAATTTCATTCTGAAAGCCCTCCTCTTCTTCCTGTTGCAAATCTAGCCATTATCGAAACGTCACCATAATTCACCTCTCCTTAAAATCTTCCCTGATTACCCAGCGGGAAGCCATCTCCCTCCTCTGCACTTTCTCTGTCCCCTGTACAGAAGCCTTCTGGTCTCCATAAATCTCCAGAGAATGTTAGAAATTGCAGATGGTACCAACCCTGGGTAGTTGTTTCTCAGTATCTTTGTGGGATTGGTTTCAGGAACCTAGATAACAAAATCCTAGGATGCTCAAGTTCCTTATATAAAAGGGTGCAGTGTTTAATATATAACCTGCACGATACTCCCAGGCACTTTAAGTCATCTTTTGATTACTTGTAATACCTAATACAGTGCATTGTAAATGCTATGTCAATAGTTGTGCTGTATTGTTAGGGAAATAACGACAAGAAAAAAATGTCGATGCATGGCCAATATAGACACAACCAATTTAATTTTTTAAATTTAAATTAGCTATAGGGCACGTATGTTTGCTGGAGAGAGACAGAGAAAGATGGAAAGTGAGAAAACACTCCCAGGGATGGAGGGGATGGCCATGCCACAGTCCCTTCTCCTCCATTCTCCTCTTGGGATTTTTGGACATGCACATACATGTGCTTAATGTTTCTTTTTTCTTTCCTTTTTTTTTTTTTTAGAAGAGGTTTTTGCTATAGGGAGTGTGCACTCAACAGAGAGAGACAGAGAGACAGAAAGCTAGAAATCAGTTTCTCTCTCTGTCTTTGTCTCTACGGTGAGCGCACGCACCCTGGGGCTATATAGCTTACTGCAGTCATCAAATATGCATTTTTTAAAATTTCGATAAGAACAGTTGTACTGTTTTTTTTTTTTCTCCTGAAACTTTTTTTTAAATTACTTAACATTCATTCCCTGAGCATCATCACAACATACTAAATGTGGTTTCCCATCTAGAATAAACTGCATAGTGGCTTAATCATGCATGTTATCATCAATAGTATTCCATTTGTTATATAATAAATCTGGATTTTCTGCTCTAAGGAAGGAGAATAGTAAAATAAATTCTTGTGTTTTATTTATTTTCTAAATTATGCTTTTAAGTTAATTTTTTTGGTATCTTTCATAAGACAGAAAGAGAGACTGCCACCCCCCAATGAGGTCTTCACACTGTGATCTGTCTGCAGCACAGCCAGCTAGGGTCACAGGCATACGCATGCCAGACACGTACAGGGAGTCCTCAGGACCCAAACCGAGGACCTTCCCATGTCGACCCAGCATCACAGACCATTGTGTTAGCACTGCACACCTGCTACTGGCCCGATTTTTGTTGTTAAAGAAAAGAAAGATCACTGTTTCCCTTGGTTGGAGGTGGTTGGGATGGTAGGGGTGGACTCAGAAGGGCACGTTTCATGGTGTCAGGTAGGAAGAGGGATGGGTGGTGGGGTGGGTGGGAAATCTGGGGTGACCATTTGTCACCTCCAGCCCTTCCCTAGAGCAGTTCTTGAAGGGACTGGGCTTATTTGCCTTTAAAAAGGAACTGAAAGCACTCATGCATTCTGCCTGACTCACGGCAGCCTGGCGTGTTTGTAAATATCTCTCCTTGGAGAGATTTCAACAGGAAGCCCGGGAAGTCTGCTTCCCCAAGACATCACACAAGCAGCTGAATTCTGCTTCTGGGCAAAAGCAAAGGCTATGCCCATTTCCAGGCCCATGGGAGGTGCCACCCTGAAACCACCTCCTTCGGACCAGCAGATGGCATAATGGTTAATGTCACTGGACTCTCATCTAGTAGACCACAGTTCAAGTCCTGGACCCAGCTGGCTGAGTATGCACCCTCGTGTACCCAAGATCCCAAGAGAAGAATGGAGGAGTCTTGCTTTCTGTCTCTCTGTCTCTTCAGTGAGCTCACCCACCCGATAGCTAAAATCTCTCTGTCTAAAAAAAAAAAAAAAAAAGAAAAAAACAACACAAAACCACTTCCTTGGCCATAAGAGAGGGCCCTCACTTAGTCTCGAACCTACAATGAAAGGTTCTCTTGGGTAGCAGATCACCTCCTTCGTTCCTAATCTTAACATTCCCTGCCCCCATCCCATCCCATAATACCTGGTCTATTTTAAACCTCAGGGTGCTTCTGGATCCACTTTTGCTGCCAAAATGAAACGCGAGTAAATGGACCGTCAACCCTAAACTCCCCACGTGGAGCTCTGGGCCCTTCCTCTGTTTTCTCACCTTTCCTTTAAGGCTGGCCCTGCTAATCTAGTTTGTAAATGCTGTACATTCGATATTCACATTCGGGTTTTTTTCCCCTCCCTCTTCCTGATTCTTGAACACATTCTCTCTCCTGTGTCCAGCCAGGGCTAGGCCAGTCAGTCCTAGCATTTGGTGGAGCTGTCCAGCATGGAGGCTGGAGTTGGGCGTGGGCTGGGGTCCCGGAAGCTGTGCGTCTGTCCTCCGGGGAGCAGGGTCAGGGCCAGGCAGATCTGGGCAGACAGGTAGCAATGCGCGACCCGGTTACAGAGGCCTTTCCCCTCTTGCTCACCTGTCTTTCCCAAGTGCGAACTTGTTTTCTGTTACACGGCGTTGGGCGAAGTTGTGGTTGCTCCTCCTGTTATTTCCAGACATGACATTTCTCCTGGCAGGCCGAACTTATCCACCCTCATGAGATTTTGGGTTGTATTCATTTCTGCTTACAAAAAAAAAAAAGAATTAAAAAAAAAAAAAAAAAAGAAAGAGGAGAAAGGAAATGTGGAAAAAGTCTGCGTGTGGGTGTGATACTCCTTGGAGCGAAGGCTGTGTCTATGTGGGGTTACGTTTTACATCAAAGAGTTAAGAAGCGCAAGCAAAGACAGTTTTTCTCTTTTTTTCCCCCTTCTTCTCCCTCCTTTCTTCCTCTTCTCCTTCTTTTCTTTCTCCCTGTTTTCCTCTCTCTATCGTTTCACAGGAAAGAATCGGAGGTGTACCCATTCCAGACAGAACTGGCTCCAGGGAGTAAAGCTTAAGAAGGAGGCGATGCGGGGACCTGGAAATGGAAGGGATCCAGGCACATGTGGATTTTCAGCTCTTAAGCTGACGGAGGAAGAAGGCCCTGCCTGCTCCTGGCCAGGGTCTGGGAGGGAGGGATGCCATTTGCCCATCTGGTTTGTGGGGAGCAAGGATGGCACCTGGCAGCTGGCACAAGCCATGCCTCTCACCTGTGGGACACAGGCCATGCTATTAGAGATTAAGGGAGACATATGCATGGAAGGTGCGTATGGCTTTTTCCAGACACAAATCCACTTCTAGACTGAGAAGCAGCGTGGAGCAAACAGGCCAATAGACAGAGTCTCACGCTGGGAGGGGCAGAGTGCTCAGCTCCCAGCTAACCGGAATGCTTCATCTCCTTTCCTTCCACCGCTGCCTCTCTCTTCTCGTCTTTTCTTTCTCTTTCTCCACCTTTTCTTTCCCACTGACGCTGTATCAACCGAACCTTGGTCAGAAACATAGAAACCAGTATTTGCAGCCAAAGGATACTGCTTATTGGGAATTAGGCGCTTTAGAAACCCAGCAAAGGCCATTGCCCGTCTTGCAATGGCTAAGTCCCATGCATAGGGAGATGGATCCCGCGTGGCCGACTGTGGTTGGAATCCCAGCCCAGGTGGCCTGAAAAACATGCTGAGCCCATGTGCGTGTGGGCCCAAGGTCCCTTTGGGAAGGAGACGTGGAAGAAAAGGACTGTGGTATAACCATGCCCTGTATGGGGGCAGGGTGCTTTCTCTTTCTCTTTGTGACATGCATGTACCCTCTGGCAATGAAAACAAACAAACAAACAAACAAAAAACAGGAAAGATTGGGAGAACAAACGTTGGGTGAAATGCCGTGAGCTTTCCTGGCGTGGCTGTGAGAGTCAGGACTGGCTGTGTCTATCCAGAGATTTTGGGGCTTGTGTCTAGCAGTGCAAAGCAGCGGCCTCTGACCCAGCAACAGCTTACGTGTACCTGTCAGCTGCATGGCGATTGGCTGCTGCAACTGCTGAAGGAGGGACGACTCCCACCTGCCTCTGCCCTTTCAGACTCACAGAAGGACATCAAGCGAGCAGAGACTAAGCGGGAACCCTGTTGGAGCTCGAAGAAGTGTAGTTCCCTGGCTTGTAGCCCTTCAGCATTCAGGAAAAAGCGTTAAAACGAGGAAGACAGGAGGGCAAGTATGAGCACTGCTCTGCTCCCCTGACTAAAAGGGTCATTGAAATTGGAGGCTGCATCCCAGTAGTGAGTTGTGGAATCAGTTTGAAGGACTGTGGTTATCATTTTAAAAGCATCCATTGACAGGACCAGCAGTTGGCATAATGGCTATGTTGCTAGACTCCCACATAGTCAACCATGGTTCGAGTCCTGGACCCGGTGGCTTAAACTCACGCGGGGCGTGCGTGTGTGTGTGTGCCCAAGATCCCGAGAGGAGAATGGAGGAGAAGGGATTGTGGTGTGGTCATCCCCCCTGGGGGGTGATTTCTGGCTTCCTGTCTTTCTGTCTCTCTCTGTCTCTCTGGCGAGTGCACCAGCCCTGTAAAAGATAAAAAGAAAGAAAGAAAGAAAGAAAGAAAAAGAAAATAGACACAAGAATACTAAAGAAACAGACAAATAAATTGGACTTGATGTTTATTTCTTTGTGATCTGGTCTAATTTTCCTGGTGAAAAGCATCCTTAGTCAATGAAAATGGCTGCTGGAATTTAACTGTAGGGTGGAAGGGGAAAGCGGCTGAAGGCAAAGTGAAATATCTTTTAAAAGATGAACCAAACCAGCTGTGGTGGCACAAAGCATGGTGATGCCGAGGTCACGCGGGAAGGTCCCAGGTTTCTGTCCCTTGTCCTCCCTGTGTATACCTGACTGACAGAAGCTGGGGGTGGGTCTCAGCAATGAGGACCCTGTTGGTGACACTCCTCTCATTCTCTCATGGCATAAATAAATACACCTGAATAAAAGGGATAAAATGGAGCCAGAAAGTGGCATGGCAGTTAAGGCACTAGATCCTACATAGCCAGTTCAGTGGTTCGAGTCCCTGACCCAGCAGCTTGGAAATCACACTGGACGCGTGTGCGTGCGTGCCCAAAATCCTGAGAGGAGAATGGAGGAGAAGGGATTGTGATGTGGTCATCCCCCCAAGGGGGGATGATTTCTCACTTTCCTCCCCTCTCTCTTTGACTCTGATGAACACATGTGCCCTACAGAAAAAAACTAAAGAAAAAAAAAATCTAATGTCCCCAAACTAAAACTAAAATAAAAGAGGCAAAGCTGACCCCTTACTGACAATGACAAAGTTTATTTCCAGATGAGCAGGTACCTTAGATTTGTCTATCACTTGCATCTGGAGCCTCCAGGGGGATTCTCCAGAGTCACAGCAGGCCTCCCAGTCAGCAGGCTTGGACAGCAGGTGAACTAAACAACGCCCTCCTCTCTGCCCGTACCCACCGCATCATTCCAGGGATTCCCAAATCTTTCAGAGTGGGCTGAATTTCATTTTGTTGGTGGGCAAATGAAATTTTAAACTGGGTACAAATTCAATCATTTTATTTTTTTCTGGTTATAAATTCCTCTTTATCTGTCCTTACCCAGGCGTTCTCTCTCTCTCTCTCTCTCTCATTTTTTTTTAAAGCTGCTTATAAGAAGCAGTCCATGAAAGAATAACTGGTTTTTCCTGGAATGGCTAATACTTAATAATAAAAAAAAAAGAGCACCATTCAGCCATAACAATTCGCTGATTGTTCTCTGAGCCCCCTGGGAGGTGGGTGAGTGTTGTGAATTCTCCCTGTAGCACAGGACGTATGACAAGGTGATAGGACTCAGGTCAATGCCAAGTAGGAATTTGAAACTGAGACGTGTTTGTTTTATAGAGAAAAGTAGTTTCTGCCGCCGCTCCAACTCAGGGGACTGGAGAGTCACTGTCAGACGGAGGCTGTACTCAGTACAAAGGCCTGGACCTTTCTACATAGCCGTCTGTCCTCGGACGCACGGCAGCCAGGAAATGAAGGTGTCTTCTTGCCCCCAGGACAGCTGGATGATTTTTTCCTTTTTGAGAAATTTTTGTTATAGAGCACTTGAGCTTGAGAGAAAGACAGAGAGAGAGAGAGAGAGAGAAAGAAAGCGAGAAATCACCCCTCCCCAGGAGCGATGGCCACACCGCAATACCTTCTCCTTCATTCTTCTCTCAGGATATTGGGCATGCATGCACACATGTGAGTTTAAGCTGCCAGGCCCAGGACTTGAACCATGGTCAACCATGGTCAACTACTTGGGAGTTAAGCGACATAACCATTACGCCATCTGCTGATCCCAGCTGGAGAATTTTTAAGAAGGGAGATGTGTATGAGGAGCGGTGAGGTGGGAGAATGGAAATTATTATTTGCGTTTTATTTTGTTTTAAACCTATGTCTCTCTCTTTTTTTTTTTTTAAATGAGTAATATTGAAAGACATATTAAGTGAATTATAACATAGGTAGCATATTTATTTTTTAAAGAATGATTTATTTAATTTTGTTCATTATTATTTTTTTTAATTTGACCAGAGAAACAAAGAGAGAAGGGAAGTGAAGAAGCAAGCCACCGGGTTCGAGACTCCAACCACGGTCAGCCATGTGGGAGTCCAGCACCTTAGTCACCACGCCACTTGCCAACTTGCCGTAGGGTGCAGGTGTTTTTTGGAGAGAAGAGATAACAGCGAAAGGACAAGTGAGAAATCACCCCCTTGGGGGGATGACTATGCTGCAATCCCTTCTCCTCTCGGGATTTTAGGCATGCCTGCACGTGTACCCAGCATGATTTTCAGGCCGCCAGGTCCAGGACTTGAATCATGGTCAGCCATGTGGGATTCCAGCGCCTTATTCACCATGCCACCTGCTGGCCCCTAAGCCTACGTCTTTCACCAGAGACACAAAGAGAGAAGAAGGTACCCCTGACAGTGTCTCACCATGCCGCAATCCACCCACCAGCTTCCTAGCCAGCCAGAATCACAGGCATGCCCGGCACCTGGGATCTGAACCAGGGTCTTCCCATATGACTCCAGTATCCGGTAGTGCTACCCTGCCACTGCCCTGAGCCAGAAGCTGGGAGACAGGAGATGCGACAGATTGGGAGCTCTGATAAAAATGAATTTAGGAAATGTGAGAAGTAATTAGAGAAGTTAGGAGACTTTTCTGGAATATTCATGTGGGATTAGAATATGGAAAGGGAGATTTGATCTCAGAATGTCCTACGCACCAAGTCATTTTAGGGATAGTCTAAGAATGAATGTAAAGCACTTGGGAATTAGAGGAAAATAGTGATGAATTTGGAGCGTCCCCAAAAGCTGTCTTTTGAAATGGCAACAAAGGAGGGTAAAGGGAGAAAGTTTTCATTTTCTTTTCTTTTTTTTTTAAGAGAGATTTTTGCTCTAGGGCACGTGTGCTCTCTAGAGAGACAGAGACAGAAAGTGAGAAATCACCTCGGGGGGTTGGAGTGGCCATGCCTCCCCAAGTCTCCTCCATTCTCCTCTTGGGATTTTGGGCATACATGCACAGTGTGAGTTTAAGCCACAGGCTCTGGGATTTGAACCGTGGCAGACTACGTGGGAGTCCAGCGATGTAACCATTAAGCCATTTGGTGATCTTAAGAGGTTTTTGCTATAGGGCGCGTGCGTTCGCCAGAAAGACAGAGAGAGACAGAGAGACAGAGAGCGAGAAATCATCCCCCAGGGGGGATGGCCACAACGCAATCCTTTCTCCTCCATTCTCCTCTTGGGATCTTGGGCATGCATGCACACACGCCCAGCCTGAGTTTAAGCCACCGGGTTCAGGACTCGAACAGTGGTCGACTACATGGGAGTCCAGCAACATAGCCATTACGCTAACTCCTGGTCCCAAAAGTCCCAGCAACTTGTCAGGGATTATGCCAATGGTTTCCTTCCTCCCACCCTCTTTACCTCCTTCCTTCTTTTCTTTCAATCTCAATTTACTTCTCCCAAGAGCTTTGATTGCTCCTACTTAAACATGGACACTCAAGATTCCAAGAAATTAAAAGCTTGCCCACGTTTGTACACCTCAACCAAAAAGAAAGATTCAGATCGAGCTTCCCTTAGAGCCCAAATTCCTCTTCTCCCCCAAACATTACGTTACTACTCTTCTGGAGAATGAGATGGAAAATGTCTACGGAAACCCTGTCGCTGTTCCAAGCTCCAGCGCATAACGAGACTGCTTATAGTTATCTTCAAGTATGTAGTCTGTGTCCAAAATTTCCATCGCACCGGGGCTCTGCCTGGCTGGTTCCATCTTCCTAGGAGAGACCTTTGTGGAGTTGCAGCCCTGGAGGAGAAGCGAGGAGGAGAAGCCACACTGTTCTTAGAATAAAGATTCCTTTGCTGCTAAAGGCTCTCACTGGGAAAGCCAGGAAGGACTGCAGCTGATGGTGGTATTTCAGTGTCTTTTGAGTTTCCCATACGTGTTCACTGCATGACTGAGGCTGGAGCTAACCAGAGCCAGCTCGTATAATTTTCAGGGCCCAGTACAACATGGAAATATGGAACCTCTTGTTAAACCTTTATTAAGGGTCTTAGCATGGTCAAGACAGGGCAGTAAACCAAGCCCAGGAACTTTGTAAGTGTGGGGCTTGGCAAAATTGCACAGGACATATGCTGGTGAGACTGGCTCTGGTCTAAACCATAATAAGTTGGTCCCACCAAGCGATTCGCTGCCACCCTCTGTCTTTTCCACCATGGGGCTCACACAAAAATATCTGGCAGAGATGAAATTCTGCTAAAAAGCAAATTGACACTAGTAGTTATCCTCCTCATTTATGTGTTCTTTCATTCATGAATCATTAACCCCAAAGGCATTGATTGGTCTAACCACAGTGGCATTGCGGTGATGCAAAACTGCAATGCTGGAAGCCACACAGCAGACCAGGGTCGGTTCCTGGGTCGACCTGTGCATGCCAGTGCGTGTGTGCATGCATATGTGTGTGCCTGCAAACCTGACTGACTGTGAAAAGCTGGCCTCGGGGTTGTGGCGTGAAATCCTACTGAGAACACTTCTCTCTCTCTCTCTCTGCCATGAAATAAGTAAATAAGGCAATTTTAACAATAACATCAACAAGGGCATTTGTTCACTCTTTCTGTATGTCAGGCTCTGGGGCAGGTGTGAGGGTCTCCGCTCTGGACCAGGATTGTTGGGGCAGGGTCTGGACAGTGCCCATCTTGCTGAGAGAGAAAAGGAAGAGGAAGGAAAAACAGAGGCAAAGAGAGAGAAAAGACACACACGTAGAACAGAGAACAGAGAACAGAGACAGAGAAAGCGATTGACTGAGTGGGTTTTTCCCCCAGGGGGAGCCTAAGCCCATGTACGAGAGAGCTGGGAACACATTCTGCTGTGTGTCCCCGGGGAGCCAAGAGAGTTGGAGGAGTCTGCAGAGAGGGACGAGGCAGGTGTGCAGAGGAACGCACGGCTGAGGAGCCCACGAAGGCGGCTGAGGCTTTGGCATCCTTCCAGACTCTGGTTCTAATCTTCCCAGAGGCCTGGTTCCATTTCTACACTGATGAGATACCCATGTTCTTAAGAAAAAAAAAGTTCGCTTTTTGCTTAAGCTAGGATGAATGGGCTCCTTTGACTTGCAGCCAGAACATCAATTAATGCAACGTCTGCTTCATAAATAAGTCTTATTACAGATCGAGCATCCCTAATCTGAACATCTGAAATCCAAAACGCTCGAGAATCTAAAACTCTTTGAGCACTGACATGACGCCACACGTGGAAAATTCCACACCTGACCTCATGTGATATAGGTTGCCGTCAGATGCTGCGATACAAAAATAGTGCAGAAAATTAGGCCTTCAGGCTGTGGGTCTAAGGCATAGGTGAAATAGAAATGAAGCTCATGCTTAGACTTGGGTGCCATTCCAAGATCCCATTAGGTAGAAAGCAAATATTCCCAAATCTGGAAACATTCCGAAATCCAAAACACGGTTCCTATCTCAGCTTTGGACGTGAGGTACTGTATTTGATATGGCTTCGTTCCCTTCTCTAGAAGACACAGACAGATAAGAAAGGTCATTTGCACTCCCATTAAGAAAAATTAAAGGAGCTCTGTAGAGTGCTGTGTTCTCTGCCCTCTTGTTCCCTGAGGACAATCCCCTCTCAGGTCCTGAGATCTTATAGATGCAAGAAGGATGGGATTCTCCAAAGAGGTTTAGGCTGTGTGCACGGGAGGTCAGATGGCATTGAGGGTAAGGAAGCTGCAGATGCCACCAGGGCAAGAGGATCCCTCAAGATCCACAGATTGCTAGACCAGGATACCCCTTGACCAGCACTCTGAAGACCTGGAGCGGCTTTGACAGTGAGGTTGACCACCAGTCCCTGTGGTTTTGGGGATGCTGGCAAGACCATACGGGTCCACCTGTGTTCAGGGGGGAAGGATGGCTGGAAAGGTCACCTTTATAGCCTGCCTCGGGTGTCAGGGCACAATGGATGGTAAGAACCAGCTCTCAGCTGGGGCACAGTGCAGCAGAGAAGAAATTGACCATTCAGGACTGAAGACTTCCTCATTTCTCTGAAGGGCGAAAGCCCAGAAACCCCTGTAGTCTGAAGTGAAGACAACCATAGTTCAAGTCCTGGCCCGGGTGGCTTGAAAAACACATGGGGCGGGCGTGCATGTGTGTCCAGAATCTCAGTGGCACAGAGATGGAGAAAGGATCTCAGTGTGAGTGTGGCCCATTGGAGGTGCTTTCTCCTCCTCCTCTCTGGTGAGCACACAGGCCTATTGGGGGTGGGAGGAGAATCCAGCATCCCCTGGCAATTACAAACAAACCAACAACAAAAGAAATAAACTTCTAGACCATGCTTGACTGTTTTCCCCTTTCTCATCAGTTCCAAAGTCCTCCTTCTCTTCAATCCCTCTTTCTTTCTTTCTTTCTTTCTTTCTTTCTTTCTTTCTTTCTTTCTTTCTTTCTTTCTTTCTTTCTTCCTTCCTTCCTTCCTTCCTTCCTTGCTTGCTTGCTTTCTTTCTTTCTTTCTTTCTTTCTTTCTTTCTTTCTTTCTTTCTTTCTTTCTTTCTTTCTTTCTTTCTTTCTATTACATAAAAGGAAAAAATGGCTGGCAAAGGAGTGACCAGTTTCCCTCCACTGGATGATACTGACTGGGTTAGAACCCAGATGTCTCGCTGGGTTCTTTCTATCACACTCGATTTCTCTGTTAAGCTACAATCTGAACTTTTTTATGGGCAGCATGTATTAGGACCCAAAGGGCTTTTTTTATTTTTAAGAGAGATTTTTCTTATAGGGTGTGTGTGCTCATTGCAAACAAAGAGACAGAAAGTGAGAAATCATCCCCCCCCCCCAAGGGGTATGGCCATGCCACAATCCCTTCTCCTCCATTCTCCTCTTGGGATCTTGGGCACACATGTTCACACACCCAGTGTGAATTTTAAGCCCCTGGATCCGGGACTCGAACCGCAGTCAACTATGTGGGAGTCCAGCAACATAACCACTACACCATCCACTGGTTCCCAATGTCTTTTCTTACTGTTGATTGCTACCCTTTCTTGCTTGGGTGCTTTGAACAGTCCTCCGACTGGTTTGTTAGCCTCTGGGTACTTCCAGGTTATAGAAAGACATATAATTATCTCATGTGATAATAAAATAACAGCTAGCATTAAGAACCGCTTACCATAAGCTAGGGAATGTTTTAAGAGTTTTACTGGGATTTGTTCATTGAATTGTCATAGTCCCTGAAGAGATACTTTTCTTGTCCCCCTTTGTAGATGGAGACACCAGAGCACAGAGTGCTGAAGATCATGTCCACAGCCACACAGCAATAAGTGGCCATGGCTGGATTTAAAGTGGCTCCCAGAGGCAGACACCTGCACACCTTCCTGTAAATTCTCCCCCTGCAGGTGGTTTCCAGAGTAGCTGCATCGTTCCTGGAAATGCCATGGGTGAGAAATTTTAGAATTACTAGCTCTACTTCTTTTATGCTAAAACTATAAAATAGATGAATCTTGATTAATCTAAAATATGAGGGGGCTTCAAACATCGGTGGAAAAATGAAATTAACGTGTGAGTTAACTTTGGTGTAAAAGTTTTTGCAAGCTATGCATAGCTTTTCCATAGTACACCTTTTCTTCTTCTAAAAAAAAGTATTTCCAGGAGTTGCAAATGGCATAATGACTACATCACTGAATTCCTACTTAGGTGACCACAGTTCAAGTTCTGGACCCGGCAGCTTAAAACTCACACCTTGCGCATGTGTGTGTGTGCCCAAGATGCTGAGAGGAGAATGGAGGAGAAGGGTTTGCGGCGTGGTCATCCCCCCTGGGGGTGTGTGTGTGATTTCTCACTTTCTGTCTCTCTCTGTCTTTTGGGGTGAGTGCATGCGCCCTATAGCAAAAACCTCTCCAAAAAAAAAAAACAAAAACCTGTCATATATGGATTGACCCTGGTGGCCCCAGTCTGTCCATTAGATGGTCTTAGCTCTAGGTGGTCCCTAAGGTGCCCGCGAGGAGAGAGTGCCCCTGACAATGGGAGAGGAGATTCGACAGTGACAGGTCACTCACCCTGCTGTCTGTGACTGGCCATTTGTGGTTTGTGTACTCTACGAACGTCACCAATGCCACCAAATAGCTATAAAATCCATTTCTAAATAGTAGCATCTTTGTACGTTTCATGAAATGGGAAGCGGAGAAGAAATACGTATTTCAAATTGAGGTTTACGCCAAGATCTCAAACGTGTTGTCAAGCCTGCGTGCTCCAAAATTTCAGGACTCACCCCCCCCACACCTGATGGGTGGTTATTAGTCATAAGCTCTACAGAAAATAATCTTGAAATGAGAAATAATTTAATACATCTTTTTGATGTAAATGTGTCATTTTAGCAACAAGTGAAAAAATCATGAATTTTCAAAAGAAAATCACATTACAGAGAGAGCATATTGAAAGCTGATCTTTGACATTATTTCTAATACTTGAGATTTCCTTTCTTCCCGTCTTCAACTGAAAATATGTACAGTGTTTTTCTTTTTTTTTGGCTGTAGGTCGTGCGTGCTTTCCAGAGAGAGAAAGTGAGAAAGGACCTTTTGGGGGAATGATCATCCCACAATCTCTTTTCTATTCTCTTAGGATTTTAAGCTTGCACACACACGTGCCTGGCATGTTTTTTAAGTTGCTGGGTCCGGGATTTGAATTAGAGCCGGCTCTGCAGGATCCAACCACCTTAACTACCACGCCATAAACTGGCCCTGATACATATGCAATATTAAACCTCATATATATATATTTTTTTGAGAGGTTTTTGCTATAGGGCACATGTGGTCACCAGAAAGAGAGAGACAGACAGAAAGCAAGAAATCACCCCCCGCGGGGATGGCCACGCCACGATCCCTTCTCCTCCATTCTCCTCTCAGGATCTTGGGCACGCACACACACGCCCAGTGCATATTTGCATTCTTTAAAAATATGGAAAAAGAATTTTCCATGCTGTCCCGAATTTTTCAAATGAGAAATTATAATGGGATTCGAAGCCATTCATTAAAAGCATAAAGTAACAATTTATTAAAAAGATAAAGTAACAACTTAGTTCATATGTTATAACAATCAACCGACATTAGTGAAGACTGGTCTCTACCTATCGTATTTGAACAAGCCGCTTGTATATGTGGAAAACAGGATTAAAAAATGACTTCTGGGTTAGACCTACACCCTAGTGGTTAAGGAAGCTGGATACATGGCTGACCAAGCTCTTTGAATTCTTGAAAAAACATGCCAGGCGTGTGTGTGTGTGTGTGTGTGCGCCCCAATTCCTAACGGAATGGAGAAGGGATTGTTGGTCTCTTTCTAAACTTCAAATTACAAATGCATGTCAGTGTGTAGCCTGGTTTCAAACTGGTCAATTTCTCGCCCCTTCAATTTTTCAATCTTTCTCACTTTCTTTAAGTCTATGCTTTTGAGAGGTTTTTGCTATAGGGTGCATGTGCTCACCAGACAGACAGAGAGAGACAGAGAGATAGAAAGCGAGAAATCACCCCCCAGGAGGGATGGCCATGCCTCAATCCCTTCTCCTCCATTCTCCTCTCCGGATCTTGGGCACGCACGCACACGTGCCCAGCATGAGTTTAAGCCACGGGGTCCGGGACTCGAACCGTGGTTGACTACATGGGAGTCCAGCGACATAGCCATTACGCTAACTGCTGGTCCCTAAGTCTATACTTTTTAAAAACAAAATTTAGATTTATCCAAGCATTTTCCATTCTTCTCTCGGTGCATCCCGTTCAGTCCCTGCCTGATGGAAGCTCCCTCTCTCTCTTTCCTTTCCTGGCTCCACTTTCTGTCTTATCTCTCTGGGTTGCAGGTTTCAGCCCTCTCTTCTCTTTTCCTTTTCTTCTTCCCACTCCTCCCTCCATTATTCCCATCACCTCCGAGAACACAATCTGTTCTCTAAGGAGTGTCTGTGGTGAATCACAGACAATTTTGTTGGGCCTGTGAGCTTTTGCTTCCATTGTGGGGGCAGAAATAGGACACTGACGTCAACCCCGGGCCTCTTGGCTCCCCAGAACAACTGCAAAGGGCTGAACGGTGACAGGGAGTCCCATCCACAGTGGCTGCTGGGCCTTGCTTCCTGAGCTCAGAACGCTCACGCACTGAGAGCTTGCAGAGACCTATGGGTAACATCAGAGAAAGGCCAATGCTGTTATTCACGCATAGGAGGATTCATTGCTGTCTTGCAGAGGCTGAAA
>NW_006159506.1:6824337-6828870 GCF_000334495.1 Tupaia belangeri chinensis
TCTTCCGAAGGAGGGTCTGGGCTTTGCATGTTCCGGGCAAGGTGTGTGCTGTGCGGATTAAACCGGCCGGCACCTTGCTGCAACAGTGTGTTCTAGGGCAGAAATCAGTGTAAACTGGGCCAGCCTTGGGTCTCTGCCAAAGGGTTTTATTTCCTGAGCCCTGAAGAGGGTTTCTCTTTAAAGGCTGCCCCAACCCAGCATGGAAGCCACACCCCATGGGGGGCTTCCTGTGGCCCCTGGGGAAGGGTCTTCTTATCTCCCTGCCTGATCCCTTCCCTTGTCCACAGCCTGGAACTTCTGCTCCATCATGTTGGGGGCCAGTGAGGATCTGGGGTGGCTGATTGCAGCGGGTTTGCTGTGAGCGTCCCCAGCCACTCCCTGGGGATTCTCGGAGAAGCCTGGCACCCCAAAAGCACATCGGTGGTGTGTCCTTTTGGCGTTGCAGTCCATCAGCCCAGGAGCCAGTCCTGTCTCCCTCCCTGGCTGTCTGCACACCAGAGCTGGTAATTCGAGTCCCTTGGGCGGGTGGCTAGCAGCAGCCACCCAGCCAGTGCCGCTCTGTTTTCACTCCTGTTTTCCCAGCTCTTCTTCAATGTCACAATGTTTTCCCAGGAACGCAGAGGGTAGCACGTCCCCTGCCTTATCTGCCTTTAGCAACCAGAAGCCCGGTTTCCAGGAAAGCCGTCACTTGATCCAGCCTGGTGAAACCCACTCCCCTGCCCGGCGCTCAGTGGCAGTGTTTTCTTAGCTGTGGCCACCTGACATCATTTCCAGCGGGCTGGCCTTCCTCCTCCTCCCCAGAGGCCCTCACCTCCCGGCAGTCCAGGGTGACAGTTTGCAGAGTAGGGGGAATGCTCTGGGCTTTATTTTTGGAGGGGGAGAAGTCAATTCCTTTTGTTTCTAAGAATATCCCCTGTCCTCAAGTCCTTTCCCAGGACAGGGCCCTGGGCTGCAGAAACACCCGCCTCCCTGGCTGGCTGCAGAGACACAACTCCTGGCTCTGCCTGCCGGGGCTTGCTGGGTGGCCCCGAAAAGACCCTCTCCTTGGTGGGGCTCTTCCTTCCCTGCTCTGAAATGGAACCCCACATCCTGCGAGGTACCTAGGAAAAAACAACTGTGATGCCGAGGGGCCATTGTTAGGTCCTGCCCATGCCTGCTGAGTCTGTGCATAAACGTGATCGCCGTGAAAAGCTGACCAATGTGCCCTGTGATGGGAACAGGCACTTTTTATAACCGTATATGTCTGCCCACGAGGGCCAGGAACGAATGTGCTCACCCTGGCTGTGTCGTCGCTCCGTGGCTGCCCCGGGAGCCCTCTGGCTTCCACCCACGGCTTCTCCTGTTTCAATGTCCGTGTCCTCCTGGTTTTGTAACTCAAGGAGCTCGGGCTTAGGAACAGCTGACAGCCCGGGCAGCTCCTGGTGATGGCACCTGGGGAAGGGGCGGAGGGGCCCTGACTTGTGGGTGTGCCTGGGGCACCCTGTCCCCAGCTGCCATGAGTCATTTGCAAGGTGAGCGAGATGCACACTGAGGGTGGGATGTGGGGGGGTCCTTCAGTGCCAAACCCTGAGGATAGGGCACAGCCCTGCGAGTGAGGAAGGAGAAGGGGGAAGGCACCACTCACGGACCAACGTTGCTGACAACTCTCTGGTCACACCCCAATTCCCATTTCTGTCCCTCATAGAGAGGGGCTGGCCTGCATTCATGGGGTACATGTTGCTAAGCTTTACTCAAGGTGCTGAACCAGAGTACTCGAAGGTCTGAAAACCCAGTGGGCCAAGCAGATGGCGTAATGGTTACATTGCTGGATGCCCACATAGTCAACCGTGGTTTGAGTCCCGGACCTGGTGGCTTAAAACTCACACTGGATGTGTGTGTGTGTGTGTGTGTGTGTGTGTGTGTGTGTGTGTGTGTGTGTGTGTGTGTGTCCAAAATCCTGAGAGGAGAATGAGGAAAAGGGATTGCAGTGTGGCCATTCTCCCTGGGGGTGACCTGGGGGGTGATTTCTTGCTTTCTTTCTCTCTCTGTCTCTGGTGAGCCTATAGCAAAAATCTTTTGTTAAAAAGAAAAACAAATAAAAGGGACCAGCTGTTGGCATAATGGCTGTCACTGGACTCCCATGTAGTCAACTACAGTTTGAGTCCTAGACCCGGTGGCTTAAACTCACACGGGGCGTGTGTGCGTATGTACCCAAAATCCTGAGAGGAGAATGGAGGAGAAGGGATTGCAGTGTGGCCATCCTCCCTGGGGGGTGATTTCTTGTTTTCTGTCTCTCTGTCTCTCTCTCTGTCTTTCTGGTGAGCACACACACCCTATGGCAAAAACCTCTCAAAAAAAAAAAAAAAGGCAGAAAAAGAACAACGAACAAAATAACAAAACCCATCAAACCTAAACAAGTCCTTTATTTTACAGAGGAGGAAAAAGAAGCCCAGAAACGAAGTGATTGGTCCCAGCTTAGGGTGGGGCCAGGGCTTGAGCCAGCCTCCCTTCAGAGCTGTTGCTCTGTCACCAGAGAACTCAGGGCCACTGTCCCCACTGTTGCCCAGACCTCCCGGCACCAGCCTTGACCCTCATGTGTTCATACCTTCCCTGGGAGGGGCCCTGACCGGGACAGGTGTTAAGGCGCTAGTGGGCAACAGAAATGAGGTTCGTCCTTCATGCTGGGTCCCTGTCCCTCCCCTCCCTGCTGAGCCTTCCCCTTGCACCTCCCTGGCCCTTCCCAAAGTGGTGGCTTTTCCTTCTGGACTGAGTTTTGTACACTCTCCACTGCTTTAGCCCCGGGGGGGGGAGGAGAGGCTGACCCGAGTCAGAGTGACTGCGAAGAGCACTGTGGGGCTGTCCCCAGCCTCGAGGTGGCTTTTGTTTACATGCCCAGAGTACAGGAGCGAAGTGTGTCCTCTGGGGAGTGGCGGCAGGGTTGTGGAACGCGGCTGAGCATTCAGTCCTGTGGCCAAGACGTCATTAGGGCACTAACTTGTCCTGTCGCTGCGCACTGGAGCGGGAATTTCTGAGAACGCCCGCAAGGTGACAACGTGGATGCAAGCCGTTCCTTGCTCCTAATGCCACCTTCCCTCAGAGCTCTGGAATGCCCTACAGAGCGCATGCTGGTGACTCTACCTGCCCTGGCCATCCCCATGATGCAGCCTGCCACCAGCCCTGCGCGAACGTCAGAGAACGGGAGCTTCGAGCCATGACCTTCCTGGGAAGGCTTTTGAAATCGCAGCAAGAGCAGTTTCTCCTTTGCCGGCCTGTTTAACCCCTACTAGGGCCAACGCACCTGTAACCAGGGGCCTCAGAGGGCAACGGAGACCGATGTGGATCTTGCCCTGCGCCATGGGACTTTGAGGCCACCACACCAAGGATGGGGGCCAGGAACTTTGCCTGAGCTCCTGGGCTCTTTGCCATGTCCAGACCCAGGGCTGTGGCTTTTGCTTTCACACTTCCCGGTCCCGTGGGCAGGCTCTGCTTCCCCCAGGCTCCAGGCGTGCCTGTCTTCTGCAGGCTGCTGGGTGATAGGCTGCTGGTGAGGGGGCGTCTTACACCCAGACTTTGGACTAGAAGCTGGACACCCTGTCCCTCTCTCTTCTCTGACTGTCCCTTGCAGATTGCCAATCTGTTCCAACCTTGTTCAGCCCGGACGTCCCTGTCTGGCTGTTAAGGGCTAGCAGGACTGGCATTTTCCAGCCAGTCTGCATTCACAGGGCTTATGCTCCTGCTTAAAAAGAAAATAATAATAATAATAATAACAGTAATGTAGACTCTGCCTAAAAGGCTTGGTTAGTGGAGTTGAGACAGCAGTTCTTTCGGAAGGCTCTCCCTTCTTCCCTCTCTCTCTCTTTTTCTTCCTTAAAAGGTGGGGAAGGGCAGGGACCAGCAGTTGGCATAATGGCTATGTCACTGGACTCCCATGTAGTTGACCGTGGTTCAAGTTCTGGACCTGGTGGCTTAAACTTATGCCGGGCATGTGTGCATGTCCAAGATCCCGAGAGGAGAATGGAGGAGAAGGGATTGTGGCGTGACCATCCTCCCTGGGGGGTGATTTCTTGCTTTCTGTCTCTCTGTCTGTCTCTTTCTGGTGAGCGCACACACCCTATAGCAAAAACCTCTAAAAAAAAAAAAAAAACCAGGGAAGGGTGAATAGGGTGAATATTGCAGGAGGGAGGGATCAGATCAGCATCTCCTGGCCTCCTGGTGGCCCGTAAAGAGCAGACACGCTTTCTGTGACTTTCTTCATCACCTCTCTGAGCCAATTAGTGACGGAGTGAGGGAGTCGAGATTTGGAGGGGGTGGGTAAGCGGGTCGGTGGTCAGTATTGGTAGCTGGCAGGTGGACAAGGCCACGGGTACCTTCCAAGCCTGGGCGCTGACACCAAGGACGGCTTCCTGTAAGAGGTGCCATGAGAGATGCTCAATGGACTCGATCCTTTGTCTGTCTCTATGACAGCCCTGGGAGACGGCAGCCATGGCTAGCTCCCGGTTTTTTTTTTTTTTTTTTTTTTTTTTTTTTGGGGATTTTTTCTTTTGCCCTTCCCCG
>NW_006159506.1:6828977-6829372 GCF_000334495.1 Tupaia belangeri chinensis
GTACACGCGCCTGGCGTGAGTTTAAGCCACTGGGTCTGGGACATGAACTGCGGTCAACTACGTGGGAGTCCAGTGACATAGCCATTACACTAACTGCTGGTCCCCCTTTTTACAAAAAGTTTTGTTCTTTCATTAAAGAGAGACAGAGAGACAGAGAGAAAGACAAGCACCCTCAACAGAGTCTCACACCGCAGTCCTCCCCGCAGCCTGGATCTTGGGTCTGAGGACACACACATGCACCCTAGCACAGAGGTCTGCCCCAGAACCCAGCCCTGGTCTTCCACGTGGCTTCCAGCATTACAGACAGACGCACCACCGCTGTGTCCTTGGCTGGGCTTACAGCCTTTTTTTTTTTTTTTTTTTTTTGGATATATTTTTTTTGTTCTAGAGCGCCT
>NW_006159506.1:6829441-6830265 GCF_000334495.1 Tupaia belangeri chinensis
ATCGCAGTCCCTTCTCCTCCATTCTTCTCTTGGGATCTTGGGCATGCACACACGCGCGCCCGGTGTGAGTTTAAGCCACTGAGTCCAAAACTCGAACCACGGTCGACTACGTGGGAGTCCAGTGACATAGCTATTACGCTAACTGCTGGTCCCTTCTACAGTCTTTCTTTAACCTGCCAGGCCAGGTGAGTGGAGTCTAGGCGGGATCTTCCTTTCCAACC
Source organism: Tupaia belangeri chinensis (assembly GCF_000334495.1). NCBI lineage: Eukaryota > Metazoa > Chordata > Mammalia > Scandentia > Tupaiidae > Tupaia > Tupaia belangeri. Next base: position 6,829,663 of record NW_006159506.1, read on the forward strand.
CGCTTCTTTCCTTTCCTCTCTTCTTCTTTTTTTTTTTCCTTCCCTGAAGCTGGGAAAAACTTAAAAGTCTTTTAGTTCCTCTGTCACAGGCCTCTTTCTTGCCCCCAGTGATCAGGGAATAGGGCCGGTGGAGGGAGGGAGTTGGTGATTGGTAAGTGACTGGGAAATTCCAGGTCTGTAGGGATGTGTGTGCATGCATGTGTTGTGTGTGTGCATGTGTGTGTGTGTGCATGTGTGTGCATGTGTGTGTGTGCATGGGCATGTGTGTGTGTGTGTTGAGATGAAAGTTGCTCCCGCGAACCGTGCGGAGATGGCTCGGCCCACTCTCTTTCCTTCATTCTCCAAACCTTTCTGGAAACCCTCATGGTTAGTCTCCTTTCGGGAGCACTGGGAGAGCGCCAGACCTTGAGCTCACGGTTGGCTTCTCGCCAATGTGCTTCTCAGGAAGCACCTTTGTGCATCCCCTGTGCTGTGTCTGGCGGGACACTGGGAGTGGGAGGAGCAGGTCCCAGAGAACCTGTGTGGGGTTGGGTCCCATGGCCCCCGGGCTAGCTCTACCTGCCCCACCCCTCCTGACAAAGAGGAGCCTCGTGAGTCACTCCC
>NW_006159506.1:6831314-6838661 GCF_000334495.1 Tupaia belangeri chinensis
CTCTTTGACAGCCTGGGGAGCCGGCAGCCATGGCTAGCTCCCGTTTTTTTTTTGTTGTTTTTTGTTTTTTTTTGAGAGATTTTTGCTATAGCGCTTGCCCGAAAGACAGAGAGAGACAGAGAGACAGAAAGTGAGAAATCACCTCCCAGGGGAAATGACCACGCTGCAATCCCTTCTCCATTCTCCTCTCGGGATTCTGGGCATGCACGTACACGCGCCTGGCGTGAGTTTAAGCCACTGGGTCTGGGACATGAACTGCGGTCAACTACGTGGGAGTCCAGTGACATAGCCATTACACTAACTGCTGGTCCCCCTTTTTACAAAAAGTTTTCTCTTGGGATCTTGGGCATGCACACACGCGCGCCCGGTGTGAGTTTAAGCCACTGAGTCCAAAACTCGAACCACGGTCGACTACGTGGGAGTCCAGTGACATAGCCATTACGCTAACTGCTGGTCCCTTCTACAGTCTTTCTTTAACCTGCCAGGCCAGGTGAGTGGAGTCTAGGCGGGATCTTCCTTTCCAACCCGCTTCTTTCCTTTCCTCTCTTCTTCTTTTTTTTTTTCCTTCCCTGAAGCTGGGAAAAACTTAAAAGTCTTTTAGTTCCTCTGTCACAGGCCTCTTTCTTGCCCCCAGTGATCAGGGAATAGGGCCGGTGGAGGGAGGGAGTTGGTGATTGGTAAGTGACTGGGAAATTCCAGGTCTGTAGGGATGTGTGTGCATGCATGTGTTGTGTGTGTGCATGTGTGTGTGTGCATGTGTGTGCATGTGTGTGTGTGCATGGGCATGTTTGTGCATGTGTGTGCATGTGTGTGTGTGCATGGGCATGTGTGTGTGTGTGTTGAGATGAAAGTTGCTCCCGCGAACCGTGCGGAGATGGCTCGGCCCACTCTCTTTCCTTCATTCTCCAAACCTTTCTGGAAACCCTCATGGTTAGTCTCCTTTCGGGAGCACTGGGAGAGCGCCAGACCTTGAGCTCACGGTTGGCTTCTCGCCAATGTGCTTCTCAGGAAGCACCTTTGTGCATCCCCTGTGCTGTGTCTGGCGGGACACTGGGAGTGGGAGGAGCAGGTCCCAGAGAACCTGTGTGGGGTTGGGTCCCATGGCCCCCGGGCTAGCTCTACCTGCCCCACCCCTCCTGACAAAGAGGAGCCTCGTGAGTCACTCCCAAAGGCCGCCTGACCTGTGCAGAACGCCCCTGCCACCCCCTCCTCACCCTGTCCCTTCCTCTCCTGTCTGTGTATCTGTCCTCCCTCACTGAGTTGCACCGGGCCTGTCCTGGGACCCCTGGGGCCGGTCCTGCTGTGAACGGCACTCGTGAATGGCCCGTGTGTTAATGAATGGCTGAATGATAAAGTTCAGAACCAGCCAAGGTGGATGGTCCCAGTAGTGGAGAAATTCAGACCTGAGCCAGCCAGTGACACGGTGGTCCTGCATGGCTGACCGAGTGGTTTGAGTCTTGGGCGCTGGGCACGTGTGTAAGTGTGTTTCTAACTTCACGAAGGTAGGGAGAGGGGGCGGAGACAGGATGGCAGCGTAATCCGTTATGGGAAGGGTGTTTTCGCATCTTTCCTCTCTCGCTCTCTCTCATTCTCTCTTTCTCTTTCTAGGGAGTCCATGTGCCCTCTGGCAAAAAGCAAAATGAAATACAGAATTAGCTGTTGCATAGAAAGGACTCTTGTTTCCAACAGATTTCACGCTGGAAGTTCCCTTTCTACCAACAAATGAGGGGATTAGAAAACACCCCAGAGCTAGAGAGACGCCATCCCTCAGTAGAAGGCTTTCTGTAGGGCAGCCAGAAGAGGTATGTAAGGTATCTCAAGTTTATTTATTTCCAGAGAGAGAGAGAGAGAGAGAGAGAGAGTGAGTGAGAAGCATTCCTAACAGCGTCTGCGTTTTGTGATCTCCCCCCACCAGCCTCAGCTGGCCGAGCTCAGGGATGATCACGTGTTCTTGGCATGTACACAGAGACCTTGGGATGTGAGCCCAGGACTGTCCCATGTGGGTCCAGATTGGAGAGTGTTGTGCTACTGCTGTGCCTCTGTGGCTGGCTGGGATACCTTTTTCGTTGGGGGCGGGCCCCAAACAGCTGGCCCAGCTCGTCAGGTGTCTGCAGTCCCTATTCCTGACAAGCCTAAGGTGACATGATCCATGTTAAACCCCAGAATCTGATGCTTCCACCGTCTGACCTGTGTCTGAGCACCCGCAGGGCAGCCTGTTAGGCTGTCTGTGATCAGAGCTGACTCCAACACTGTGGGTCTTGCATTTCCAAGAGCCTGCTCCCTACTGCTCCAGGCGTGTTCTGCTCCAAGGGACAAGCAGGGTAGGAGAGGGTGCCTGGCTCAGGTTGCCAAGTCTCCCGTTGAGATGCGTAGGGCCTTCTATGGTAAACCCACTCATTCATGTACACTCTCTCAATTAACCTTATTTTTTATTTTAATTTTTTAGAGAGAAAGATTTTTGCTATAGGGTGTGTGTCTCTCACCGGAGAGACAGAGAGAGACAGGGAAACACAAAGAGAGAAGTCAACCCCCGGGGGGACTGGCCATACCACAATCTCTTCTCCTCCATGCTCCTCTTGGGATTTGGGCACACAGGCACATGTGTCCATAGTGAGTTTTCAGCCAGTAGGTCTGGGACTCGAACTGTGGTTGACTATGTAGAAGTCCAGTGACGTAACCACTGTACCATCTGCTGGTCCCAATCAGTTACTACTTATTGTACATCTTTTGTGGTCTCTCTATATTTTATTATTTATTTTTTTAAAGAATTATTTATTTACTTTTATTCATTTATTCACTTTATTTTAATTTGACCAGAGAGATAGAGAGAGAGAGAGAGAGAAAGAGGGAAAGTGAGAAAGCATGCCACCAGGTCTGGGACTCGAACCATAGTCAGCCATGTGGGAGTGTCCAGCGCCTTAACCACCACGCCACCTGCTGGTCCCAGTGATCTATATATACTTTATTAAGATCTTAGCACAGAAGACGAGTCCTTACTAAAGTAACCTGGATGGCAACGGATTGCTGTTAATACTTCTGGGTATTCCGTTAATACCCAGAAGAGGGTATTTACATTGAACAAGGAATTTTGCTCCCAAGATCTCTAAATCCGCGCCCCCAGCTCAGATGATTTTTCTATTCCAGGGAGGGTGTAGGAGTTGAGAGATGAATATTTTGGAAGGTGAAGGAGCGGATTAACTCTCTACAGCAGTGGGGGAAATTCCATGCTCTGCCTCTGTGTTTGCAAGGGGTTACAGGCTATTAGAGCTTTCTCACCGGGGATGGCGTAGCAAAGAGAATGCTCTTCTGGGCTCATCTAACCTTGGAAAGTAATAGCCCCTGGAGAGCCATTTCCAACGGAATCTCTTTGAATTTATCTCATTTCCTAAATTGCTTGCTTTCTGGTATTGTGCTTTGCACAGCAAAAAACATTATTGCCCTCTGACCTGTTGGCATATTGAGAGCCAAGATTTCTCGTGATCCAAGAATATTAGAAGAATGGAATTAAGGGACCAGCAGATGGTGTAATGGTTACGTCGCTGGACTTCCACGTAATTGACCATGGTATGAGTCCTGGACCTGGCAGCTTAAAACTCACACTGGGTGCATGTGAGTGTATGCCCAAGATCCTGAGAGGAGAATGAAGGTGAAGAAGGGATTGTGGTGTGGCCATTCCCCCTGGGGGGTGATTTCTCACTTTCTGTCTCTGTCTTTCCAGTGAATGTACAAACCCTATAACAACAACAACAACAACAACAACAACAAATTCTCTTAAAAAAGGGGAATTAAAGTGCACGTTTATCTTGGCACAACACACACAAAAATCCATGCATAGTTTTTCATGAGATCCCTTTTTCCATGAAACTTTTGGTCTTCATAGGGAACTGGAGGATTCCCATTTTTTTTTTTTTTGAGAGATTTTCACTGTAGGGCGTGTGCGCTCGCCAGCCAGACAGAGAGAGACATAGAGACAGAAAGCGAGAAATCATCCCCCAGTGAGGATGGTCACGCCGCAATCCCTTCTCCTCCATTCTCCTCTCGGGATCTTGGGCACGCATGCACACGCGCCTGGCGTGAGTTTTAAGCCACCGGGTCCGGGACGCGAACCGCGGTCGACTACGTGGGAGTCCAGCGACATAGCCATTACGCTAACTGCTGGTTCCCGAGGATTCCCATTTTCATGACTGGTCTTGCATGAGTGAAGGTTCTTCTAGGAATACCCACAGACACTCTTCATTCATCTGCTGTACAGCACTGTCTTCCAAAGTTGGAGTGTTAGATTGAACTTGACCATTATGACTCTTCCATTGGGCAACATTTTGCTATAGATAAGACATAGTTTTAAGGTAGGATAGAGTCCTTTGCAGTATGTTTTCTCCTTCTTCTTCTCCTCCTCCTCTTCTTCTTCTCCTCTTTTTTGGCAGTATGTTTTCTTAAATAATGACTTGGGTTTCATTGGTGAATCTTTTGACCATGTTTGTGAATGTCATTGTTGACTTGTTGTCTGACAAGAACAGAATCACTCTGTTTCTATGTGATTTTGTTGTGCCTTGGTTTCTCCAGAGGAAAATGGAGCTTGTATTTATAAAACAAATGCCCGTTAGACTGGAAATCCTCCTGGAGTGTAAAATGCTAAGTATTACGGAATGACTTGTTCTCAGTGATCACTGCATAGCAGGCGTTCCACAGAACAGGACCAGAATGTGAGAATGAAGACCCCATAAGGGCAGGGCCTTCTTATCAAAGGTCTCCCAGGCCTAGAGCAGGGACTGACCAATGGAGACACTCACTACTTGTCAAATACATGAACGTTTGACTAATGGCTGCCGGCAGGAAGAACGGAAGGGAAGGGAGGGCACCCGCTGAGCTAGCAGGTAACAGAATGTCACCTTAGTTCTTTTCTTACCATGGAAGCCAGGAGACGTGCAGAACCTTTGTTCTCGATGCTTTCCTAGGTTGTCTGCACTTGCTAGAGAGACAGAGAGAGAAGGAAAGTAATAAAGCCCCTCATTCTCCATAGGGGGGACAGCCATGCTGCAATCCCTTCTCCACTCTCCTCTTGGGGTTTTGCATACACACACACACACACACACACACACACACACACACATATGCCTGGCATGTGCTTCAAGTCACTGGGTTTGGGACTTAAGCCCTGCAGTTGGCCAAGTGGGATGGAGTTGCCTTAATCTCCATGCCATTTGCTGGCCCCCAAGTTCATGAACTCTTTTTAAAAATACTTACAATTTTCTTAGATATTTCTTTTCACCCTATTTAAAAAAAAAAAAAGTGTATTCATTTGCTTCTTCTTCTGAGAGAGAGACACTCCCAACAGTGTCTTCACACCAAGATACACCCCCAGTCCCAGCCAGTCCACATTACCAGCGATGGGACCACTGGGCGTGCACAGGGAGGCCTGGCCATGCAAACGTGCGGGTCCAATTGCTTTCCAGAAAGACCACCGCCCGGCTCTGCCTTTATTCCCTGTTATGGAGGTGAATGGTTCAAGTCATCTCGTTGATCAGGACTCTTGGAGTTAGTTAGTCCAACACACATGGCTTACTAAAGACTTTTTAGGAGAATGTACATTTCACTTTTCAGTCCTTTATAGCCAGTAACCCCGTGTCTTTCAGTAACCAGGTCAGCCCACATTCGACCTGCTTGCTAGCTAGATCTTGCTGCTAGTATTTAAACTGTTTGATCCGGGGCCAGCAGGTGGCATGATGGTTAAGGTGCTGGACTCCCATATGGCTGACTGATGTTCAAATTCTGGACCCAACAGCTTGAAAATCATGCCAGGTGAATGTGTATGCGTGCCCAAACTCCCGAGAGGAGAACAAAGGAGAAGGGGTTGTTGCATGGCCATTCCCCTGGGGCAGGGGGTGACTTCTAATTTTCTCTCTCACTGTCTTTTTCTGTTTCCCTCTGGTGAATGCATGCAACCTATGGCTAAAACCTTCAAACAGAAATAATTACTTTGATTCTTTCAGAATGGCCTATGCAGAGCCAGCTGGTGGGACAGCAGTTACATGCTGTTCTGAGATGTTGGACCTGCATGGGAAGGTCCCAGGTTTGCATCCTGAGGTCTCCTTGTACACATTGGGTGCATATGTGCATGCCTTTGGTCCAGGTTGGCTGAGGGTGGATTATGGCATGGGGCCCTGTTGGGGGTGCTCTCTCTCTCTCTTTCTGTGTGTGTGTGTCTGTCTGTCTCTCTCTGTCATGGAAGAAGTAAATAAATAAACTTAGAAAAGAAGTCTTTGCAAATCCAAGCAACCCTCAGCCCAAGATAATTTCCTCTTCTTACCGGAGAAGAGTCCACTGCTCCTGAAATTTCTCATACCTCCTTCTTTTCCTCTCCAAGAGGGGCTGTGGCATCTGGAGCCACAGGATAGTGGTCCAGAAAAGAGTGCACTGGCTTAGGAGATGAAATTAGAATCCCAACCCTGCTATTCACCCATTGTGTGGTCTTGGGCAAACCTCTTGGCTTTTGTAGCCTTCGATGTCCCTTGGGACCGCTGTGGAATGCAGGGAGCTCAGTGTGGAAGACTTTCCCTTCTCCTTGCTAGAATGTTGCATGCATGAGACTCAGGGCAGAGCCGCAGGGCTGGGTCTGGCTGTGCCCACACAGACCCCTCCTCCAGGAAGTCCCAGTTTGTAAGGACCAAAGACACTTCACTGAGCTGTCTGAGACAGTCAGGGCTCACATCCTTTGCCATAATTCCTGCTCTAATTAAAAAGTAGGTAATGCCCCCCAGGATCTTTTTGATTGATGCATTATAAAAAAAATTAAAAACATTTGCAAACTCACTGGACCATAATTCAGGAGCCTGGATTCTGGACTCGGCTCTGAACTAACGGATCTTGGCACGAGTTTCCAAATTTCAGTGTCTCCCTCTGTAACTTTAAGGAGGTAAACAACACAATCATCTCCAACATTGAGTTCTTTGGTGTTTGAGGAGCTCTGTTTTACTTTCTTTTTTAAAGTTTATTTTTATTTATTTATTTTTCCCCACAAGACAGGGAGAGAGAGAGAAAGAGAGAGAGGGAGAGGGACACCCCAAAGGGTCTTTTTTTATTTTTATTTTTTTAATTTTTATTTTCTACCTTAATTCACTATACACCATCACAACACACCAATGAATTTTCCATCCAGAATACACTGTGCACTGGTTCAATCAAGCACATCAACATACATGTTCTCAGCAAGTAATTTTCCAATTCTTACATTCTGCATACCTTGCCCTTTGTCTTGCCATCCCTGATTCCCCATCCCCCACCCTCTGCCATGTCCCATCTTCCTCCTCCATTGTCCCTGGCATCCATGATTGCCCTCCATGCCTTCCG
>NW_006159506.1:6840978-6846958 GCF_000334495.1 Tupaia belangeri chinensis
TTATAGTTTTAAGTTCTAAATCCTTTTTTTTGGCTTCAGCTTGCTGGTCCAGAGGCCACACGACCGCCCCAGAGAGGGGGGGGCAGGGGCACCTGCCGCCGCCTTGGCGCGGGGCCTGGGGGGGACGCGCTGAGCCCGGGAGGGCCTCGCGCAGGTCCCGCCGCTGGTCGCAGCCTTGGCGCGGGGCCCGGGGGGACGCGCTGAGCCCGGGAGGGCCCGCGCAGGTCCCGCCACCGGTCGCAGCCCTCACCCCAAAGGGTCTTCACACTGAGATCTACCCCAGTCTCAACCAGCCCACATCAGGGCATATGCACGTTTTGGGCACGGAGAGGGAAACTGGTGCACGAACCCACGACCTTCCCTCATGGCCCCAGCATCACAGAGCATTGCGTTACTGCTGTACCACCCCGCCATGCATTTATCTAATTATTATTATTTATAGAGATTTTGTTATAGGGTGCATGTGCTCACTAGAAAGACAGAGAGACAGAAAGCAATAAATCATCCCCCAGAGAGGAGGGCCATACTACAATCCCTCCTCCTCCATTATTCTCTTGGGATTTTGGGCATGGATGTACCCACATTCACTGTGAGTTTTAAGCCATCGGGTCCAGGACTCGAACTGCGGTTGATTACATGGGAGTCCAGCGACGTAACCATTACACCATCTGCTGGTCCTGAGCACTGTTTTAAATACTTAATAGGTAGTGGCTGTAGACAATAGATAGGATTGCCATTCCCATTTTATAGAATGAGAAACTGAGGCTCAGAGAGGTTCACCCTCTTGATCAGACCTGAATTCAAGCCTGCTATTCTGACTTCAAGGCCCACGCCCCGTGAAGTCTCCCTTGATTTTGTGACTCCTTAGAGCAGATATATCCAATTGTTTTCTGGATCCACTTGATAAAACAGGTGCCTGAGGCCTTATTATGGGATGTTTCTGTTTCTTTCCTGATCTAGCTACTTGGTTCATATCAGCTAGCTATGCAAGTCCCCCAAAACAGACTGATATAAAAAGTCAACACTGTCTTATGTGTGCAGTTTTTTCTTTTATTTCTGAGATATAAATATGGGTGTACACTAGAAAGAAAAAAACAGGGACCAGCGGTTGGCGTAATGGCTATGTCGCTGGACTCCCATATAGTCGACTGTGGTTCAAGTCTTGGACCCGGTGGCTTAAACTCATGCCAGGCACGTGTGCGTGCGTGCCCAAGATTCCGAGAGGAGAACAGAGGAGAAGGGATTGTGGCATGGCCATCCCCCCTTGGGGGTGATTTCTCACTTTCTATCTCTCTGTCTCTTTCTGTCTTTTGGGCGACAGCATGCATCCTATAGCAGAAACCTCTCCAAAAAAAAAAAAAAAAAGATAAAAGAAAGAGAAAGACAAAAAGAAGATCAGCAAAAAACAAAAGAGAATTTTATAAACCACCAACCTAAGAACAATTCAGCTGCAGTCCTGGTTGCTGCTAATAAAGAAATGATGGGTTAGACTCATAAGATGAGGACATTTAAAAACAAACAACCAGGCCAGCAGGAGGCATGGAGGTTAAGGCACTGGACTCTCACATGGCCCATTGCAGTTCAAGTCCTGTGTGTGTGTGTGTGTGTGTGTGTGTGTGTGTGTGTGTGACCAAAATGCAGAGAGGATAGTGGAGGAGAAGGGATTGCAGTGTGCAGGGTGATTTCTCACTTTCCCTCTCTCTCCAGCGAGCGCATGCACCCTATGGTGAAAACCTTTAAAAATCAACCAATAAACAAACCAGATAACTACTCAATGCCAAAACGTGAAGAGAGAAGCTGGTTCCTTTGGAGCCAAGTACTTCGTTTTGCTTTCGGAGGTACACGGAGCCCGTTAATGACAGCTTTGTCTGTGCATCTGAGGGTGGATTTCTGGCTGTGAAGAAGAAATGATGACGGTGATGAGGGTGTGGCCTGGGGGACAACAACCGAGCTATTGTCCTGTCCCCCCACTCACACCCACCCTTTCCTTCGAGGTTGGATCTGTGGGCTTACCCAATCAACGTGATAAGCAGCTTAGAGATTTTCAGGACCTCAAGGATTGAGCTGTGCCTCCTCTCCCTCCTGGCTTCTCCTCTTCTTCCTCTTCCTGGGCAGCCTCCAGGCCTCACTGGTCTCACCTAGATCCCTGCTTGAGATTTTCCAATTTCAAAAAAAAACTTTTGCTGGAACAAAGCCTCTAGATTCCGGCCTCACTTGCTTCACCTGTCCCTCTATGGGAAGGACCCATTCCAATTGAATGCACCTAGACCTTGGCCTAGTCTCTGAACCCCCGGGGGGGCTCCTTCCTTTTTAAAAATAAATAAATAATTAATTAATTAATTTTTATTTGAACAGAGAGAGAGACAGAGAGAGAGAGAGAGGGCAAGTGAGAAAGCAAGCCACCAGGTCCAGGACTTGAATCATGGTTGGCCATGTGGGAGTGTCCAGCACCTTAACCACCATGCCACCTGCTGTTCCCCTCCTTCCTTGTTTTCCTACTGACCCCACATAAGTTTTCCAGGGAGTGCTTCCACTCTGTGTCCAAACCAAAGCGTCTCTTCCTTATACTCTCTACCTTTTCTGTAGCAAGAAAAGGCTACACAGCACAATAACATGATTTATATTGATCCCCAATTAGTCACCAGGAACTCCTGAGTGCAAGCAAAGGGGTGCTTGAGTTGAGGAGGCCCACGTGTCCTCCCTGGCAACAGAGCTGCCTTGGGCTCTGTGATCCGCAGCCAGAAAAGGGCCTCCCTTTTGCAGGGTTTGGGCTCTGGGAAAGGAGACCCCTAATGTCATTCAGAAGTTCTGATTGGCTCCCTTCAGGTGGCGATGGCGCAGGCTTCCTGCATTCCCCGCACCCAGGACCAATAGAGGCTGGAGGAGCTCATTGTGACGTGGACTCAGAGAGAGCGCATTGGCTTTCTTGAGTGGCAATCAGCCAGTGGCCTGCTGGCTTGTCACCCTGGGGGGTGATTTCTCATTTTCTGTATCTCTGTCTGTCTGGAGAGCGCATGCGCCCTATAGCAAAAACCTCTCAAAAAAAAAAAAAAATTCAGTTTGGATTAGTAAGAATGCCCAGGGGCCAGATGGCAGGGCAGTGGTAAAACGTGACCCTCTGCAAAGCTGGCCCATATGGGAAGCCTCTAGGTCTGTAATCAGAGGTCTCCCTGGGTATTCCAAGCATGTGTGTGCCATGATCTGGGCTGGCAGAGGCTGAAGCGTGGCATAAAGACCCTGTTGGAGGTGCCTTTTGTCACTGACTCATGGAAGAAATAAATAAGCTTAAAAAAAGAAGACATGCACCCTGACTGTCATTTAGGGCTGCGGAAAAGTTCCATTTGAGTGCAGAAACCTGGAAACCACTCTTTTTGGCACAGGCCCGTGAGTTCTGAAACAAAAACGTGTCCTTTGGCTTTAATCTTGAAAGCTTTTCAGAGCCCTCCGTGTGAACGTGTCGACTCACACAGACACACCCTCCTTGAGGATTTCAGGGTTGTTGGAATTGGAGAAGATCTTTGATATCTTAATAAAACTGGTTTTGATTTGTCTCCTTCAAAAACAAAGCAAAATGAGCGAGCATCTCTGAACCGGGCCTGTCTGTTTCATGCATGTGTCAGTCAGGTAGGACTGGACTATGTGGTGCTAGACAAATATCCCCCAAATCTCAATGGGTTGAAACCCAAAGACTTGTTCCTCTTTCTTTTTCTTTTTTTTTAGAGATTTTCACTGTAGGGCGCGTGCGCTTGCCAGACAGACAGAGAGAGACATAGAGACAGAAAGCGAGAAATCACCCCCCATGGGGGATGGTCACGCCGCAATCCCCTCTCCTCCATTCTCCTCTCGGGATCTTGGGCACGCACGCACACGCGCCCGGCGTGAGTTTTAAGCCACCGGGTCCGGGACACGAACCGCGGTCGACTACGTGGGAGTCCAGCGACATAGCCATTACGCTAACTGCTGGTTCCCAAGACTTGTTCCTCTTTCTTACTACATGTTTGTTAAGGGTGAGCAGGGGCTACTCCCTATGCCAGCCTCATTTCAGGATGCAGTAGCTAAGCAGGCACCATCCTCAACTCTGTTGGTCCCCAGGACAGGGGAAAGAGGAGCCCGGTGAGTAGCCACATCTTTCTGGAGCTCCTGCAGACACACTACATATCTGTACAAATGCAGGTGCATTTCTAACTGCAAGGGGAGGTGGCAGGAAAAGCAGTCCCACCACAGTGTATCCAGGAGGAGAATGGGAACTTGGTGATTGCCAGACTGGGCGCCTGGAAGTGTGTGGGTGAAGTGATGGTGCAGTCTAGTCCAACGAGCCAGAAGCCGGAAGTCTAGGGGGTCTCTCTCCTTAGCTCTTGCCCTCAGACAAGTCATGCAATGCTCAGGAACTATTATTTTCCTGTCCTGCAGGCAGGGAGGGAGGCAGCAAGAGAAAGGAACAAGGAGACTTGTTTGATCCGCCTGGTCGGGGGTGGTAGGGGTCAAAGCCAGGCAATGGCTGTGAATGTGGAGTGAGAGCAAGAGGGGGTAAAGGGGCTTTGATGACAGGCTAGTGGCTGCTCCAGGGAACTGAACCCAGAAGTGACTCACCTGAGCAGCCGCATCTAGCAAGATAAGGCTGCAGGTAGGAGAAGGGCCATAATCACTCTAGCTTGGCGGTGAGAGGCGCTTGCATCTCTCTCTTGGGTGAAAAGCCCGGAGGCACGCAGCCCGGGAAGGGTATGGTGGCTCTACCTTCTCATGGCTCTGGCCCCTTCCACACGGCTCTCTGCGTCTCCCGTGTTTCTCCCTGTCTGAGCCCAGGGTCTCTCCAAACAAGAACTTGAGGCAAAAGCTAGTGGACCATGGGACCAGCAGTTAGAGTAATGGCTATGTCGCTGGATTCCCATGTAGTCGACTGCGGTTCAAGTCTCGAACCCGGTGGCTTAAACTCACACCGGGCACGTGTGCGTGCGTGCCCAAGATCCCGAGAGGAGAATGGAGGAGAAGGGATTGCGGGGTGGCCATCCTCCCTGGGGGGTGATTTCTCGCTTTCTGTCTCTCTGTCTCTCTCTGTGTTTCTGGCAAGTGCACATACTATATAGCGAAAAATCTCTCAAGAAAAAAAAAAAAAAGCTAATGGGCCAATACTTGCTTTGGGAGCAAAGCCCCAGGAAGCCAGAGGAAGAGAAGAGAGGAAGTTAGGCCAGGAAGGAGAAGGTGGAATTCAAATGGGGTGTGTTACTAGCATGGTCCCAGCTTTAAACAAATGCAGCTCCTTATTTAGCCTCATGGGCTGTCTCTAGAGAGGCCTGAAGGTGGGAGGAGGGAGGGAAAAGGGTGTGTCTGTCTCATCTTGTCTCCCACTGGTCACAGGTGGCTTCATGGGGCAGAAGGACACCCACACTTTGGGTGGCATCAGTTGGCCCTCTGGTAAGAGAAGGCCAGATCCTTAAATAGCAGTGGGAATCTCTGTGCTGGGAACCACTATGTGTGCAGATCCCACTGGTGAGTGAGCATGGTGGTGTGTGCAGATCCCACTGGTGAGTGAGCGTGCTCTCTGCCAACCTGCCTCGGTCTCCCCAGTGGGCCGCCTGGAAAGGCTACGTGCCTACTTACACGCCCTGGTGCTATGATGTCTTGCTCCTCAATGTAACAAGGAAGCCGTGGGGCAGGAGGGCACAGGCCTGTGATGGATGGCATGAGCAATGCACTGTGGGGCTAGGCAAGCAACTCAAGGAACCAAAACACCTATCACAGTTGGCCCAGCCCAAAAAGGCAAAACGTAGCAGCACATAACCTCTGTCACAAGATGGCCTTGAACTCGGTGAACCTCCCTATAAAAACGCCAAACCCTTTCACAGCCTACAGGAATGGGGTGGGGTCAGGCGATCCTCTTGAAGGGAGCATGGTTGAGCAAATCTTGGCAGGTACATAAACTGGTTTTGACATACACAGAGGCCAACACGGCTGCAGGAGCTCCAGCCTTTGAGTCCACATT
>NW_006159506.1:6847161-6851007 GCF_000334495.1 Tupaia belangeri chinensis
ATTCCTGCTAACAAGGGAGGTAGAAAGGAAAGATAAAAGCACATTGTCCCTATTTGCGGTCATGTCTGAAAAGTTATGTACCACATCCCCACTGCCTATCAGCCAGAAGCTAGTGGTCATAGTGCGCTTAAATGAAACTGTGATCTTTATTCTGGGCTGAAAGTGGGCAGAGAGGTAGAACAGGATACTGAGGTTAACTGACAGTTGGTGTTATTGCAGCCAGGTTGAGAGCGCCTGAGCGGGCACTGCAGAGTGTGCCCAGTGTGTGTCCCCATTTCAAACAGGCAGACATGAGGGACAGGCCACCAAAGGAAGGTGGAGATTGGTGAGCGAGGTTGGGAGAGGTTCTGTGGAAAGAGAGATGTGGAGGAAGAGGAACGGAGGAACAGGGAAGTGAGGAAGGGGGCGAATGCGGAGAGGGAATGAGGTGCAAAAGGATTTTGTCTTCTGCAGAAGGAGCTCCCTTGGTTCCTATGGAAACCATGGATGCTTTACTGGGCAACCAGCGAGGATGGGGGTGGGTGCTGACTGGCAGCTGAGCCTCCATCCACCCAAGTTGCACCGACCTCACGCTAACCTGGATTAAGAAGTCAGATGTAACCCTTCCCGGGTCCCGGGGGGGCTGGAGTCACCCCATCAGTTTGGCATCAGCCTCAGGATGGTGCATGGCTGCCCTGCACCCTGAAATGACTTTTCTTGTTTCGAGAAGCTTCTGCAGAACTGAAAAGAGAACCCAGGACCTTAAGGCCCAGGCGAGAAGCCCATCCCTCGCCCTAGCTCTCCCCTACAGGTGTCTGAAGGAAGTAAGGCTCTCAGAACCGGGCTGATCCAGACCTGCAAAACCGAGAGGAGAAGCACCCGCCCCACCTGGTGGCATCCTGAACTGAAACTGGCTGGTGCTTCCCCAAACCCGTGTGAACTGAAACCCGCGCGTCCCGCAGAGGGCCCAGCCTCCTCCATCTTGCCGCCCCTCCCGCCCTGCCCCTGCCCGCAGGAGCTCCGCTCACTCAGGACAGAGGCATCCGCGTCCCCGGGGACACTTCACACATCACGGGGTGTGTCTGGCACTAGGAAAGCCTCGCCCTGGCTGCTTCCCTCCCCCGAGGCACAGTGGGCGTCAGTCCGGGGCTTGCTGGCCCGCAAGTAGGAAGTGGCTGGGGCCTCTCCTTTCCGCCTTCCTCCAGCTGGGGCTGGAGCTTCTGAATTAAGGCAGGGCTGCCTGCTGTTCCCGCTGGAGGGCCTCATGGCCCAGGCAAGGGCCGAGGGGTGTTAGAGTCCTGGGTTCAAGTCCCAGCTCCCACAGCCACTGTGCAACTTCGGTGTGTGAAACCTCTCTGGGCCTCAGCGACTTAGCTGTATGATGAGGCGACAGCCTAGACCTGGTTAGGTTCCGGCCAGGATGAAGCAAACCCAAGCTTGAGGGAACCAGCAGTTAGCGTAATGGCTATGTTGCTGGACTCCCACGTAGTCCACCGCGGTTTGCGTCCTGACCCAGTGGCTTAGGACCCACGCCGGGCGTGTTTGCGTGCGTGCCCAAGATCCCGAGAGAATGGAGGAGAAGGGATTGCGGTGTGACCATCCCTCCTGGGGAGTGATTTCTTGCTTTCTGTCTCCATGTCTCTGTCTGGCGAGTGCATTCGTCCTATAGCAAAAATCTCTCTAAAAAAACCAACCAACCAACCAACCAACCAAACAAACAAACAAACAAAACCCAGGCTTGAAAGGCTCCTAGCACACTCTGGGTTCACAGCGGGTTCTTCCCGGGCACCTCACCCTCTCTCGCAGTTCCTGGTGAGCAGGGCAGCTTGTGCCTGCCTGCTATAGTGCCTGGAGGCGGCCTGTCAACTGTTCAGTGTCAGGGTGACCAGGGCAGGGCTGCCCTTGCAAAGTCCTGGCAGGACCACAGGGCTTGGCTGGAGAAGGCAGGGTGCATAGCTCGGTCCTCTTGCTGGTGCCACGCTGGACGGGTAAGAGGGCTGGGTCCCTGTTGGGCCCACTCTGTCCCTGTTGCCCCTCCCCTTCCGGGCCCCCTACTCCTTGCTCCGCAGATCCTACAGAGAGCCTCTGTGGTGGTTCAATTCCTGGGAGGCGCCCCCCACGCCCACGGCTCATCCTGATTTCCAGGTGCACCTGCACAGCAATCAGTGGGTTCTGAGCAGGTGCACCCCGCGCCTCTCCTCTCTGGCAGCTGCCTCAGTTACACTCGGCCCAGTTTCCAGGCCAGGTGGGGAGACTCTGGGTCCCTGTCCTGGACCCCCTCTGCATGCTGGACACACACACACACACACGCCCGTTGTCTGGGCTGGCTTGGCTGGGGGACTGGGGGTAGATTGTGGTGTGAAGGCCCTGTTGGGTGTGCTTGTCTCTCTGTGTCTCTCTTTCATAGAAGAAGTAAATGAAATAAACTGAAAAACAAAACAAAACAAAAAACAAAAAAACTCACTTTCCCAAGTTGACACGATCTTCTCCCTCCATTCCTTAGCATCCTCTTGAATAACTTTAAATTTTCAATTGAAGAATAATATCCTTCCATTTCTGTTTTTTGTTTGTTTGTTTGTTTTTTCTCTAACAAAGAACAGTTCAGGGCCAGAGACCAAAGGGCATTTTCAATGTGTAGGTCATGCCGACTGCTCTGTCACCAGCTTGG
This sequence comes from Tupaia belangeri chinensis, assembly GCF_000334495.1. Lineage (NCBI taxonomy): Eukaryota > Metazoa > Chordata > Mammalia > Scandentia > Tupaiidae > Tupaia > Tupaia belangeri. The sequence continues at coordinate 6,849,809 of NW_006159506.1, forward strand.
GGGTGGGGAGGGCCCTTGGGGGCATGACCTGCCTCTCCTGAGGGTTCTGTCTTTATTCACACAGATGACAGAGTGGCGTGATCTGAGACTTAAGAGCCAGTGCCAGGGGTGCCAACGATGACACTGGAGGCTGGAGGGGTGGGGAAGAAAGGACGTGGGAGTGACAGTGTCCTTCTGTGTGGGCACAGGGTTGCTGGGGTCAGGGCTGCGTTGAGGGATGCCAGGGGCTGAAAGGGAGGTGTTTACAGAAGGAGAGCCGGTGAGGTCATCTCCATCCGGGGTGTGTCCTGGGAGAAGCACGTCGGTGGGAGTTGTGTGATTAGGCTGCAGTTGAGTCAATACGCCTTGAGGAGAGCCAGGAGCAGGAGGGGCGGAGAGGAGAGGCGGACGGAAGGAGGAGGGCTGTGTGGACTCCAGCCAGCCCCCTCCGTCTTTGTACATGCATGGCTGGCCACCCCCGGCCGGATGCCTCATTAGGTAGTTTTCAGATGGGTAAACTGAGGCTGGGGCCACTCCAGACCCAGAGTGGAGGGTGAGGAAGCCAGGGTATTGTAACTGCCAGTTAGTCATTCCTTCACGCCCAGGTAAACTCTCGCTAGCCCTGTCCTTACTTGTTTGTAAAAGGCTCAAGACGTCTGATCCCTGGCGGCAGAGGTGGGCTGGCGTTTCCTGCTTCCTCCTGGTCCCCTCCCTGGCTGGTTCATTTTTCTCCCCCTCTTGCCCTTGGCTCTCAGCTGCTCTTCTCCACACCCCACTGTCACATCGTACAGCCCAAAACGGCCACCGCACACTGGCGCCTTTGTCAAGGACATCCTCTTTTTTTTTTTTTTTTTCCACGGGTGTGGGGAGGAGGCAGAGTGCAGGTCTGTTCTGCAGGGTGACAGCAGTGGCACCAGCCTGCCCTCCCTGCTGCTACCTCAGGGGTCAGGATGCTGTTCCACATGGCGGTCACTAAGCGCAGAGGTCACTGTGGGCCTGGGTGGACGGACAGTGGGCTCAGCGAGGGTCCCTGTGCCTCCCCATCCATATTTCCTCATTCTACTTTTTAAGCTGAATCTGGACAGAATCATATAAAAAGTGAAATCCTCAATTCTGCTTTTTAAAAATTTATTTATTTATTTATTGGAGAGGGTTTTTTTTTTTGTTTTTTTTTTGTTTTTTTTTGCTATACGGCACATGCACTCACCAGAAAGACAGAG
>NW_006159506.1:6851774-6877609 GCF_000334495.1 Tupaia belangeri chinensis
TCTTGGGCACGCACGCACACGCGCCCGGCGTGAGTTTAAGCCACTGGGTCCGGGACTCGAACTGCGGCCGACTACATGGCAACATAGCCATTACGCTAAATGCTGGTCCCCCATTCTACTTTTTAAATGGAAATCTTTGACGAACTCTCACCTGAGCACAGAAGGGAACACTGGGATCTGTCCTGAGTCCTGTCCCCTACTGGCTGTGTGGCCATAGGCAGGTCACCTGGAGTCTTAGGGTCTCTGTTTTCTCACTTGTAAATTGATGGGGCAGCTGTCGTTTTCCCCAAGTCATCCTCAGTTTCCAATATTATGTTGCCTGAAGTCCAGAAACCTTGTGAGCAGACACACAGACACAGCGAAGAACAACAAAAAGGATGGGGAAGGGGGTCTCTGATTTTTTTTTTTTTTTAATGCTAAGTGTTTATTTTCAAGAGCAACCTGGAAAATGTAGGAGCTATCCCAAAAGGTGTGACTATTTTTCTTTTTTATATGTATGTGTGTGTGTGAGCCATTGAAGGGTCCAGACGAGTGTGACTTTAGCTTGGTGTGTGTGTTCTGGGTACACCCGGAAACTCACTTCTCCCTGCTAAGAACTGGAGGGAATTATCAAGCTGGGAACAGCAGATGACAAAACGGTTACGTTGCTGGACTCCCACATTGTCGACCATGGTTTGAGTTCCAGACCTGGTGGCTTAAGGCTCAACTGGGCGCGTGTGTGTGAATGCCCAAAATCCCGAGAGAAGGGATTGCAGTGTGGCCATCCCCCCTGGGGAGGGCATGATTTCTCACTTTCTGTCTCCCTGTCTCTCCAGTGAACACACATGCCCTATGCCAAAAATCTCCCTTAAAGAAAAAGGGAAAGGGAACCAGCAGTTAGTGTAATGGCTATGTCGCTGGACTCCCACGTAGTCGACCACGGTTCACGTCCCGGACCCGGTGGCTTAAAACTCACGCTGGGCGCGTGTGCGTGCGTGCCCAAGATCCCGAGAGGAGAATGGAGGAGAAGGGATTGTGGTGTGACCATCCCCCCTGGGGGGTGATTTCTCGCTTTCTGTCTCTCTGTCTCTCTCTCTGTCTGTCTGGCGAGCGCACGCGCCCTGTAGTGAAAACCTCTCAAAAAAAAAAAAGGGGGAAATAAAGGAGCCAATGGAGACTAGTCAGACTTCTTCGTGGAGTGGAGCAGAGAGTCTCCAAGCTGCTCAGCAGTCTCTTTCTAAAAGTTCTGGGGACCCGTAGTATGGTGGGTGGGTGTGTGTGGGTGTCAGTGAGTGTGAGAGTGTGTGGGTGTATATGTGAAAGAGGAGTGAGAAAGAGACAGTGACGGAGAGGAGAGACAAAGTGAGAGAGAGAGACCAGTGAACAATGGAAGAGAGATGGAAAGAGAGAGAGAAGGAGAGAGAGGAGAGGAGAACATAAATTCAGGATGGAGGAAACGGAAGATGAAGATACAGTTACTGACCCCAGGGGTTCACTGTCCACGGGGGAGGCCCAGAAAAGGCATATTACAATAGATCAAGGCCATGTGAAGGGGACAGCAATGGAAGGGTGCTTCCTTCTGGCTGGGAAAATCCAAATCTGTGGATACCTGTGGGTGAGAGACCAGGGAAGGCCTCTCGGCAGAGGGGACAGCAGTTTCAGAGACACCAGGCTGCTGGCTGCTGGTTCTCTCTCAGTCTTGGGCTCCCGGGGCCAGGACTTTGTCAAGCCCGTGTCTCCGTGGGTGGAGCAGGTCACTGGGCTCAGCTGGGCTCCCCCTTCCTTTCTGGAGCCTGTCTCGGGGGAAGTGGCCTTAGTCTGCAGGCCGTGGTGGGAGGGGTTTCACTTCACTTGGCAAAGTCTTTTCTTAGAAGCACGGTTGGTTCTTGCAAAACTTTCCGGCCACATAAAAGCCAAGAAGGCAGTTTTCGGAAAGCTTTTTGGGGCTGAGAGGGGTGTCCAAGGGAAGATGTCGTGTCATTGAGGATACTCTTTCCACCTATGTCTCTTACAGCTAGGAAGGGGAAAGGAGGGCAGGAGGAGATGAATGTTCAAACGTTTGAAAGCGAAGTGACACCCTCATGTGGGTAAGCCCTTCACCACGACATGCACTCCAGACCCTCCACCAGCCTCTCCACCCACTTACGACATCTTCCTTCCCCAGCTGCAGTGCTGCGTGTGTTTAGGGACAGGCCAGGGAGAGAGTGAGGATTCCAAGCAGGAATAAAGTGAGTTCTCTTTCTTTGAAAGCTGCAATTGAGGGACCAGCAGGTGGTGTGGTAGTTGAGGCGTTGGACTCCCCACGTGGCTGACCACGGTTCAAGTCTCAGACCTGGTAGCTTGCTTTCTCACTTTCTTTCTCTCTCTCATGAGTGCATGTACCCTATAGCAAATTAAAAATAATACTAAATAGTACTAAATAAATTAAATAAATAATATTTTAAAACTTTTATAAAGTTACAAATGAGTGGTTCCACAAGAGAGGAGGCCATTACAGCTGGGACAGAAAGCAGAGTGACAGAAGCTGCACACTGGGGAACTGAGGAGGCATCCTCTCTGCTGGGATTTGGAGGATAAGTAGGAGTTTCCCCAGAGACAAGCGAGAAGGATGTTCCAAAAAGTAAAGTGGAACCTATGAAGGTCAAGGAGGGGCAGAAAGCCCAGGTCCTTGTCTGTTGCTGCCATCAGAGGCCATGCCACTTCCCTGTGCCTCTGTTCAGCCACAGATAAGTGTTTAAGTGTTGTGGCCTTTCAGGGTGAGGAGGACTTCTGTCCAGGAAGTCTCTCATCATCTTCCAGAACGCCGCGTCAGCTCCCGGGGACTGTGTTTGATCTGCTGTTTTGGCTCCTGGGAGCCAGAACACAGGACTCAGCACACGTTAGAAATGTAATCAGTGTTTGTCATCGCATTGCGATCCTCTGAGCCAGGCCTGAGACATTACATCAGGGGGGAAGAGAGCACCCGTCAACTGGCCCCCTGGCACAGCGGTTAGGTGCTGTGCAGGGAAAGCCGGATCCCACATGGCCTACCAGGGTTTGAATCTTCGCTTGGGAGCTTTCCTCTGGGAGGTGTGCACACACCTGGGATTCTGATGTAATGGAGAATTAGAGGAAAGAGAATCTCTGCATGACCAAGCCATGGGGAGAGGTTTTCTCTCTCTTGCCCACACACTGTGCCCGTGTCCTCTGGCATAAAGAAAAAATATTAAAGAAAAGAAAAGAACATACATTGGTTGCCATGACTATACTCAACGTAAGGTTCACTAAATCTTTGGCTATTGCTGGGTTTATGTTGTAAGATTTTATTATTGTTTTTAATCCTCTCAAATGATTACTTTATTTCTTGTTTCTTGGTATGACCATGAAAAGGATTTAATTTTTTTTAGCAAAAGAAGAGGTGCTAAATATGCTTCACTCTTGGGACCAGTAGGTGGTATAGTGGTTAAGGTGCTTGACTCCCACGTGGTTGACTGTGGTTTGAGTCCTGGACCTAGCAGCTTAAAACTCACTCTAAGCATATGTGCATGTGTGTCCAAAATCCCAAGAGGAGAATGGAGGAGGGATGAGAAGGGATTGAGGTATGACCATTACCCTTGGGGTGGGTGATTTCTCATTTTCTGTCTCTCTGGCAAGCACACACTCCCTGTTCTGTAAAGGCCAGACCTCACAGCAGAAAAAAAACTAAAAAAAAAAAAAAAAAAAAAAAAAAAAAAATTAAATAAATAGAAACAAACAAACAAAAAAACATTAGCTGCAATGTTTGGGAATACCCCTAAGCCTAAAATATTGAGTCCTTGGAAAAGTCATGATTATTTTTCTATGCAAAAATCTGTCATGACTTTTCCAACAACCCAATAGATAGAACTGAATTGAATTAAAAAAAAAAAAATCAGGTATGGCTGCCATGATTTTTGTCAGCTGTTTATTTTTTAAAAATTTAATAACAATTGAAATGTCTTAGGTATTTATTCTTCCAGGAGTGAGACAGAGAGAGAGATAAATAGAGAGACAAAGAGACAGAGCGGCAGCACCTCCAACTCCAGGACCTTTGCCACTGCTGTTGGTCTTGACAGTGCTATTCACCTCCATTTGTAACCAGGCCTAGATCATGGGCAAACACGTACCCAGCATGTGCAAGGAGGTCTCCGGAAGCGAACCTGGAACCTTTTCATGTGGAGCAGCTTCACAGAGCATCATGATACTGCTGTACCACCATTAGTCCTTATTGAGGAATAAAGGGTTTGTTCCCACTATATACAAATATTTTGAGAGATCTTTGCTATAGGACTCACTGGAGAGAGAGAGATAGAGAGAGAGAGAGACAGACAGACAGAGACAGAGAGAAGGAAAGTGAGAAATCACCCCCCAGGGGGAATGGCCACACCACAATTCCTTCTCTAGTCTCCTCTCTGGATTTTGGGCACACACGCACATGTGCCTGGCATGAGTTTTAAGTCAGTGGGTCTTGAACTCAAGTCACGATCAACTACATGGGAGTCCAGCAACATAACCATTATGCCATCTGCTGGTCCCAATATGTCTTTAAATTTTCATGACTTTGATTTTTTTTTTAGTGTCCTCTCAATCTGAGTCACCTCTGGAAAGTTCTTGGGGTGGAATACATCTTCAAAAAGAAGACAGACTTGAAGCAAACATCTAGAAGAACAATGCAAACTTGGCCTTGTGTAGGGAGAAGTTGTGGCAGGAAAGAGGGGTGTCCAAAGCAGCAGAATTGGTGGCAGGGAGGCTGGTGGGCCTGAGCAAGGAAGAAATGAGGGGGAGTGTGGGAGAGAACAGCCAGGAAGCTGAGAAGAAGAGGTTAAAACTCGAGAGAGAAAACATGGACACAGGGTGTGGAGGAGATAATATTTTGAATTTCATGTTCTGCCCTCTCTGGAAGTGAGACCAAAAGTGAAGTCTCTTTTGGGTCTGATTGCCCCCAAATGATGACATCTTGGAGGGCCTTCTATTACGAGGGTGCCAGATGGGGTGCTGATGAAACAGGTAGGCCTTAGAGCTCACCTGACCGGGTGTGAATCCTGTCATTCTACCTGGTAGTTGTGCGACCTTGTCTATGTTACTTCTCGGTGCTTTGGTTTTCTCACCTGGAAAAGGCAGACAACAACTCTTGGCTCAGGTATTACTCTCTAGCAAAGGCTCTAGGGGATTAGGCACCTGAAGAGTTTAGAACAGTGTCTGAGGCATAGTATCGGGTTGAGCTGTCTGAGTTCTTTCTATTACTCCGTAAGCCCTTTTCCTCTTGGGTATTCTGGAACACAGACTGTGGCCTTAGCCTGATTTCCGGTGGTGAAGGAAGTGGGTATGAAGGCCTCTGTGTTCATATCCGCGAGAACGTATTTAGCTGCAAGAACTAAAAGGTGGCTTCTCCTGTCAAATTATTTTTTGCTTAGCAAGAAGTTCAGAGGTAGATGGTTCAACCAGATGCTTTGGGGTCTCTCAACCTTGCTGTTTGATTTTGATCACTGAGTTGACCAGTAGCCAGTTACCAAGGCTGAGCAGAGATGGAGAGATGGTGAAAAAGAAATTGGTCCATCCAGAGAAGTAGTGGCACTTTTTCTTTTTCTTTTTTTTTTTTTTTTTTAAAGAAACATGCAACGGCTTATATTTTAAAAAATGAGTGATGTTCTTTAAGGTGATTGCTTGAGAAGCAGAGAATTTCTTCTGATGTACTGCATTTCTCAAATAATTTTCAACTCTTCTATTAGAATCTTCCTCAGAGATCAATGATAAGTCATATAAAAATAGGAATACTGGGGCTGGCAGGTGGCATGGTGGTTAAGGGTGCTGGACTCCCACATGGCTGACCATGGTTTGAGTCTTGGACCTGGCAGTTTGCTTTCTCAATTTTTCATTTCTCTCACTCTCTCTCACTCTATCTCTCTCTCTAGTCAAATTAAAATAATTAAATTAAATTAAATAATTATTTAAAAAATATGAATACTAATTTTGTAGTGATATTTTTATATTGGACCTCAGATAGGCCTCTCCCTTTACTTATTTATCATGAGAGTATCAGTTAGACAAATATTTAGTGAGTTCATTATATGCAAGCAAAGAAGGAAATCACCATTTATTAATCAATGACTATATTCCAGGAACTTTGGTTTATTTCAGGGACTGAGTTCATCCTGTGCTGCTGTAACAGAACACTATACACTAGACTATTTATAAAGCAAACAAGTTTAGGGGCCAGCAGGTGGTGTGGTGGTTAATGTGTTGGACTCCCACATGGCTGACCACAGTTTGAGTCCCGGACCAGGCGGCCTGCTTTCTCACTTTCTGTCTTTTTCTGTCTCTCTCTGAGTGAGTGTACGTGTCCTGTAGTAAATTAATAATAATAAATTTAAATAAATAAATCATTCTTATTTTGAGAGATTTTTGCTGTAAGGCATATGTACTCACCAGAGAGACAGAGAAACAGAAAGATAGCAAGTGAGAAATCACCCCCCCAGGGGGGATGGCCATGCCACAATCCCTTCTCCATTCTCCTCTCAGGATTTTGGGCACACATGCACATGGACCTGGTATAAGGTTTAAGCCACTGGGTCCAGGACTCAAACCATGGTGGAATATGTGGGAGTCCAGTGACATAACCATTACATCATCTGCTGGTCCCAAATTAAATAAATAATTCTAAAAAAAAAAGTTTATTTGGTTCATGGTTCTGGCATCTGGGATGTCCATAAACAGCACTATTACCTGGCGAGGGTCATCCCATGGCAGAGAGAGGGAAGGCAGACCGAATTCTCGCCCCCCCCCCACCAGCCCCCTTTTATATTGGGTTGTCGGAAAAGTCATGGCACCTTTTTGTATAGAAAAACATAGAAAAAAATGTGCCATGACTTTTCTGACAACCCAATAACCAACTTACTCCCATGACACAGCCTTAATCCATTCATGAGGGCAGTGTTCTGATGATCTAATCACCTCTTAAATGTGCCACCTCTTAATATCATTACAAGGGCAATTACATTTCAATGTGAGTTTTGGCAGGAATATTCAGACCACAGTACTCAGTTACCTCACAATGACTCTGAGAGAGCTGCTATTCTCATTTCCAGATTAAATATGTAAAATGGAGGACCATACCAGTCACATGACATCCCTATAATCACACAAAATAGTCATGCTTTGAATCATATGTGTTGTGACTCCATCTTTACTCCCACTTTCTCCATGGGTATGACGGTTACCATTAAGAGTTTTGATAATAGCTTGGATTATTGTTTGTTCTCCAAAGGACTTGGTCTTCAGTATAATGGCTTTGGAAGGTGGTGAGATCTTTAAGAGGTGGAAGGGTACTGGAAGGGTATCATTCAATTGATCAGGAATGTAGGAGGCAGGGACAAAAAGAGAAAGTAAGAATTCTGTTCCTCTTTCTTTGGTGCATCCTCACCTTTGTCTGACTCTTTTGACCATGTTGTGTCATAGTACCAGACACTTGCCAGATGCCAGCCCCACCTGTACCTTTGGACTTCCCAGCCACCAGAATCATGAGTCAAATAAACCTCTATTCTTTATAAATTACTCAGGCTCAGGAATTTCTGTTTAGCAACACAGTAATAGACTAGTACAAGTTGTAATTAGTGGGGCATGTTGGAAATGTACAAGATGAAACAAGATGATGCAGAATGTAATGTTTCCTAAGAGTGTATAAATATTTTAATAAAAGAAATTCAGAGTCAGAAAACATCCATCTTAACTGAGAATATCGGAGTTCATGGAAGAGCTACCATTTGAGTAGGGTAGGATGGAAAGAGGGTACAGCAGTGGGAAAGGGTGGGGGCAAGAGAAGTCAAAAGGAGTCCATCTGGAGCACACACTGGGTGTGAGTGGGTAGAGACAGTGGGACAAGGGTTGGGAACTTAGATTGGGGCTCATTTGTGAAGGCTGAAGACTCTGTTTTATTTATAATCATTGCAAAGCCCTTGCAGATTTTAACAAGGGAATATTATATTCTGCAACATTTTAATGAGATCTTGCAGTGATAGGCAAGATAGTTGAGGAAGAGATCTTGAAGTAGAGACCATTTATGAAGCCAAGATGTAGCGCTGTTTTCCTAAGACATTTATATTTCAAGGACCAGCCAAGTGTCCTCCAAAACTTAGAGACTCCCAATGTTTTGTTTTGCTAAGTGAGCGCATAAACAACCACCACCACCACCACCCAGTTCCTAATGTCATTTTATAAGTGAAAAGACAAGTTAGCTTCTATAAGCAGGAAGGATGGTATTTCTGTGTAGACAAAGCCTTTTTCAAAAAGGGTATCTGGATCCTTATATCAACATATGTCTTCTCCTAACACACACTCACACATTGTTATTTTCGTCATTGTATAGCAGAAAGGCAAAAATTTGGTTTTGGACATTCCACTAATCCTCAAACTAGCTTTCAGGAACTACTGAGGTAGAATATCATGGGATGCCTCCCACGCAGGCTGCCTGGGAATGGTCCTCACCAATAGCTGCTGCTAACAAAGCACACCTAGGGCTCTCTGTTAACACCCATGATGCTACCTGGACTAATTAAGATGCTGGCCTCAAAGCTGGGCTCCCTCCTGATGAGTCTGGTCCTATCTATTGACTCAGGGAAGTCTCCAGATACATACCTGAAACCTCTCTAGGTGAGTCAGCCTCAGAGAGCACTGCATTTAACTGCTGCACCACCATCTGGATCCCATAATCTTTGCCTTTTCTTTGTCTAGACTTTAATCCTAGTTGAGGCTGTTGGTTGCAAGAATGAAGTCAGAAATCAACCTAAGGGAATTATTCAAAGAGATGGTGATGTTTCACTGACATAGAGAAAGAAATGCAGCTGGGCCTCATGGGAAGTGGTATTAAACCAGTGAAGGTCTTGAGGGCAAGGCTGCTACTGCGTCTACCTCCTTCTCCTTCACTGAACCCTATATCCGCCAGCCCAACCACAGGGCCATGTGGTCTCTCACCTGGATCTTCCTGAATATCTGTCCCAACTTAATACCTAAGTTGCTTATGTCCCCAAAATGATGATCCCAACCTCTCATTACCTTTCACTTTAAGTGTTCTTTACTCTAAATACCGTCTCTGCTGTTTGGTTCTGATTCTTGAGGGAGAGCTTTGATGAACTACTAAAGGTTTCTTTTCTTCTGAAACCATTACTTTGTCCTTGAAATAAATGTCCATGTATTCATCTGGTTGTAAAATGTTTGCAGTATGTAGGGGGTGGAGTGGGGTGGCCTCCATGTCTCAGTCTCCACTGTGAGCACTCACCCCCCCTCCCTCATTTTTATTTACCCCTACTTTATACTGCATCTGATGACCCCAAGTCTAGAGAACCTCAGATTAATATTCTGAAGAGATTTACCTCTAGTCCCTGCCTGAGGTGCAGTGGAAGTAAAGTAGTGTGTATGGGGTGAGGTAGGGGATCATTGCCAGTGAAAAGAAGTAGGAAGGACCATGGAGTTGCATGGTTAAGGGAGGATGGTGGTACAGTGGTGAAGCGTGATGTTCTTTGAGACTGACCCCATGGGAAGGTTTTGGGCTTACATTTGGAGACCTCTCCAAGTATGCCAGGCACATGCAGGTGCCCTTGACCAGGGCTGGGTGAGGCTGGGGGTGGATCATGGCATCAAGACTCTATTGGAAGTGCTCTCTCTTGCTTTATCTTTCTCTCTTTGCGTGTGTCTCTCTCATTTATGGAAGAAATAAATATATAAACTAAAAAAAAAAGAAAGAAAGAGAAAAAGCAGTAACTCCTCTGTAAAAGAAAAAAAAAAAAAAAACAAAAAACAGAAGACATGCACTCAGCCCACATTCCTACCTTCTATTTTCCCCATTTCAGGCCTGAGGTTCACACCTGTCTTTTAGGGCATCTGGTTACTTGACTGATGCCTTTGGGATCCTGGAGGAGGCCTGGTCCTTCTCATACTCTCCTTTCTCATCCATCCAGCAGTTATCTCAACTTGCAGCTGACTGATAAATCATTACCATTTAAAAAAAAAATTGTTGGGACCAGCAGTTAGTGTAATGGCTATGTCGCTGGACTCCCATGTAGTCGACCGCGGTTCGCATCCGGGACTCGGTGGCTTAAAACTCACGCCGGGCACGTGTGTGTGCGTGCCCAAGATCCCGAGAGGAGAATGGAGGAGAAGGGATTGCGGCATGGCCATCCCCCCCAGGGGGTGATTTCTCACTTTCTATCTCTCTGTCTCTCTCTGTCTGTCTGGCACACGCACATGCCCTATAGCTAAAACCTCTCAAAAAAAATTGTTAAAAATCTCTTATTTGCTGAAGTCTCCTCTGATCTCTTTTCATTGCTTTCCTGACTCTGGAGGTCAATCTGATAGGTTAAGTTAGAAGTCCCAAAGGTCATGCTTTGAACCATGAGATAATCTTGCCTTCTGTATGATAATCTAAGTTTCTGCTTTGAGGGCTTTTTCCTCCAGTAGCAATAACAAAGGTACCTCCTTCTTTCTGTTTACCACTCTGAGGCAAAGACTCTGCAACAAAACATCAGTCAGGTTCCTCAGAGTCCTCTTCTTGTCACTATCAGGCTACTGTCACCCAGTCTGGGCAAGAATTCTGCTCAATCAGTTCCTGAGACTCCCTCCACTCTTGGTATCTGATCAAGTTTCTCATCCTCCACCTTCACTGCGTACGTACGTCCTTTGCTGGTCTTTAGCAAGAATCCTGTTAGGTCACTTTAGCCAAAATCCCCCTCCCCTTGATGTGACCATTTGGTAACTTTCCATCCATTAATCCCCTATCCTCCACCTTGGCTATAAATCCTCACTCACTCTCGTTATATTTAGAGTCATACCCAATCTCTCTCCCCTGTTGCAATAATCTTGAAGAAAGTCTTCCATATTGTTTTAACAAGTGTCAGAATAAGTTTTTTCTTTCTTTTTCTTTTATAGTCCTGGTATATGGGAAACTGTACAATCAGTTGTACAAACAGTGTACAACCAGTGTAAACACCAAGTGAGAGAAGGGATAAGAAAGCTGGCCCTCACCTCAGGAGCCCTCTGCATAACCTAGTTAGATGGCTGAATGGGAGGCAATTTTCTAAGCATGGTTTTTCAAATTGTGAGCTGCAACACATTAGCAGTTAGTGGAATCATTTATGAAGTCACACCAACATTTACAAAACGAAATTGTATAGAGTTAAAAGCACCATTGTGCATTGTCCATCGTTGGGGATCTCACTGACTCATGAAAACTTAGTTTCAGCCTGTGGGCCTTTGTATTGGGTCAAGGTGCAAATATATTCTTTACTGTGAAGTCTGACAAAAATAAAATAAAATAAAATATAAAATAAAATAAAATTCTGAAAGGTACTCTTCTAGGGAGTGGATTTGAACCTTTTGCCTTTTCCCCTCTCAGAATAGTTACGTCAGGCTGACACGATCATTCCTATTGTAAAGGGGAAGGATTTGGTGACCTAAATTCTCAGTCATCAATTTTTTACTCTCTGTTTTACCAGAACCTTGCTAGAGTCTCCTTTGAGAAAGCATTTTCTTAACTTTATCTTACCTAAGAAAGCCAGGGCACATACGATGAGGACTTCATTTCTGAAGTTGATGAGGTGTGTACATGTCAGCAAGACTAGCTAGCAAATCAAAAGCAACAAACCAACCAACCGTCACATTTCTATCTTAGATAAACCAAGCCTTGGAGACTAATTTATATTTTAAATAATTAGCTCTTGGGAACCTAACTTATCTATCTCTCTATCTCTATCTATCTATCAATCTATCTATCTATCTATCTATCTATCTATCTATCTATCTACTCTCAGGCATGATGTTAAATGTTTCATCTAGATTCTTTAATTTAATCCACACTACAGGTCATAGGTATTTTAGTTGTATTTACTTTACAGTCTAAGAAACTGAGGTAGAGTAGGGGTCAACCACTTGCTTAGGTCAGTGCCAGGATTGAATCCCCAGGCCTTGACACTACCTACACTGCAGTGTTGTCTGCTCCTGGGGTTGTCATTGACCAGTTGTAAGCCAGTCTTTTGGAATTTCTAGATGCCAAAGGAATACAAAGGAAGGTACAATCATTTTAAGTAAGCAGAAAATAGAAGCAGAAACAGAGGGGAAAAAAGATTTAGATGGAGCAATAATTACCACTTTGTACATGAGTTTTAATGATTTTTCTTTTCTTTTTAATTGTCAGAGTGTATGTGAGCTTTCCAGAGAAAAAGAGTACTTCTCCATTGGGACCTGATTACATCACAATTTTTCCTCTGTTTCTCCATCCTGTCAGGATTTAGGGCATGCACTTACATGTGTCTGGCATGTTTTTTTCAAGCTACCAGAGCCAGGATTTGAACCATGGTTGGCCATATGGGATCCAGTTCTGTATGTGCATGGCTTAACTATGGGACCGGGTTGAGTTTTTATTTTTCTTTAAATCTTGCTTTAAATGACTTGCAATTTCTCTGCTATAGTTTATATGGTTTATTATAATATTTATAATTATTGTGGTGGTTGCATGGTAGGCTCATTTGTCCTCTTCTCTTTGCTAGATTTCTCACTTTCCCTCTGACTGTGTCTTTTTCTCTCCTGCAAGTGCACATGGCCTATGGTAAAACCCTTAAAAAAAAAAAAAGAAAGAAAAGAAAAGAAAAGAAAAGAAAAAAGAAAAGAAAAGTTGTAGTCCTTTATAAGAAAAGGCATCTGAAGAATGTATCAATTCAGCACTTATCCAGCATCTGCCGGCTGGGACAGTGATTCCAAATTCCCAGCCCCTTAGGAATTGGAGCCCCCGGTTGCACTAACTACGTATTTGCTTCGTAATACCATTTCTTTTTCTCTCTCTTCTTGACAATGAAGTATACCTTAAAATAAAACTAAAGTGAATTTCAGTCTGCCGAGTTTTCAAATATAGTTTCAAATAATCAAAATAATCATGAAAAATACAGTTATTTAAAAAGTAATTCTCCCCTGAAATAATTATAGTTCTCTCTGGGGAGTCATGAAACCATAACTTGTCCAGAGCAGTCAGCCTTCAGACTGTCCTCAGGATCTGCTGACTCAGCACTGGCTGACTTCCCGGGAGTCAGTTCCCACCAAGGGGAAGAATTTTCCATTCCTGGGGGAGTCCTGCAGAGACACCATCTCAGATTCCTCAAGTCAGAGAGAAGAGATCAGCCTGCCCATCCCCCATCATCCTGCTGTGTATTAGACTTCCTTTGTGGAGAAAATAGAATTAAAGGATGAGTTTATTTTCATGCAAGAGTTTTTGAAATGGATGCATCCTTGTTTCATAATATGTATTTTTCGTAAACTTTCTGAAGAACCCCCCTCAATGACTTACCTCCCCTGTCTGATTTTCTACTCTGCCAGAGGCCTGAGCTTGCTTTTTATGTATGTGGAACTGAAATTTCATTTCTGATTTGGATTCTTGTTTGTCCTAGACTGAATCAGAATTCTTTAGACTCCAAACAAAGTTTTCAATATTGGGTGTCTTAAGAAAAAAAAAAAAAAAAAAGAAGGAGATGGATTTTGAAATAACTTGAAATGATTTAAATACAGGAGTTGATAGGAAATATTCCTTGAAGCAAAACTCTTCATAGAGATAGATTTAACTTCCTAAGGTCGAAAAAGGACAATTAACTTAAAACAATGCATGTGTCAAGCTGGATAGGGAAGTGGCCACTTGTGCCTTTCAAAGAAACCTGTTTGGGGTAAGGACAGCTTTGAAAGAAGTAAAGATCGGGAACTGAGAATCCTGGATAAATGCCTGTTGTTGAATATGTTCTGTAAACTGGCCCCGAGCAAGGAGGTCTAGGTACCCTGAGCCAGCGCTTTGTTTTCCTTGTCACGTGGAAATCCAGCATCCTGGTACCCGGCAGGCATGGCCGCACACTTTGTCGGTCTTCTCTGGCTATGGTCAGGGATGAAATTCAGAATAAAACCCAGATACCTACATATTCTTTTCAGTGCAGAAATGAATTAGTCTTTTACTAAGAGATTTGGATTATTCCTTCGGGTCAATGTTTCCTTTAAGGGCTCCTGACTCTGGAAATACAGAGTTCCAAGTAAACAGGGAAGGACCTCCTAAAGCTTTTGGAATTGTTCTCTGTATTTCTAGCTTTTTATTCCCTCTTCACTTTGCTATCTGTTTTTCCTCCAACCTTCCTTTCCCTTTGCCCCAGTTATCCTCTAGGCATCTTATAAATGATGGGCTGATAATATAATCATTGTTATCTGAAAGGATCATCAAAGAATGCCAAAGCATGGAAGAGAAGCTTGTTGGAGGAGAGGGTATCCCCACATGCCAACATCTCTCCAGAGTTACTAATTGTGGGGGGCGGCGGGGGGGAAGAGGAGATACCTTTGTAATGGAGAGACCTGGTGACCAACCCATGACTTAAGTGAACACTAACAGTGAAACAACCCAACTTTATATGCCTACTGATAGGAGACAACAGAAGTACTCAGTGTGTACCAGAGTTAAGGCAACACTCTGAGTCTTCTGGGTTCATGTCTGGAGACCTTTACTGAAATGCTTGTGTGCCCATGATCCAGGGCTGGCTAAATGTGGCATCAAGACCCTGTTTGGGGATGTTGTTTCTCTATATCTTTGTATATCTTGGTCATGGAAAAAATAAATAAACTGAAAAAAAGGAAAGAAAGAAAAAGAAAGAAACAATATTACTTACAAAGTGTTTGTTATTTTTTCCAAAAACATGTATCTGAGTCTAACCAAGTCTATACACCAGGAATCCCCAACCCTCGGGCTGGTTAGGAACCAAGCTGTCCAACAGGAGGTGAGTGGTGGGTGAGCGAGTGAAGCTTCATCTGTGTTTACAGTCACTCCCCATTACTCGAAATACCACCTGACCTCTGCTGCCTGTCAGATCAGCCAGTGACATTAGATTCTTCTAGGAGCATGAACCCTATTGTGAGCTGCGCATGAGATGGGTCTATTGGGTCATTGGAAAAGCCATGATGTATTTCTATATGTTTTCCTATGCAAAAATGTGTCACGACTTTTCCAACAGCCCAATAGATTGTGCACTCTCATAACCACCCCCTCTTGTCTGTAGAAAAATGGTCTTCCATGAAACTGGTCCCCAGTGCCAAAAATGTTGGGGACAACTGCTCAAGACTATCCTTCAATTTATTGGAAACACTGGAGATAACTGAGGACGAGTTACATAGCAGTGTAAGGAAGCAATCAGACAGATATGGAATATGAGAAATTTTATAAGAAAAAGTGTCCTGGACTCTTTAAAAAATCATTCTTTTTTGTCTTTTTTTGGAGAGGTTTTTGCTATAGGGTGTGTGTGCTCGCCAGCCAGACAGAGAGAGACAGAGATACAGAAAGCGAGAAATCACCCCACAGTGGGGATGGTCACGCCACAATCCCTTTTCCTCCATTTTCCTCTCGGGATCTTGGGCACGCACACACACACGCCCGGCATGAGTTTAAGCCACCAGGTCTGGGATGCGAACCGTGGTCGACTACATGGGAGTCTAGTGACCTAGCTATGACACTAACTACTGGTCCCTAAAAAATCATTAACATTGAAAATGATAAGTATGCATGTTGGGGGGGCATGGTCTAGATTAAATTATTAGAGAAATCTAAAGGGACACAACATCAAATGTGGTGTGTTTACCTTAATCAGATCCTGGTTTTACCCACCACCAACAAAGAAGATGATGAGGAACAGAAACAGCTCTGCTCTGGGGGAAAATTGGAAGGATAGGGCCATGAACTTGATATTAAATTATAGTAGGGATTTTTGTTGATATTCTTAGTGTGACCATTGCAATGTGACTTTTATGTTTTTATTTTGAGGAGATACAAACTGAAGAATTCCGGAGTCCAGCGTGTGATGCCTAAGACCCATATCCCAATAACTCAAGAAGAGCCTATGGCTATGGAAGAATCTTTATTATTATTATTATTTTTGAGAGAGAGAGATTTTTACTATGGGGCATGTGCTCTTGCCAGAGAGACAGAGAGAAACAGAGAGGTAGAAAGTGAGAATCATTCCCTGGGGGAATGGCCATACCGTAATCCCTTCTCCTCCATTCTCTTCTCAGGATCTTGGGCATGCATACACATGCACTCGGCTTGAGTTTTAACTTACTTCATCCAGGACTTGAACTGTGGTTGACTGCATGGGAGTCTAGTGATGTAACCATTATGCCATGTGCTGGTCCTAGGAAGAATATTAATGCTGCTGAGTGGAGGTTACTGGTATGAGTTTTCATAGTACTGCCTTTCTAGTTCCCCCTCTTGTAAATTTACTGTTTCCCCCCTTCAGTTCATTTCTCTATTTTTTTACATGAGAAAGCGAAAGAGAGACAGGCATCCCCACTAGAGTCTTCATCGCCTTGATCCACCCCCACTCTCAGCCAATCTGGATCACAGGTTGTGTGCATGCCTAATATATTCTGGGGAGTCCTGGAACAAGAACCCAAAACCCTTTCTATGTGAATCTAGTGGCATTATTGCTGAATCACCACCTGGCTCCCATCCTTCTAATCTCTATGGCTATTTAAACATAAAAAATGAAAGTTGGGGAAAAAAATAAAAATAAAATGATTGGTTGCTTGGTAGGCCTGGTAGGGAGGGAAAGGAGATGTTTTTTTTTTTCATTTTGTGTACATTGAAGCCAACCCTGAAAATGAACTGCTTAACTACTTTTAGAATCCAGTGTGTGGGAGCAGGGGAGGAGAGACTGTGCCTGCTTCCTGCCTCCTAAGCCACTTGTTCTTTGCCCTGTCTGGTATTCACTTCTTCCCACTCAGAGCACCCTTTCTGCGCCAGCCTTCAGGCATTGGGCCGACCCAGCATCCTCCATTCTTCTCTTTCTACCTGGACTAACTCGGTTGCTTTTAATTTTTAACTTCACTGTTGCTTAGATTTTTTTTTTTTTTCCCTTCGTTTTTGGCTCACTCTCAACCATTTTCTTTGCTTGACTTGTGGGAACCATCATCTTTCACCCATGGCTGTTTTCTTCTCAGCCATCTCTTCTTACTCACTCTGAAGTGACTTTTATAGGCATTTGCATTTTGACTAAACTTACTGGAGGCTATTTTCTGTCTACAAGCGAAGAGGCACTGACATAGGTCATGGATGATGTGCTTGATGATGGTGACAGGACTGAGGGAATTCGTTTACTGTGTTGGGTCCTTCTTTCTATCAAAGGGTCTTTGTATCCAGCATAAATGTTTGTGTAGGGAGTGGATTTCTTTCTTTAATTGTCAGAGGCTGTATACATTCACCAGAGAGAGAGAGAGAGAGAACTGAAGTGACTTTTATAGGCATTTGCATTTTGACTAAACTTACTGGAGGCTATTTTCTGTCTACAAGCGAAGAGGCACTGACATAGGTCATGGATGATGTGCTTGATGATGGTGACAGGACTGAGGGAATTCGTTTACTGTGTTGGGTCCTTCTTTCTATCAAAGGGTCTTTGTATCCAGCATAAATGTTTGTGTAGGGAGTGGATTTCTTTCTTTAATTGTCAGAGGCTGTATACATTCACCAGAGAGAGAGAGAGAGAGAGAAGCAGAGAGAGATATATAGAGAGAAACACCCCCCCAATGGGGGTGTGGTCATACCACAATGTCTTCTCCATTTCTCCATCCTGTCAGAATTTGGGGCACGCAGGCGCATGTGCCCAGTGTGTTTTTCAATCTGAGGGTTTTGTGATTTGAGCCAGGGTTGGCATATAGGATCTGCCTCCTTTGACCACTAGGCTCTAGGGCTTATCCAAGGGAATGGGCATCTGGTTAGTGCTGTTGACTCTCGTTATATATTGACTTCTCCATCTTGTAGTTAAAGTTCATGAATCAGCTTATCCATGTCAACAGTCCTGGGTTGCCCAATGCTATCCTAATAGGTTGTGATTTGGGCCTAGGAGCAAACATGTCTGGACCCTGGGATCAAGATAATCTAGTTTTACCCACTAATCCATGGTATGTCTTACGGGATTTCGGAATGATTGTTCAGTTCCAAAGATGAAGTAACGAAGACTAACCTGGCAACTTCAGTGTATCAGAAAGAGAACCTGCCCACAAACCCCATTGTCTACCCACGCCAGTGAAGCAGGCCTTCTGGCAAAGGAGCAAAGCCTGAGGAATCCTGTGAAACAGGTCAAGGGGCTGTATCTGTCTTCTGGAAGAGGCTGTGACAATTCTGAAAGAGTTGTTCTGACCTCACCGCTATAGGACTTCAAGCTCTGGGGCAGAGGTCACAAAATGCTAACCTGGTAGTGGGTTTGTGTATGGATCCCATAGTTGTATTTTTTAGATAAAAACAATGACAGATCAGGAGATTTTAAATAAAATGTGAGATTACTAGTTTCTCTTAAGAGAAGTAAGAAACTACAGCGAACTCATGCTAGTCCAACAACAACTGGCTACAGCTGAAGAGCAGGATTCTTGGGAAAGGTTGTGTCCCCGGCCAGCAGAAGTCCCCATAGGAGCCCAGTCTCCTTCCCACTTCCCACCACAGGTGTTTGGGCACCTGCCTGCCTCCGTAGGCTTACTAGGCATCAAAATATTACTTCTCCTTCTTCATCTTTTGAAAGCAAAATAAGAAAGCATCTCTTGCTCTCTCATCTTTCTTCTTTTTAAAAAAGTTTTGCCAGAGGTGCGGGCACTTGCTGAAGAGAGACAGAGAGAAAGATGGAGGGAAAGCGAGAAAGCACCCCCAATGGGGAATGGTCACGTTGTAATACCTTCTTAAACTCTCCCTCCTTTTGAGATTTTGGGCATGTATGCACATGTGTCTAGTGTGTCTCTCAAGCCTCCAGGTTCAGGACTCAAATTGCCTGGTTGGCTGTGTGGGATCCAGCTGCTTTAACCGCTATGCCACTGGCTGGTGCTCTTTCTCCTCTTTCTCTCTTTCTTTCTCGCCCACTAGTTTTGTATTCTTTCTTAAGCTAGGTTTTATGCAATCTTTTAGGACAATAGCAGGGTTCAGTCACTGCAGTGAGAAAGAACTGGTTACAAATTTAGATTCAACCAAGTTCTGTGACCTTGGGCAAGCCACTCACCTCCTCTGTACCTCATTTATTTATTAGTGGAGTAGGTCATGTAATTGCTGTTGACAGGGCTAAAGAGGATGAGAAACACGGTGCTGGATGCTCATTGTATTACTAAAAGTCATAACACTTGGAAACCAGTAGATGGTGTAATGGTTACATCACCAGAGAGAGAGAGAGAGAGAGAAGCAGAGAGAGATATATAGAGAGAAACACCCCCCCAATGGGGGTGTGGTCATACCACAATGTCTTCTCCATTTCTCCATCCTGTCAGAATTTGGGGCACGCAGGCGCATGTGCCCAGTGTGTTTTTCAATCTGAGGGTTTTGTGATTTGAGCCAGGGTTGGCATATAGGATCTGCCTCCTTTGACCACTAGGCTCTAGGGCTTATCCAAGGGAATGGGCATCTGGTTAGTGCTGTTGACTCTCGTTATATATTGACTTCTCCATCTTGTAGTTAAAGTTCATGAATCAGCTTATCCATGTCAACAGTCCTGGGTTGCCCAATGCTATCCTAATAGGTTGTGATTTGGGCCTAGGAGCAAACATGTCTGGACCCTGGGATCAAGATAATCTAGTTTTACCCACTAATCCATGGTATGTCTTACGGGATTTCGGAATGATTGTTCAGTTCCAAAGATGAAGTAACGAAGACTAACCTGGCAACTTCAGTGTATCAGAAAGAGAACCTGCCCACAAACCCCATTGTCTACCCACGCCAGTGAAGCAGGCCTTCTGGCAAAGGAGCAAAGCCTGAGGAATCCTGTGAAACAGGTCAAGGGGCTGTATCTGTCTTCTGGAAGAGGCTGTGACAATTCTGAAAGAGTTGTTCTGACCTCACCGCTATAGGACTTCAAGCTCTGGGGCAGAGGTCACAAAATGCTAACCTGGTAGTGGGTTTGTGTATGGATCCCATAGTTGTATTTTTTAGATAAAAACAATGACAGATCAGGAGATTTTAAATAAAATGTGAGATTACTAGTTTCTCTTAAGAGAAGTAAGAAACTACAGCGAACTCATGCTAGTCCAACAACAACTGGCTACAGCTGAAGAGCAGGATTCTTGGGAAAGGTTGTGTCCCCGGCCAGCAGAAGTCCCCATAGGAGCCCAGTCTCCTTCCCACTTCCCACCACAGGTGTTTGGGCACCTGCCTGCCTCCGTAGGCTTACTAGGCATCAAAATATTACTTCTCCTTCTTCATCTTTTGAAAGCAAAATAAGAAAGTGTCTCTTGCTCTCTCATCTTTCTTCTTTTTAAAAAAGTTTTGCCAGAGGTGCGGGCACTTGCTGAAGAGAGACAGAGAGAAAGATGGAGGGAAAGCGAGAAAGCACCCCCAATGGGGAATGGTCACGTTGTAATACCTTCTTAAACTCTCCCTCCTTTTGAGATTTTGGGCATGTATGCACATGTGTCTAGTGTGTCTCTCAAGCCTCCAGGTTCAGGACTCAAATTGCATGGTTGGCTGTGTGGGATCCAGCTGCTTTAACCGCTATGCCACTGGCTGGTGCTCTTTCTCCTCTTTCTCTCTTTCTTTCTCGCCCACTAGTTTTGTATTCTTTCTTAAGCTAGGTTTTATGCAATCTTTTAGGACAATAGCAGGGTTCAGTCACTGCAGTGAGAAAGAACTGGTTACAAATTTAGATTCAACCAAGTTCTGTGACCTTGGGCAAGCCACTCACCTCCTCTGTACCTCATTTATTTATTAGTGGAGTAGGTCATGTAATTGCTGTTGACAGGGCTAAAGAGGATGAGAAACACGGTGCTGGATGCTCATTGTATTACTAAAAGTCATAACACTTGGAAACCAGTAGATGGTGTAATGGTTACATCGCTGGACTCCCACGTAGTTGACTGTGGTTCAAGCCTCGAATTCGGCAGCTTAAAACTCACGCTGGGCTCATGTGCATGCATGCCCAAAATCCCAAGAAGAGAAGGGATTGTGGTATGGCCATTCCCCCTTGGAGGGTGAATTTTTGCTTTCTGTCTCCCTCTCTCTCCAGAAAAAAGAAAAGCCGTAACATTTAAAGCAAGGTAGTTATAAATTTGAAAGAATGTCTACAAGCAGATACAGGTATTTCCACAATTGTTTTCTCTGTCAGAGACAACGTAAGATCCCCATGATTCATTTTGGCCTCTTGTTGCTCAAAGCTGTTATTGGATATATCTAATTTTTTTTTTTTAAGATTTTGCTAGAGGGCACGTGTGCTTGCTAGAGAGAGAGAATGTGAGAAATCCCTCCCCCCCCACCACCACCTGAAGGGATGATCACACTGCAATCCCTTCTTCACCATTCTCTTTGTGGGATTTTGGGCATGCACACTCAGCCATTGGGTCTTCACCATTCTCTTTGTGGGATTTTGGGCATGTACACTCAGCCATTAGGTATGGGACTTGAACCGTAGTTAGCCATGCAGGAGTCCAGCACCTTAACTACTATGCCAATTATTATTGTTCCCTTAATTATTTTAATTATATTGATTTATAAGGGAAAAGAGAACACTGAAATCCAGTATTTCAAGCCTAAAAGTACATGGACCCTATCATTTATGTTCACATTCATTTACTGAGAACCTGCCTTTTTCTGGACACTTTGAAATGCTCCAAATAAGGTACTATTTTTTTTTTTCCCTCCCTAAGAGGAACAGAGTTGAAATGGAAAATGACTCATTATAAAGAGACACACAGACTTATTGTGGCAGGAGGAACATAGAAAAGAGGAAGATTTTAAACTGTGTTTCTGTATGTTCTAGAAGGTGCTCTTGGGGATCGTCAGGGTTCATTTGCTGAAGTTCCTCCTCAGGATAGGCTCTACCATTGTCTATTCATGAAGGACCAGAAGAGTAGTTTATGTGGACCCCCATCACAGAACTTTAGAGCCGGTGTATTTAAAATACTAGCAGGAAGAGTGCTGGGCCAATAGCATATGTTAGACAGAGTCTTAGAATAAGTAACAAGGGGGCAGGCAGTTGTACAGTGGTAATGTGATAGACCTACATAGCAAAGGTCCTGGGTTCATGTCCTGGGCCTGTTAATGGGTAGGAAGAATGTCGAGCTGCCTTGTGATGTCCTTGGTTCTTTGGGTCCAGATCACTAAAATTAGAGATCTATCCCTAGGGGCAAAATGAAACCGAAACCGCAACCATGAATGAAGTAGGTAGAAAAAAAGGTTTACTAGAAAAGAAAGGAAAGTACACCCAAAAAGGCTCTTGGGCGGGCAGATTGCTGGATGGCAACTGCGCTTGGTACTGGTTAATTGTTACTTTTATTACTAGAGGTGATCATGAATATTTATTGGTGGGAGGTCTGTCATACTACCTCTGTCCTTCGTTTGAATTTGAATTTGAGCGTTTTCTCCTGCGCTCGTGCACTTCCCTCACAGGTAAGGAATGAGGAATTTGATTACCTTATTGCCCATGCCCAGTGTGAGCCAGGTTGTTTAATTAGACTACCTAATTAATTCATTGTCCTAGTGGGAATTAGGGCCTTGACCTAGTGGGAATTAGGGCGTTGACCAAAATGCTTACTTGGGGATTAGGGTGTTGACCAAAATGCTGGTTGGGTCTTTTTGATAAGAGAAAAATCTAAGAATCATCCCTGTATGCTTCCCTCAGGCCCCAAGGAAGGAAAATGGCAAATTGCCTAGCCCTCCTAGCGCCTGAGGCGAGGTGAGCCTTTCGCTTTTCCCTTAGGGCTGTCCGCTCATGGCTAACTAACTGCCTACCACAGGCCCTCCCTGAGCACACTGAGCATGGGCCTGGGCCTGTGGTCTAGGTCCTGAGCCTGAAGTGGATTGTGGCATGAAGTCTCTATTGAGGGTGCTTATCTCCCTATCTCTGTCTAGCTCCCTCTCTTCTTTCTGTTTCTCTCTTTCTCTCTCTCTCTCATGGAAAAAATAAATGTTTATTAAAAACAAAAAAGAATAAGGACCAGTAGGTGGTGTAGTGGTTAAGTCGCGCTGGACTTCCACATGGTCAACCACAGTTCAAGTTCTGGACCCAGTGGCTTGAAACTCACACCAGGCATGTGTGCGTGCATGCCCAAAATCCCAAGAGGAGAATGGAGGAGAAGGGATTGCAATGTGGCCGTTCCCGCTGGGTGTGTGTGTGTGTGTGTGTCTGATTTTTCACTTTCTGTTTCTCTAGTGAGTTTAGGCATCCTATCACAAAAAAATCTCTAAATAATAATAATAACAAACAGGAAGAGGAGTTAAAATTCATGAAGTTGATTCCAGTGAGTCCAATCCACTGAGGTGAATTTAAATAAGAAGGGAGAGCCCCAGAGAAAGGACACACCCTGCCCTAAGGTCACATAGCTTGTTAATCACCAGACAAGGAATGCACATAAGCCACGGGTAATGTAATAAGAAGGAGAAGGAAAACCCTTCAGATTTGTTCTGGAAAGAAAGAAGAAAGATCTTCCATTCCCTCCCTTGCAGTGATGGCTGGTGGTGAGAAACACCTAACTCTTATTTTATTTGGAGCAAATGACTCTCAGTTCACTCCGTTGTTTATTTTTTAATTTTTTTAAGGAACACCTTCTATGTGTCAGGCCATGTCCTTGGAGTTCATCCTCCTTCTGCAGCAAAACAGAAAGGCCCAGCTTTCGTGCCACCTGCAGTCTAGCAAATGTGGTTGCTGAGGGGGCTGGGACAGTCAATGAACAATGAATACAATGGCTATTCCAGTACTTCCTGAGGTATAGCAGGAGGTGACAGGTGCCATGGAAAATAGGAAGAGTAGAGCGAGTATAATGGATATTACGGTGCTTGGCCCAGATCTCCTCTTCAGGGCCAAGGTAGCCCTGTTTCCCAGCTGCTAGGATTATTGGCTGCTGATGGCTCATGGCTGTATTTGCCATAGGGAATTGACCTTAGTGTCTGGGCTTCTGCCTTGCCCAGGGTTACGCCATTTCCAGGGTGTGGTCTGTGACCAAGTCTAACTGATCTGGCACACCCCGAGGGTTCCCCCAGGTCAGTTAACCTTACCAGGTGCCAGAGTCTTTCTCTGCTCAATCCTGCCTTCCCCAGCTCCTTACACTTCCCAAGCCCTACCCAAGAGACTCCTGCATGCTTTTCCATCTCAGAGCCTTTTCTACGGATCACATTCTCTGTCTGTGAGGTAAGAAGATCAGGAATAGGGGAACCAGCAGTTAGCGTAATGGCTATGTCACTGGACTCCCACGTAGTCGACCGCGGTTCGCGTCCTGGACCCAGTGGCTTAAAACTCACGCAGGGCGCGTGTGTATGCGTGCCCAAGATCCCGAGAGGAGAATGGAGAAGGGATTGCGGTATGACCATCCCCCCTGGGGGGTGATTTCTCGCTTTCTGTCTCTCTGTCTCTCTCTGTCTGTCTGGCGAGTGCACGCGCCCTATAGCGAAAACCTCTCAAAAAAAAAAAAAAGATCAGGAACAGAAGGATAATTAATGACTGCCCATCTGAAATAGTGTAGCCATTGCAAACCTCACTGGGAAGGTGCCATTTGGACAAAACATATAGTCATGAGAGTAATTTTCTTTCTTTCTTTTTCTCTCTTTTTTTTTTTTTTTTTTTTGAGACATTTTTGCTGTAGGACACATGCACTCACCAGAGAGACAGAAAGCGAGAAATCACCAACCCTCGCCCCCCAGGAAGGAAGGATATTCATACTGAAATTCCTTCTCCATTCTCTGGGACACACATACGCCCAGTGTGAGTTTAAGCCACTGGATCCAGGACGAGCGCTGAGAAACTGACAATGATTCCTGGGAACAAGAAGTCCCATACTCCATTCTAGGTTTCTTTCGGTTCTTTCATGTGTTTGGCTGTCACCTACAAAATCATGTTGTTTGGAGTATGCGGCAGGGAGACAGGTGCTTTGCCTTCATTCGGTATCGAAGAGAGAGGGGGGAAGTCTAAGGGTCGCAAGCACTGAGCTGGTGGTGGTGGTTGTTGTAGAAGAGGCAATACGAGCCACACTTGGTGACCCTCACTATCTTCTGAGATCCTTAATATTGAGAGGGTGCTGATCTTTGCCAGTTATGTGAGATTATGGCTTGAGGGTATTTATTTGACTTAAAGAAACAGGATACTGGGCCAACTGGTGACATGGTGGTCAAGGTGACTGGATCCCACATGGCTGACTGTGTGGTTCAACTCCCAGACTCAGTGGTTTGGAATCCACTTCCAGGAACATGTGCATGTATGTGCCCCAAATCACAAGAGGAAAATGGAGAAGGGATTGCAGTATGGTCATCCCCTCTTGGGGGGGGTGCCTTCCCTCTCCCCTTTCTTCTCTCTCTGGTGAGTACACACTCCCTATAGGAAGTTTTCAAAAAGAAGAAGGAGAAGAGAAGGAGGACAGGGAGGAGAAGGAGATGGAGAAGAGGAGGAAGAAGAAGAAAAATAGAAAGAAAAAAGATGATGATGATGAAGAAAAAGATTAGAAGGAAAAGAAGAAAATTAGAATGAGATTAGGAGAAGAATAAAATTAGAAAAAAAAAAAAGAAGAAGAAGAGAAGAAGAAACCAAAGGCTGTTTGGGTTACTAAAAGAAGCATGCACATTTGAAATATTCTATATTGGGACCAGCAGATGGCATAATGGTTATGTCACTGGATTCCCACATAGTTGACTGCAGTTCGAGTCCCAGACCAGGCAGCTTAAACTTCTTACCAGGTGCATGTGCATGTGTCCCCCAAATCCCGAGAGGATAATGGAGGAGAAGGGATTGCGGTTTGGCCATCTCCTCCCACCTGGGGGGTGAGGGTGAATTCTATCTCTCTGATGAGCACATGCACCCTATAGCAAAAATCTCTCTCAAAAAAAAAAAAAAAAAAAAAAAAAAAGGGAACCAGAAGTTAGC
>NW_006159506.1:6877874-6880882 GCF_000334495.1 Tupaia belangeri chinensis
GACAGGGGAAGGAAGGAAGGAAGGAAGGAAGGAAGAAAGAAAGAAAGAAAGAAAGAAAGAAAGAAAGAAGGAAAGAGAAAGAAAAGCTCTATATTTAAAGATATTACACATTTCTGGTAATAGTAGATAGTAAAATCAACATATTTAAGGAATGATACAATGAGTAAACTTTAAAGCTCGCTTTTAAATTTTGCAGTGAGAATTATGGTGAAATCTTTCAATCTTTCATTTTAAAATTGAAACTCATTCTGATGGAAATTCTTTAGTGTAAACATTTTCGTGCTTTATGAATCACATTTTATTCTACATCTCTCAGCTCCTGCCAGAGTCCTGAGAGAGACTTCAGGGTGCCCTGGGGGCAGAGATCTGGTCACTCCCTGCCTACGCTGAGAAGAGAGAAGAGGAGTTTGAGGGAGAGGGATATTGAGCGTAAGGAACAAAATGAACTGACCCTGTTCTGATTTTAACTTGACCGTGGTTTTTCTTGATTGATTTTCTGTGTTCAGAGAAATGCACACAAGGTCCTGTACCTTTCCAAATGGTCTCTTCTTATCTGAGTTCTAGTCTTTAAGAGTGCAGGTGAAAGCAATAACAAAAAAGAACCTCAGACCAGCCAATGCGTGGTGGTTGAGGTGGCTGGATTCCATGTGGCTGACGCTGCATTTGAATTCTGGATCTGGAAGCTTCAGAAACACACCAGGTGTGTGTGCTATGTGCTCAGAATCCTGAGAGGAGGGAGGGATGGAGGAGAAGGGATTGTGGCATGACCATTCCCCATGGGTTTGGGGGGGGTGGTCTTTCTTCTTCTCTCTCTTTCTTTCTATGGTAAGTGCATGTACCCCCTGGAAAACTAAAAAGAAGGGGAAAAAAGAGAAGAGGAGAAGAGAGGAGAGGAGAGGGGAGGGGAGCAGAGGGGAGGGGAGAAGAGAGAGGAGAGGAGAAGAGAGGAAAGGAGGGGTGAGGAGGGGAGGTGAGAAGAGAGGGGAGGGGAGGGGAGGAGAGGAGAAGAGAAGAGAGAAGGAGACAAGACCTTTTTATCACAAAGACCCCTCTGGGTAAATAGAAAGGATTTGGCAGGATATCTCCCCTTATGTACCTGCTAATGTACCTGATCTGCCCTCAGTGCAGCTTTTAAAAAATTCTGTTAAAGTATACAACATACATTTTACTATTTTAACTTCTTTTTTTTACCTTTTTTTTTTTTTTGGAGAGGATTTCGCTATAGGGCGCGTGTGCTCGCCAGACAGAGAGAGAATAGAGACAGAAAGTGAGAAATCACCCCCCAGGGGGATGACCACGCCGCAATCCCTTCTCCATTCTCCTCTCGGGATCCTGGGCACACACGCACACATGCCCGGCGTGAGTTCTAAGCCACCGGGTCCGGGACGCGAACCACGGTCGACTACGTGAGAGTCCAGCGACATAGCCATTACGCTAACTACTGGTTCCCTTTTTTTTTTTTTTTTTTTTCATTACCTTTTATGAGAGAGAGAGAGAGAAAGAGAGAGAGAATAGAAAGAAAGAGGTCTTTTTGACAAGGTCCTACCAAGTTGTGATCCTTCGGCCCCAACTCTCTCAGATTAGAAGTGTCTGCCTGTGAGCCTGTTCAGATTGGTCTGGAATCCCAGCCCAGGCCTCCAGCCAGGTCCCAGCCTTTTGCAGTGCTTCTCTACAGTTTTCACCACTATAGAGGGCTTTATAGTGGGCCCTTAACCATTTTTATTTTTTAGTTATTTTTTTCTTTTTTTCTCTCCCTTTCCTTCCTTCCTTCCTTCCTTCCTTCCTTCCTTCCTTCCTTCCTTCCTTCCTTCCTTCCTTCCTTCCTTCTTCTGTCAGAGGGTGTATGCATTTGCCAAAGAGAGAGTGAAAGCAAGAGAACCCTCCAAAGTGGTATGATCATGCCCCAATTCCTTTTTCTCTACTTCTCTACCACATCAGGATTTGGGGCATGCATGCACCTGTTCTTGGGGTGTTTTCCAAGCCGCCAGCCTTGACCTCATGGTTGGCCATGTGGGATCTGGTTCCCTATGCATAGGGGCTTAGCCACTGCACTACAGGGCTGGTTTCCCTTAACCTTAACCCTTCAGTGGTGTTAAGTACGCCCACGTCGTGTTACCATCGCTACCACTCATTTCCAGAACTTTCTCATCTTCCCAAACTGAAACTCTGCACCCATTAATCTTAACTCCCTCTTCCTCCCAATCTGCAGCCCCTGGCAATCACCATTCCATTCTACTTTTCATCCCTACGAGTTTGACTACAGTAGGTACTTCATATAAATGGAGTCACAGTGTTTGTCCTTTAATGACTGACTTCTTTCACTTAGCGCACTGTCCTAAAGGTTTATCCATGTTGTAGAATGTGTCAGAATTTCCTTCCTAGGCGTGGATAATATTCTACTGTATGCTTATACTACATTTTACTTATCCCATTCATCTGTCAATGGACAGGCGGGTTGCTTCCAGTAAGCTTCCTGCTTACTGTGAGTCATGCTGTTATGAACACCGGTGTGCAAATCTCTAAGGCAAGTTCACTTTTATTTTTCCAGGCCAACTTGATAGAGATTGTGTGTGGTCTTACTTCTCTTCTGCAGCCTAGACCAATTTAGGGTTATACATATTAAAATATGGCCTTTTCTTTGACTACGTATCCTAGAAAGTATATTTTTTTCGGGGACACAGTGCATTACTTCTCTGAATATATAATTCAGACATTTTCAAAACTCAAATGGAGGTGAAAATTGAATGCATCCTGAAAGAATGAATCAAAAGAAAAAGATGCTATGGATACCATGATCCAGATTTGGGCTGTTGCAGATTGACACAAAGAACCCGAGTAAGGGTAAGCTACTATCAGCGTGAGTGTGCGAAACACAACCGTATAAGTGCCTGCTTGAAAGTCAGGAAGGTTCATTTCAGCCGTTTTCTCTAGAGTGCCTCAGGACTCAAATTTTGAACTCATAACGAGGTCATAAAAGTGAGTTGGGAGTAAGTATCTGGAGAGTCAAA
>NW_006159506.1:6880913-6896657 GCF_000334495.1 Tupaia belangeri chinensis
CTCTTCCATTTTGTTACATGCCAACGTACCTCACATGGGAAGACTTCATGGCAAGGCTTCATGTGGGCCAGCTGATACTACAGAGAATATTCCCCACTTCACAGAACGGTCTGCCCTGTTGACCCATCCAGCAGTGCTACAGATGAACAGCAATGGCCCATGGACAGGACATTCACTAGTTGTCAGTGCTTAGTATCTCTAGAGCTCAGAGACCTATACCAGGAACTGACTGACCTGACCCAGGGAAACTACCTTTCCTTCTGGCTCGCAGGACCTACATGGCTTCCCAGCTTTGGTTTTCCTCATGTGTCTTCTCTCAGTTTTCTTTCAAGTGGCTTCCTTTGTGTATCCATTTTGAATATGGCTCAATAATATCACCAATGTTACATTATTGGCTACAGTTCCTTATCATCTGCCAATCATAGATCAGTTCAAGACTTCAAGAGAGAGTGATTGGAAAGCTTTGGACTCATGGTCCTTTTCAGGTCATCTGCTACCCTGTGGGCATTGGAGGGGGTAAGGCAGGAAGGGTAGGCAGTGTGATGCTGGGCATCCCATGACAATGGAAGCTTACTCTTCTTGGAGACTTCAGGGGACAGCTAGTACAACAAGTCTAGAGCACTGGTGAAAGCACGTTGGATGAAAGAACAGATTGCTGGGAAATGAAAAAAGAAACATTCTTCCCTACAGCTCATAACCCTGGCCCTGGTTAGCTTCCATCCCTCCTTGTGCAATATGTGGTCTTCTAGACATGACTCATTCATTGGAGAGACTGTAAAACCTCCACAGAAGTAAGGCATTGTGATTTTGTTGTTCTTTTATGGAAGGCCTTTGGTTGTATCAGTTCATTAGCCAGTTAATTAACTCATCAACCTCCAAATGTTTACTGTGTGCTGACTATGTGCCAAGCTCTGCTTTGTCCCTTTCCCTTCCATGTACAAAGCGATCAGTGCCTTGACTACATTAGCTTGGGAACTAAAACAAGAGTCGGTGCATTTGAGAAGAATGGACCTGTCTCCCTGGCACTGTCTAGAAGCTTTTCACATACTATTTTTGTGTAATTCTCCAGAAGCCATAAAGCCTTGGTATTGCATTTTCCCTGTTGTAGACTCAGAAAGGCCAGTCCAAGTCATAGAGCTAATAAGTGGATTGACTAAGAGCGCGTTAATGATCTTTTGCAAAATGTCTACTTTTTGCCCTCCTTCAGACTGCATCATAGAGAAGTATAAATCCTTCCCAGTCTTGATTTTTATTTTAGAAATTTTTATTATAAGGCACATGTACTCACCAGAGAGACAGAGACATACAGAGAGACAGAAAGTGAGAAATAACCTCTCAGGGGGGATGGCCATGCTGCAATTCCTTCTATTCTAGTCTCCTCTTGAGATTTTAGGCATGCATACAAATGTGTTGGTGTGATTTTTCAAGCCATCAGGTGCAGGACTCAAACTGTGCAGTAGGCCATGTGGGATCCAGCACCTTAACCTCCACACCACCTGCTGGCCCCATACAGGACTTTTAAATGCTAGAATTAATAAATGTTTGTTTATTTTTAATTGCCAGAGGGCATGTGTACTTGCCAGAGGACTAGAGAGACAGAGAGAGGGATAGAGCACCCCCAAATGTAGCATGGCCATGCCACATCCTTTCTTATTCTTCCATCCTGTTGGGGTTTTGGGCACGCACACACATACACTTGGCGTGTCTTTTGCAAGAGGCTAGGAATCTGGCTCCCTTAACCACTGGGCTATGAAACCCAGTTTTAAAAGGAAAGTTGGAAAATACAAGTTGAAAGAAGAAATAAATGTCCACTAGAAGGAAATAAGAGGAAGCCCCAGCTATCCCCTATATGGTTTAGAGGACCCCAGACTCCATGGCTGCACTGTCTCACACTGCTGAGAGAGCCATGCCCTGACCAAGGTCTTCATTCACTGAACTACACAAGACTTAGCAAATTGTGGCCCACAGGCCAAATTTGGCTCACCACCCGTACTTGTAGGTGCATGAACTAAAAATGGGTTTTCTATTTTTAAATAGTTGACAAAAATGTTTAAAAGTAAGAACATTTATGACATAAAAATGATATGAAATTCACATGTCTATGTCTATAAATAAAGTTTTATTGGAACACAGCCAAGCTCTTTCATTTAGCTGCTTCTGCATAGTGCTGGCAGAGCTGAGCACTCTTAGCTAATGAGCTTGTCTTATGATGCATCAAGAAGGTCAAAACAATCAAAAAGTATCCCCTTTTCTGGTTCCTCTCCAAGATCTCCTGGTCCACCAGAGTTTACAATAGTTCTTCCTTGTTGTCTCTCCTGTTCTGAAGAACAAAGTTTCTTTTCTTCCTTTTTTTAGAGAGATTTTTTTGCTATAGGGTGTGTGTGCTCGCTGGAGAGACAGAGAGAGACAGAGAGTCAGAAAGTGAAAAATCACCTTCCGTGAGGGATGGCCACACCACAGTCCCTTCTCCTCCATTCTCCTCTTGGGATTTTGGGCATGCACACACACGTGCCTGGTATGAGTTTCAAGCCACCAGATCTGGGCCTGGAACCACAGTTGGCCATGCGGGAGTCCAGTGACGTAATCACTATGCCATCTACTGGTCCCCCAAAGAACAAAGTTTCTTTTCAAAGGTCAAATTTTACCTTCTCTGGATCTCATCTTGTTCCAGTTTGTTCTGTTGTTTATTAACTGAGTACTTGGGACTGGGTAATTTATAAGAGCAAAGGTTTATTCAGCTCACAGTTTTGGAGGTCCAAGATCAAGTGGCTACATCTGGTGAGGATCTTTTTGCTGTGAGGACTCTGCAGAGTCCTGAGGTAGCCAAGGGCTTCACGTCGTGGGAGTTGGAACACAGCACGTCTGAGTGCCAGTCTTCTTCCCTCTCTCATCAACCTGCCAGGATCCAGTCATGGGGGCCTTACCCTGATGACCTTAATTCTAACCCCTCCCAAAAGCTCTACCTTTTCATCTATAGTTAGATTAATATTCCATTCTTTTACTTCCCAATCAAGTTAATCCACCTCATGTGATAAAATTTGGTAGGATACGTTTAAACCTTGCTTTTCAGTAATTTCTCTTTCTTCCATGATCTCTCTTGCCCTTTTCTACTAAATCATTCTTACCAGTATTCAAAGTATAAAATAATTCCTTCATATAGTCCTCCCTTGACCCAACTGGTACAACCCCAGCTCTGGTTCCTTTCTGCACTCCCCCAGGACACTCATGGGCACTGTCCGTGGTAGGTGAACCCACCGCCTCAACTCCCATTCTCCCTACCTTACCACTCCACTGGACCCAATCTTGTAAGGGTCGCCTTGTTGCCAAAGCCAAAGGTGACTTCTCGTTCATAATTCTCAAACTTTCAGTAGCATTGAATAGAGTCGATGACTCCCTCTGTCTTAAAAATTATTCTGTTTTTCTGTATTTAGTTCCTAGCATGCCTTCTAACTCACTGGCCATCTCTTCTCTCCTCCTCCTGAGCTCAGTCTCTAGTTTTGTCTTCGGATGTCTTTCCTTTCTTTGGGGCTTTCTAGATTTCATCTAATCTCTTGCTTTATAAACCATCAGCATGCAATGGATTGCCAAGGTATTTCCAGCTTCTAAGCTACTTGACTGCTGACCTACAGCCTCCTTGGGATACCTAAAAGGCATTTCACACGTAAAATGGCCAACACAGAGCTCTCAGTTTTCCACCACAAACCCACTCCACCACTAGTCATTCTCCGTTCGGTAGCAGAACTATAATGGATTCAGTGGTGGAGGCCCAATCTAGGAGTCATATGAGATTCTTTTCATCTTATTCAATATTCCCACTCACCCTTACCCTAAATCTGGCCCTGCAATAACTGCTCACTGGTCTCTCTCCACCGCTCAGCTTGCCCCGACTCCCTTCCCTCTTGTACCTCTCTCCTGTGCTGACTTTAACCTGCAGCCCTTGGTCCCTCCCTCAACTGTACCATGTCTACTCCAATTTTGTGATTTTCACTGAGGCTTTTCTTTTTTTTGTCTCCCTTCTGTTCTCTCTCTCTCTCCTTTTCTTTTCTTTTTTTTTTTTTAGAATTTTTGTCATAGGCATCTGCACTTATGGGAGAGAGACAGAAAGGGAGGAAAGTGAGAAATCACAATGGGGCTAGCAGCTGCCGTGAATGTTATAGGTGCTGGACTCCCATATGGCCAACCATGGTTCAAGTCCTGGCCCTGGTGGCTTGCTTTCTCACTCTCCTTCTCTCTCTCTCTCTGTCTTCCTCTGGTCAAATTAGAAACACATAATAATAATGATAGTAAATGAAATGAAATAAAAAAAAAAAAAAGATATCACCCCCTAAGAAGTATGGCCATGCTACAAAACCTTCTCCTCTTTCCTACTCTGAGGATTTTGGTCATGTGTGCTTGCATGCCCATGCGCTTGTATGATTTTCAAGTTCCAAGGTCCAAGACTTGAACCACGGTTGACCATCTGGGTGTCCAACACCTTAACCACCACTCCACTTGCTGGCCCCAGAGGCCTGTCATAAAAAAAAAAAAAAGTTTATTCACTTATTTATTTTAAAAGAGAGAGACAGACATCTCCAACAGGTCTTCACACTGTGTTCCCTATTCAACCTCATCCAGCCCAGCTCTCAGGCGTGTGCCCCGTGTGCTCAGGGAATCCCTGGGACACAAACCTAGGATGTTTTCACATGGGTCCAGTTGTGTTACTACTGTGCACCGCCCAGCCGTTCGTTTTTAAGTTTTTCTCTAAGGACTTCTCCCTCATGACTCAATTTAAAGCAGGCCCTTTGGTCCCTATACCCCATATAACTCTTCGCGTATTTTCCTCTTAGGACTGTAACCCTACATATATATCTTGTTTGCTGAGCTCTTTTTCTTGGATTTTCTCTTTCATCTTCAGAATGTAAGAGCTGTGAAAACAGGAACTTCTCGAGTTTCCCTGGCTCCTAGAATTGTCCTTGTTTTGATATTCTGTGGCCATGATAATTCCAAGTCTATCATAGTTTTTGTCTTTTTCTGCTTGAAAGTTTTTCCATATTAGTAATCATACGATCGTTTTGCTTACTCCTTTTTTCACTCGACATATATATTTTTTGCACATCATTTGAAGAATATTTACTACTATGTTCATGAACATTCTTTTCATTTTGCTTAATACTATATTCCGTGGTTATTTACATCAGTTTCTTTCACTGTAATTTGACATTTAGGTCATTTCTAATTTTTCACAGTTAGGGATATGTTCGTTCATTCTTGTGTGTGTGTGTGTGTGTGTGTATGTGTGTGTGTGTGTGTTGTCCTGTTCCATCGGAGCCCCTGGGAGTGAATTGACGGAGAACCATGACACTGTAGCATCCTTTCAGAGTGCTGTGCACCTGGTCTGGCTGGAGTGGGAGAATAAGCCAGAGGCTTGAGTGCAATTAGCATTTGAATTAGTGACATGAGGATAAACAGGTGATTATCCCATTTTAACAGCTGTTGAATGGTGTTAAGGAGACACTGTCTGACAGCTTGAGCTTCAAATGTAGGGTTTATGAACAAATGATTAAGGAAAAAGAAAAAAGAACAATTCAACTTTCAAATAAACGAACATAGAGTTTTTAAAAACTGAAGTCTTTTCCAAGTGGCTTAAACCATACTAAACTCAGTTGATTTCAACTCCTAAATCAAGTTGCTTGTTTAAAAAATGAATAGCACAAATAATCACATTTCATACTTCCTGCCTTTTGCATGAATAGCTCAGAGTGATTTATAGATAGTCTTACAATACCCCTTCAGTTAGGCAAGGAGCATTTATAATAATGATTCAGTATCTGCATTTCGCCCAGGGGGTACCTAAGTCAAAGAACTACCCACAGACTTTTACAGGGTTACTTTCAGAGGTGGAAAAGACAAAATTAGAATGCACAGTTCCAGACATAAAACACCAGCTTCTAAAATAACACCCCCTCTGACGTTGGTGAAAATTACATTGAGATCTTTAGAGTTAGTAACAGGTGAAAAAATTTTCATTGTACATAACATTGGTCTTGACAGTTTTTCTTTAATGACCTATTTCACAGTAGAGCTGTGGGAACTCTTCGCAGTCTGGGTTGGCAGGGACCTGGTTGAACATATCATTGCCAGTACTTGGTTTGTTTTCATCTAAGTTTTATACTTCTTCACTTTCTTTTCTTTTCTTTTTCTTTTTCTTTTTCTTTCTTTTTTTTTTTTTTTTGAGAGGTTTTCGCTATAGGGTGCATGCGCCCACCAGCCAGAGAGAGACATAGAGACAGAAGGCGAGAAATCACCCCCCAGGGGGGATGGTCATGCCGCAATCCCTTCTCCTCCATTCTCCTCTTGGGATCTTGGGCACGCACGCACACGCGCCTGGCGTAAGTTTTAAGCCACTGAGTCTGGGACGCGAACCGTGGTCAATTACGTGGGAGTCCAGCGACATAGCCATTACACTAACTGCTGGTTCCTTTCAATTTCTTTTCTTAAAGTTAATTTATTGATTTCTTCCATGAGAGAGAGAGGGAGAGACAGAGAGAGAGAAAGACAGGAAGTTCAACAGAATCCCCATGATACAATCCACCCCCAGTCTCAGCCAGCCCAGATCACAGGAACACAAGTGCTCAGTGTGCTCAAAGAAGTCTCCGGAATTGAACCTAGGACTTTTCCAAGGTGAGTCCAGTTGTATTTCCACTGGGCAACCAATAGCCTCAACTTCTTGACTTCGTTGCCATAAATTTTGAGCTTGTGAACTTAGTGTCAAAGCAGTTATAAAGCTAGCTACCACAAGTTACTGTGTGGTAACGAACGTTCTGGTTTTCCAGAAGTTCTATGAAATGCAGCAAAACTTTGACTGAGCCAGCCTTCTTGAGGAGGCAGCAAAATCTTCTTAGCAAAAGACATCCTGGGAGGGGTCAGCAAGTGGCATGGTGGTTAGAGGCGCTGGACTCCCACTTGGTCGACCACGGTTCAAGTCTCGGTCCTGGTGACTTGCTTTCTCACTTCCTCTCTCTCTCTGTCTCTCTCTGATCAAACTGGAAAATAATAATGATAAAAATAATAAATAAAGTTAAATAGAATAATTTAAAAAAAAAGATGTCCTGGGAAGCATTTGAGTCTGGTGCATGAAAATGTCGTGTCTCCAATGTATGTGTGTGTGCTTGGGCATCACGAACAGAAGGAACAAAACCAACGTGGGCAGAAAGGCTCTGCTCGCTTGGTCCTGTCATCCTGACACTCAGAAAAAAAATGTATTTATTCCTTACACCACGCACATAACCTCTCCCCAACCACACACACACACACACACAAAATGTTTTTCTTGTCTAAGAATAAAAATCATTTTCCTTTAGGAAGCTGATATTTTACTTTCAGTGAAAAAGTAGAAGGAGATACCTCACAAAAGCCAGTACTGTGTTCTTTTCTCTCTACCAGTCAAGTGACTTATGCATTTGGAAGTGAGAGAAAAGTCAGCAGACTCACCTGGCTGTGGTTAGGCTGACTTATCTCTGGTTTATGACATAAATATATGAGGAGACTTCAGAAAGTTTGTGGAGAAGAGGAATTAAGTATGAGTTTATTGGAACAGATGATGGCATGGTGGTTGGGGCGGGGGGGCTGTAGCCTATGGCTGGTTGCCATTTGAGTCCTAGACCCAGTTGCTTAAAAATCACTCTGGGGACGTGTGCATGTACGCCTGAGATTCTGCGAGGAAAATGGAGGAGAAGGGATTGGGGAGTGGCTATCACCCCTGGTAGTGCTTGCTTTTTCATTTTCTTGCTTTGTTTCTTCCTCTTCTTTAAGCTCTCTAGCATCAAAAAAAAAAAAAAAAAGTTAATTTTGTTACAAAAAAAAAAGAATCAAAGACTCTTATATTTAAATCACCCTCTAATTTTTTCATGATAGTCCAAAGGTCAGATCATCCTAAATGGTAATCTGCTATTTCATCTGCTTTTAAGATAGGACTTTCTCTGTTGTACTATCTGTTTTGGAGGTGATGATAATGAGGAGGAGGATTAGGAGACTTAACATACATGTGTACCAAATATTGTGTGTGACAGACTTTCCTAAAAATGTATTTATTTTTTTTCTGAAAATCAAATTTAATTGGGCATCGGTGTTTTTTATGTGTTAAATGGGGTTAGCAAAGCAGGTTACTACTGAGAATTCTGTCCTTGAGGGCATCCTGGGAACTTTCCCAGAATGCTTTGCAGATGCCTTGTAGCTCCATTCACTTTGATCTGGACCTTGAGATGGGCTTGTTTTTCCAGCTGCCACTGCCTCTCCCCCATCTCTGTCCCTCATGAGAAAGATGGGAGTCCTAGCAGTTCCTAAAGATGTCTCCAATCCTCAGTTGATACAGAATATTAATGCAAGTTATCTCTTGAAGTTAACCCTGGTAGCTGCCCTTCTTATCTTAACTGCTAACGAATGCCTCCTCCGGCCCTTAAGATAAGGGTGGGAGGAAGGGAGGACGGGAAAATCCAGAAGACGGGATGTTAAGACCTCATCCCCTATCAGCCTGTCTGCTGTTCTGGAACAGCTCTTTCAGCAAGGAAGAAACCTGGGATCCCAGAGTGCAATTTGAAGCCCTGAATGATGCTGACGCTCAAAGGAAGCTTTTCAATGTGTTTCCTCCATGGGTGTCTGGGACTTCTGTTTTCAGCTGTGCTTTGCACAAGAGCTGAGAAGCTAACTCCCCCAAAGTGAACTTCCTTATAAACTGACCCCTGGTGGTTGCTATAGCAACTGCAAAGGGAGACTAATGAGCTGTGTAAACAGTCCAGTTCCTCAAGGAGGGACATGGCAAACCCTCAGAAGAGAGAAAGGGGAGGAATAGGATGTGCCTAAAAAGTGGCTCGTAGAGAGAGTAGGAAACACTGCTGCAGTGTATCCACTACTTCCCCTCCCTTCTCCCCTCTCTCCTTTTCTCTCCTCGCCTTGCCTCTCTTCTCCTCTCTTGAATTCTCACCAGCCAGGGGGAGGAGACAGAGGGTGTTGGAGGGTAACATGCAGGGACCTGCCTTCAACGCTAAAGAGTAGAACACTAGCTGACAGTGAATCTAAACATTTACCCAGAGCTCTAGGCCAGAGATGTGCCAGCCTGACCCTGAAAAACAAATAACCTGTGTTGTGGCCACACCTGCTGCAAGCCCTCAGAGATTGGAGAATGGGTTGGACGGCCTTCAGCTACTGCTCCTTGATTTAACAACTCAGGGAGAACTGGAGGCAGAAGCCCTAAGATTTGAGACCTGTGCTGCTTGCACTGGTACTTTTTCCTTTTCTGGAAGCAAGGAAGAATGGAGACTGTTACGCAGTACTTAAGATCTTTATGATTAGGAAGTTAAATGCACACATGCATATACACACAGACACACATGTACTTTTTTTTCTCTCCAGGAACTTGGCTGCTACTTGCAGGAAACCTTCTGCACAACACAGCAGAGGTTCCAGTATTATTTTCAGTTTTCTTTAGTTAACTGTCTTTCCTTGTCATTCGCGTTGCTTTAGAGAAGTTTTTGTACATTGAATATTAGCTATGTGGTGCATATTATATGGATCCTACAACTTCACTGTGAGCCATATGCATGATCACCATCTAAGTTGG
Organism: Tupaia belangeri chinensis; assembly: GCF_000334495.1. NCBI lineage: Eukaryota > Metazoa > Chordata > Mammalia > Scandentia > Tupaiidae > Tupaia > Tupaia belangeri. Next base: position 6,890,509 of record NW_006159506.1, read on the forward strand.
TGGAATGAGTGAACGCCTTGCCTTGTTCAAGTCTTTATTATTGCCAGTATAGTTCTTACTTCTTTCTATGAAGATGAATGTTTTCTCAGTCATTCTGGTATAATGAATTTATATTTACTTGTATAATAGTCATTTTTGATGCTCTTAACTCTTTACAGTGTTCACATGCCTATTATTTCATTAGCCTCTTACAACACTACCCAAAATACATATAGGGAAAATGGTGTATCTAATTAATTCTTCAGTTGAGGAAAGACTAAGAAGATTAGATGACTCGATTACAGAGAAATTATGGGTTTAAACGTTTGGGTATAAAAATGAATCATCAAAGTATGAGTTGCTATTATTTCTAAGATAGCAAATTCCCTCTATTTATATGAATATAGATAAAGAACATTTCTAGACACTAAATTTTATACATAAACCATAAAGCCTTATATTTACAGAGCAATGTCCTTCTACATAGTCAAATATCTTTAAATCTAGTATTAGTCTCTACATTATCTTTTCATAATAGACGACGACATCCTACTGTTAAAATTTGATTTGTAATTCTTAGCTGTTTTTCATTTTGTCAACTGTCATTAAAATATTGCCACCAGGGGTCAGCAGATGTTGTGGTGGTTATTACACTGGACTCCCACATGGCTGATCATGGTTTGAGTCCTGGACCTGGTGGTTTAGACATCATGGTGGGCACATATACATGCATGCCCAAAATCTCAGGAGGAGAATGGAGGAGAAAGGATTTTTAGTGTGGCCATTCTCCCTGGGGGGTGATTTCTTATTTTCCCTGCCACTTTACTTTCCCTCTCCCTGGTGAGTGCATGTGCCCTGTAGTTTAAAACAAAACAAAACAAAACAAAACAAAAAAAGTTGCCATCATTTTTCTTTCAGACCGTATTAACACCTATTGCCCAAGGCCATAATGCTTTAAGTTTACTTCTCTCAATTAGAAAGAAGAAATAACACGCCCACCATAGTTCTTGCCTTTTCAAGATAATTTCTTCTTTTCCTTCTTTTATCTTTTCCTTATTCTTCCCCCTTAACCATCCTCATGTCACAGGTTTAACATGTGCTCTTCTTTTATGACTGCAGAGCTCGGCCACTTTCTCCCTGGTGGGTGGATCATGCCTAAGGGAGACTTTTGGTTAGATAACATGAAGGAAGTCTGGATTAGTGGTGCCATTTCTGCAGGAAAAAATGGGAGATTTATAAAAAGTTAAGAATTACTTTGGAATCCGCACTTTTTTTTTTTTATAATTGTTCAATGATAGAACAAGATGGAGAACTTCTACTAGGTATAATTTAAGACTCCCAGGAGCCTGTTAGTAGCAGCCTCTGGGTGGGGTGGTTCATAAAATCTGGAATGCATTCATTTCAGTGGGACCAAATTTGCAGCCTCCATCCTTAAGATAAAAGGACTAGACTCTGAGGGCATTTAGCTTCTCCCTTGGAATAGGAGTAATTTCTGCCATCAGTGTCAGTCATATAGAGGTTTCCATGGTAATCATCATCTCTTCCCCAGCTGTAGTGGTTCTTCCGTCAGGTGGTACAAACCTGCATTAGCTGAATTTATAGACTTGAATGACTTCTCCTCCACGAGCTGGACAGTGGTGAACTCTGGAGCCAAGACTCCCCACTAGAGGAGCTGTCCACTCAACAAAGGTGAGGGGGCCCTGAAACTTTAGGGTCTTCCAGGCTGTATGGGGGTTGACTACTGACTTCTTTGACATGAGAACTCTAGTTCAGATTCTTAGAGTAGAGAGAGAAATTATAAAATGTTAGCCCTAGAAAGAAACTTACATCAGTAATGGGAACTGTGTGCCATGTTTTATTGGTTTATTTTATTTTTATTTATTTCTAGTTTTTGAGATAGAGCATATGTGCTTGCTAGAGAGAGATAGGCAAAGGAGAGAGAGAGAGGGAGAGGGAGAGAGAGAGAGAAATTATCCCCTGGGATGGCTATACTGCCATCCTTTCTTCTCCAGTCTCCTCTTGGAATTTTGGACACATGCACTTAGGACTGGAGTGTTTTTCAAGTCACTGTGTCTGAAACTTGAACTGTGTAGTTGCCCATGTACGGTCCAGTTGCCTTAACTACCATACCACTGGATGGCCCTGCCATATTTTAAATATCAGGGTTTCTTTTATTGTGAAACATTCCTTTATTTACTCGAGGCTAGAGCTGTCCAATAGAAATAAAAATGAGGCTGCATATGTAACTTGAATTTTTCTAGTAGTCATACTTTAAAAAAGTAAAAGGAAACAGGTAATCCTCTATAGAAGATATACAAATGGCTAATAAGCACATAAAAGGCGTTCAGCATCACTAATCGTTAGAGAAATGCAAGTCAAAATCACAATGAGACCCATTAGGATGGCTATTGTAAAAATTAATAAATAAAGTGCCAGACAGTTGTGTTGGCAAAAATGTGGAGAAATTGGAACCCTTGAGCAATGCTTGTGGGAAGGTAAAATGGTGCAGCTGCTGCAGAAACAGTATCTTGGGTTCCTCAAAATATTAAATATCGAATTATCATATGATGCAGGAATTCCCTCTTTCTACCCAAAAGAATTGAAAGCTGGGACTTGGACAGGTGTTTTTAATGTTCATATTTATAGCAGGTTTATCCACAATAGCCAAAAGACAGAAGAAACCCAAGTATCCCACAACACACATAGATAAACAAAATGTGGCATATACACAGGGCCAGCAGGTGGTGGGGTACTTAAGGTGCTGGACTCCCATATGGCTGATTGTGGTTTGAAGCCCAAATGTGGTGGCTTGTTTTTCTCACTTCCTCCCACCTCCATCTCTCTCTGGTGACTGCACATGCCCTATAGCAAATTAAAATAATAATAATAATATAAATAAAATTAAACAAATAATTCTTTAAAAAGAAATGTAGCATATACATACAATGGAATACTTATTAGTTATCCTAAAAAGGAAAGAGATTTGGGCCAGCTGGTGGCATGGTGGTTAAGGTAGCTAGACCATAGAGGGTCGGCTATGTGATCTGAGTCCCAGACACAGTGGCTCAAAAGACACACTGTTGTGTGTGTGTGTGTGTGTGTTCATGCCTGAAATCCCAAAAGGAGGGATAAATGAAGGAGAGGAATTATGGCATGACCATTGCCCATGGGGAGGTGCTTTCTCTTCTCATCACTGTCTCTCTCTGGTTAACACACATTCTCTGGCAAAATTAAAACAAAAACTAAATCTTGTGTATGTTTTACACTTCTAGTACATTGTGATGACCACATGTCAAGTTCTCAACAGCTACATGTAGCTAGTGGCTACCATGTTGGTTGTACTGCTTTACACAAGGTGTGGTGGTGACATGGTGAATCTTATAATTGTTTCTTCACCTTCAGGTTCTGGTAGGTCTTGGACTGAGATCTGGATGACCGTCTGTGAGATGGAGAAAAACCAAACTATTTATTCTTCTCTATGCTCTCACTCATGACATAAAATACTTCTGTGACCAGATGAATGGGTTTTTCCCACAATGACAAATTCCCTGACACCTGGTGGGTGTTCTGTAGTTTAATTCAGTTCTGGAACTATCTACCTGGAGATTTAGTCCACAGGTCAAGGGCTCAGTCTCATAAGAGTGGCTGTTACTTCAGATGTCGACCATTAGCAGTGGGTTCCCTGGTTACCCATAACTTCTTTCTGACTTGGCTACAAATAGGAAGTTTCTACAGTCCCTTTGTGGGTTATGGCATTTGCTAGAATGGCTCACAGAACTCAGGGAAACACTTCACTCACTTTTATCCATTTAGTATTAAAAGCTACAACTCAAGGAAAACCAGGTAAAGGAGATGCATGTGGCAAGGTGTCCCCTCTCCCAGCCCATGGATGTGCCTTGTTCAACTACCTAGAAGCTCTCCAGAGCCCATAGGTCAGGATTTTTATGGAGGTTTCATCACGTAGGCAGGATCAATGATTAACTCATCTTCAGCCTCTCTCCCTATCCCAGAGGAAAAAAGGGGGAAGAAATGGAGGATGAGACTGAAAGTTCCAAGTTGCAAGCTTTTTCATGATGGCTTGGTCTTTCTGATGACCAGCCCCCATCTGGGAGCCCACCAAGAACCATGTCAGAACAGAAGATACGATTATCACCAAGTAAACTCTGAGGGGTATAGAAGGTCTGTGTTGTGGACCAGGATCAAAGACCAAGATATGTATTTCTTTTCTTTTTTTCTTTTTCTTTTTTGGTATAGGGCACGTTCGCTTGCCAGAGAGACAGAAAGACAGAAAGCGAGAAATCACCCCCCAGGGGGGATGGCCACACCGCAATCCCTTCTCCTCCATTCTCCTCTCGGGATCTTGGGCACGCACGCACACGCGCCCGCTGTGAGTTTAAGCCACTGGTTCCGAGACTCAAACTATGGTTGACTACATGGGAGTCCAGTGATGCCGCCATTATGCCATCTGCTGGTCTCTCAAGTCTCCTCTTAATAAATTGCACAATATAACCAAATTCCAACATGTGAATTTTTGGAGGGCACAGTCAGACCATGGTATTGATTTAGGTATTGATAAATCAGTTTCTCTCCTTCCTTCTTTCCTCTCTCCTTCCCTTCTTCCCTTCCTTTCTCCTTCCCTCCTCTTTTCCTCCTTTCCTTGTAAGGGTATTTTCACAGGTCTCTGTAAGGCAGGCTGTCTCTTCTGAAGTCTGATAGGAGCTATTTCCCCTCATGCCACTCCCTCCATGCCCCTCCCTCTCAGCCCCCAGCTCTCTGGAAAGCCTGTTGGTGTACTGACTGGCAGAGTCCTGTGACCAGTCCTCCCAGACACCCGAAAGCAGAGGGTGAACAGTCGTTCCCATAGTCACTGCCGGCTGCTGTGGGGAGACAGGCCGTTTTCCGGAAGAGTGCTTGTCTGGAATGCTTAGCATCCTCTCAGGCTTCTGGCTCTGCTGGGGGCTCGAAGGATCTGCACTAGCTCCCCTTGAAACCACTGCTGGGAACCCCGCATTCCAGACACCACTCTCTCACGCGAGTGGGACCTACCTGGCTGGCTGTTCAGAGAAGGCAAAACAGAGCTGTCCCCCCATGACCCAGCTAGGGAGACTCCCCTTTTGCATGGTTGTTTAACCGTTAGGATGGTGAGCACTGGCTGTGATTGAAAGTAGGTTTTCTCAAACAACCCTGACCACCAGCCAACCAGACATACGGGCCTGGGAGGTGGATGGGGTGGTGATGGTGGTGGTGTTGGGGGGGGACACAGGTGCACATGTATCTGGCATGTTTTGGAAATCACCAGGGAAGAGACTTGAACCGTAGACAGCCATGTAGGATCTGACTCCCTTGACCGCTAGGCCAAGGAGCTGGCCCCTATTATTCTCATTTTTAAAAAAACATGGGTTTGTTTGGCTGCCCAGGCGCCAAGGAGACTCCCCGGGTGTTTTGAAACCAGAGCTGGTAAAAATCACTGGGCAGGAAGCTGAAGGGGCACTGTGGCCCCTACTCTGTGTAGCTCAAAATTCCCTTTCCCTGACCCAACTCTGAGAACCCGGATCTGTGCAGCGTCCAGACCTTAGACTGGAATTGGGAATTCCCTTTAGCACACTGCCAGGGCTTTCTCCTCCTCGGGGCCTGGAGCTGTGGGGGTGGACAGACTCCTCATTGGCCTCATCCCAGCTTGTTTTCCACATGGGAGGCTGTGGTTAGCATGAGGGCAGATGATCATCCAGGGTGTGCTTTTATTCCCTTCTGGGATTAACGTCCCATGAATAAACATAAGACAGGGACTTATTCGTAGAAACGCTGAGGATGTGGACTGGAGCCAAAGGGTACCTGTGGATGTGCACGGGAGAAGAGGGGAGTCAGGAGGCCACCACTCAAGGACTCTGAGCTGCTGCGTGGTGAGAGACCAGGCAGGATGGAGCCCAAGCAGGCAGCCCCGTAAGACGATGCCAGTCACAACAAAACAGAGCCTCTCAACAGCGGGGAAAATAAACAACTCTGGCAAACTGAGTTGCTCTGCAGAGAAAAGAGTTGGGCTCATGGGAGCTTGCGTTTGCTCAATGTTTGTGGCCCTTAAGATTCCATCAGGGAGCTGCTGTGGGCTTGGTTGAGTGATTACATTTTATTGTCTTTTTAAAATTTGCTATCGGGTGTGTGTGCTCTCAGGA
>NW_006159506.1:6896688-6938153 GCF_000334495.1 Tupaia belangeri chinensis
AACACTTCCCAGGGGGCATGGTCACACCGCAGTCCCTTCTCCTCCATTGTTTTCTGGAGATTCTGGGCACACACAGATGCCCTGTGTGTTTTTAAACCCACTGGGTCTGGGACTCGAACACTCAGTTAACCATATGGGATCCAGACACTTTAATCACCACACTGCTGGCTGGTCCCATTTTTTTTTTTTTAAAGAGATTTGAATTCATATGGCAAAATGTGCAAGCTAATTAATTTGCATCTTTGCTGTTTTTTCTGCATCTTTCTACATATTTAAATTCTTGTGTAATTAAGAAAAGACATACTTGGAACCAACAGATGGCCTAATGGTTATGTCTCTGAGCTTCCAGATGGCCAACCTTAGTTCGAGTCCTGGACCTGGGAGCTTAAAACTCACTCCGGGCGTGTGTGTGTGAGTCCCAAGACCCTGAGAAGAGAATGGAGGAGAAGGGATTGCAGTGTGGCTATGTCCCCTGGAGGGTGATTTCTCACTTTCTATCTCTCTGTCTCTGTCTCTCCAGAGGGCACATGTGCACTATAGCAAAAAAGAACTCTCTCTCAAAAAAAAGTAAAACACATTTGAAAAAAAAGGAGCAGGGATTCCTTATCGGATCCAGCAGGGGCTGTTTGGGAAGTCTGGCAGTGCCAGTGTACCTTCAACATGACATGGTCCACTTACCCTCTCCTCTCTTTTTGAAGATTACCAGCAGGGCCGGGAGTACTAGATTCATGGATAGTCTACGTTTTGCAACCTCTCCTACCCCCCTACTCCTCAGCAGTGCGGGGCTGTGGCACCAGCTGGACCCAGCATGCCAGGGAATCTTGGTGCTGGTAACTTTGTTAATCCCAAGGCCTGCCATGGAGGGAGGTGCTGAGCTGCCTTCAGACATCCAGCATGACTCATCAGAGAAGTCAGTAGTCATCTCTCCCCTGTTTTGCAGAGACTGGGGAACTACAGCATGATTGGGTGACCCTTCTGAAGCTGCAGAGGAAAAATAAATAACCTGAAGGGAAAACTAGAGCTAAAAACTTCCAGCTGGGATTTCAGGAGGAGCTGGTGAGGCGTGCAGCCTATTTGAGAAGGGCTGGGCTCTCTCCCAGGGAAAACTTGGGACCTCCCAGTGCAGTAGAGCCCTGACGCTCCAGTGGCTTCTCTGGGGAACATGGTCGCCCCCTGGCCAGGTCTGCAGAGTTGCCGAGACTCTCATCCTTTGCTGAGTCCTTGCAGGCATGCTTCCGCAAAGGGGCCACTAGTTCAGACATTCAGAGAAGGTGGCTGACAGCTTGAGAACTGGTAAGGCTGGTTTCTAATTCGGGCTGTCCTTAGGGGATGCCAGGAGGACATGGTTAGAAGCAGCATTTAGGCAGAAGGCAGTGTTCATAGGAGTCGGGAAAAACTTCTGGAATTCTCTCTGTCTCTCCTAGGCATTTTGCATCCAGGATATGCTCTTATAATGTGGCAACCTCTTTTCTGAACTGTTGGAGAATAAAATTCAAATGCTTGTGGTCCCCCAAACCTCTTTTTATAAGCTAGTGAATACAGGTTGGATTTTTTTTTTAAATATAAAAAGTGCTTCTGTTCTGTGGAATTGTATTTTCATTATTGTCTTTTCTTTTTATTTTTTTAAATTTTTGCCAGAGGGAGCATATGCTTGCTCAAGAGAGACAGAGAAACAGAGGCAGAAAGAGAGAAAATGCGCCCTCCTGATGGGAAATGGTCAGACTGCAATTCCTTCTCTTCCATTTCTCCAGTCTGTTAGGATTTGGTGCATCGAACATGCTACTGACATATTTCCTAAGCTGCTGGGTCCGGACTTACACTGAGGAGTTGGCCCTGTGGGATTCAGCTGCCTGAACTAGCAGGCCACAGAACCAGCCCTGTTTTCACTCTTGAAGTTTGTTCCTTGTCTTTTTCTTTTTTCTTTCTTTCTCTTTTCTTTTCTTTTTTGCTATAGGGAGCATGCTCTTATCAGAGACACAGAGATAGAGAAAAAGTGAGAAATCACCCCTCAGGGGCATGGCCATGCTGCAATCCCTTCTCCATTCTCCTCTGAGGATTTTGGGCACACATGGACACAGGCCCAGCATGATTTTCAAGCCTCCATGTCTGGGATTCAACCCACACAGTTGGCCATGTGGCGCCCAGCTGCCTTAACCTCTGCATAACTCACTGACCCTGAGTTTTGTCTTTTTCTTTTCTCTTCTCTTTTTTTCTTTCCTTTCTTTTTCTTTTCTTTTCTTTTTTCTTTTCTTTTCTTTTCTTTTCTTTTCTTTTCTTTTCTTTTCTTTTCTTTTCTTTTCTTTTCTTTTCTTTTCTTTTCTTTTCTTTTCTTTTCTTTTCTTTTCTTTTCTTTTCTTTTCTTTTCTTTTCTTTTCTTTTCTTTTCTTTTCTTTTCTTTTCTTTTCTTTTCTTTTCTTTTCTTTTCTTTTCTTTTCTTTTCTTTTCTTTTCTTTTCTTTTCTTTTCTTTTCTTTTCTTCTTCTTCTTCTTCCTCTTCCTCTTCCTCTTTTCTCTTTCTTCTCTTCTCTTCTCTTCTCTTCTCTTCTCTTCTCTTCTCTTCTCTTTTTCTCTCTTCTCTTCTCTTCTCTTCTCTTCTCTTCTCTTCTCTTCTCTTCTCTTCTCTTCTCTTCTTCCAGGATTTTACCATAGGGTGCATGTGCTCACCAGAGAGAGACATAAAGACAGTGAGAGGGAAAGTAAGAAATCACCCCCCAGGGGGATGGCCATGTCACAATCACCTCTTATCCATTTTTCTCCTGGGATTTTGGGCATGCACACACACATGCTCAGTGTGATCCTCAAGCCACTGGGTCTGAGACTTGAGCCATAGTTGACCATGTAGGAGTCCGGCACCTCAACCACTACGCCATCTGCTAGCCTCAAATTATGTTTTTTTTTTTTTTTCCTGTTTTGTAGAGATTTTTGCTGTAGAGTGCATGTGCTCACTAGAGAGACAAAGACAGAGAAATCATCCCCTAGCGGGGATAGCCATGTCCCAGTTTCTTCTCCTCTGTTCTCATCTTGGGGTTTTGGGTATGCACACACACACTCATGTGTGAGTTTCAAGCCACCAGGTCTGAGATTCGAACCACAGCCGAGCACGTCCAGTGATGTAACCACTATACCATCTCCTGTTCTCCGAATTATGTGTTTTTTTTAAGAGGTGTTTTGCCTTAGAACATGTGTGCTTGCTAGAGAGAGAGGCAGAGACAGTGAGAGGGAAAATGAGAAATTACTCCTCCCGAGGGATGGCCACCCTGCGATCCCTTCTCCTCCATTCCCCTCTGGAGATCTTGGGCAAGCTTGTACATGTGCCCGGCGTGAGTTTCAAGTCACTGGGTCCGGGACTCAAACCATGGTAGACCATGTGGGAGTCCAGCAGCATAACTGTTACACCATCTGCTGGCCTTGAATTATGCACTTTTTTTTTTTTAAAGAGATTTTGCTAAAAGGTATGAATGCTCTCAGGAGAGATAGACAGAAAACGAGAAATCGCCCCTTAGTGAGAGTGACCACACTGCAATCCTTCTTCTCTATTTTCCTCTCAGGATTTTGGGCATGCACACTCACTTGACCAGTGTGAGTTTATGCTGCGCGGGTCCTGGACTCGAACCATAGCCAACTATTTGGGAGTCCGGCAAAGTAGCCATTATACCAACTGCTGGTCCCCCTGAAAATGTACTTTTTTAGAAGCAAGACTTGAAGGTAGTTACTTCATCATCACACATAAAATGTTTTCCTGACTATAGCTGTTGGGGTCCTTGGAAACCAGTGTCATTGTTGACAGCGTCACAACGTTTAACAGTCCGGTCTCTGTCAGGGAATTTGAGGATCGGTCTTATTTGCCACTGTAAAATAACAGCCCGCCCCAATTTTTAAGGAGAGGCAAAGATTCGCTGGCCTGAACTATCTTTCAGTGGTTTCTGAAAACAAGGAAATGTTATATAGGGAGAACATTCAACACACGCCCAGCGTGATTTTCAAGCCACCAGGTGTGGGATTCGAACCATGAGTTCAAATTGATCTTAATTTGCAAGTGAACTAAAAAGAAAAGGAGTTGACATGAAACATAATGGTAAGTAATTGGGTCTCCTGAAATCCGTCCATTTTTGTGACAGAATTTTTTTCTATGTCAGAACACCTTACAAATAAGTTTCCAGTGGTCCGATCTTCCCTGTCGTCCCTGCATGGTGTGTTTTCAAAGCCCTTGGAGGGGCAGAGGCTGCAGGCCTGGGAGGGACCCTGGGCTTCATATTTCCTTCCCTTCCCTGGCGGAGTTCAAACGACCTGCTGCATGGGTGCATTGTTCTCGCCTTCCTCACCCAGAGGAAAGTCCCCACGGCCCATTTTCTGAGCAGTGCTTTTCCACTCTTTCGTAATCTATTATTGTGACCTTGAGATGCAGAGCGAAGGCTTTGGCAGGATGCGCGTCGTGTGGAGCCAGCTGCGGGTATCCGTGCCCTGGTACTGCATGCCCAGGGCTGAGGCTGTGCTGGGCTGCCCGCATCCTGGTGCTGTGGGCTCCCAGCAGACACTCAAAGGGTGGGGTCGGCGGGGAACGAGTCCTTGGAGAAGGGCTGGCTGTGTGTCTGTGTACATGTGTGTTTGCTAGAGAAAAACACAGAGGTACAGACGGGGGCGGGGTGGGGTTGGGGGGAGAGAGATCAAGCTAATCTGCTTTGAAACTAGATCTCCCGTGTGGCCCCTGCCTTCTCCAGACTCCACCTGATGAATCTGATTCTCACTAAAGTCAGTTACAAAGCTATCTACTCTGGGGACCAGCGATTAGCGTTACGGCTATGTCACTGGACTCCCATGTAAGTCGACCATGGTTCGAGTCCCGGATCGGCTTAAACTCACGCCGGGCGCGTGTGTGTGCGTGCCCAAGATCCCGAGAGGAGAATGGAGGAGAAGGGATTGCAGCATGGCCATCCCCCTTGGGAGGCGATTTCTCGCTTTCTGTCTCTCTGTCTCTCTCTGTCTTTCTGGAGAGCGCACATGCCCTGTGGCAAAAAACTCTCAAAAAAAAAAAATAAATAAAAAAATAAAAAAAATCCACTCTGTGCAAGAAAGCACAGATGGAAGTCCCCGCAGGTCAGAGAGGAGGAGGTGGGCGAGAGGAGGGCACAGACTCCAGGGTGCATGAAGGGGACAGGGAGCCCCGAGACGAGCTGCAGGGTCACCTCCACCCCCGCACTCACTGCCCCTTCCTCTGCAGGCCCGTTCCTCTGTCCCTCCCCACCCTGGTTGGTGTGGGCAGATGCTGCTGCCAAGGCTTACTTCATCAGATGAAATGAAGGGGAAAGCTGCTTTCTCGCTAATTGGACTTACTGTAGGCAATTAGGGTTAAGCTGCCAGGAGGGAACCAACCAGCAGACGCCGAGATCTCAGCGTTTCTCGTCGTCGTCCTGAGAAGCTCTTCCAGAATTCAGAGCGTTGCACGTCAGGGTACTGACGGACAGTATCAACATGTTACATCCGTTTAAATCAGGGTACTAGCGACCTGGACATAGCCAGTACGTGCATGCCACTGCGTGTCTGTGTGTGTATAAAACACACACACTCTCACAAATACACACTATATAAACACCATTGTATTTATGGTTTCTATGCACACGCGCGCGCACACACACACACACACACACACACACACACACACACTATGACGTCGTCTGGAAAGAAACGACGTATTTTTGTATGCGAAAATACTTCATGACATTCCTGAAAACCCAATAACTGCACCATTATGTGTGGGCATGGTTGGAATCCCAGACCCAGCAGCTGCTTAAGGGGTGAATGTAAATTAATTTATTTTTCAAAAAGTTTCAGGAGAAAAAAAAAAAACTATTTTGCTTGAAATAAAAAAAATGCATTAAAAATACCTACTCGATGATTGCAGTAAGCTATATAGCCCCAGCTAGGTGCTACTTTATAGTACATTCATTCTCCTCACTGAGGTGTTTTATGCCTAAAGTCAGACTTGTGTTCATGGATATGTATATATCAGCTGTGCTTGCTACTGAAAATATTTAGATGAATTAAGTTCTTTAGCGAATCAATAAAATGGGGGGAAAAGGCATAGAAAGCAACCATGGATACCAGAGACAGTGTGGGAGGAGGAAGAGAGATGGCAGAGGGTGAGAGATAGGGAATCAAGGGTGGGAATAAAAGCAGAATATACAGGAAACAAGAAATGGAAAAGTATTTGTTGACATTAACACGTATGTTGATGTGCTTGACTGAGCCAATAGACAGTGTACTCTGGATGGGAAATCTCACCTTGTTTGCTATAATGATGTATATAAAAAAAAAGTTGTGAGATCTGTTTAAGTTGAAGCCTGAAGTGACAAAACAATGAAATGTAATATGTCAACCTTGTTTGGTTGCTGGCTTCCCACCCTATCCACCTAAGAGTAATAAAAAGATATTATTGGGGGAAAAAAAAGAAAAGAAAAAACATGTTGGGTACGTGCGCATGTATGTGCCCACAATCCTGAGAAGAGAGTGGAAAAGAAGGGATCTGTCTCTGGCGAGCACGCGCACCCTGTCACCATAAAAACAAAGTTTGGAAGTCATGCATAACTTTGTTGTAATGTGCATTTGCTACTTTTGGAGACCCCACCTGTATGAGTGTGTGTGTGTGTGTATCTTTTTTTTTTTTTCTTTTTTGGAGAGGTTTTTGCTATAGGGTGTGTGTGCTCGCCAGAAAGACAAAGAGAGACAGAGAGATAGAAAGTGAGAAGTCACCCCCTGCGGGGATGGCCACGCTGCAATCCCTTCTCCTCCATTCTCCTCTCGGGATCTTGGGCACACACGCACACGCACGCGGCGTGAGTTTAAGCCACCGGGTCTGGGACTCGAACCGTGGTTGACTCCAAGGGAGTTCAGCGACATAGCCATTACACCAACTGCTGGTCCCTGTGTGTGTCTTTTTCCAGGTAAAGTAGGTTGTTTAGTGAGTCCATAGGGTGTTTTTTGTTTATTCGTTTTCTTTTTTTAGATTTTCCATATTGCCTAGTCTGTAATTCCCATCTGCAATTGGTCATTCGAAGATGATGGAGCCGCAGCCAGAACAGCTGTTCTTGGGTCTTCTGGTTCTTTCCTCAAGAGGCACTTCCCATTATCTGCCTTGGGCTCCTGAGTGTTTCGAACCATCATCTTGGAAGCACTTGTCCTGATGCTTTTGTCACATCACTTTTTAAAGCTTAAACCCTGTACTTTGAAAGCAGATACATCTGGGCCAGCAGGTGGCATAGTGGTTAAGGCGTTGGACTCCCACGTGGTCAACCATGGTTTGAACGCTGGACTCGGTAGTTTGAAAGTCATACCAGGCACTCATACATGTGTGGCCAAAATCCCAAGAGGAGAATGGAGGAAAATGGACTGCAGTGTGGCCATTCCTCCTGGGGGGCGATTTCTTACTTTCCCTCTCCCTGTCTCTCTCTCTCTGGCAAGTGCATGTGACTTATGGGAAAGAAAAAGAAAAGAAAAGAAAAGAAAATTCAACTATTTTTACTGATCCTTTTATCTTTCTTTCATTTTTCACTCTGTGTTTGGCAAACATTTATTGATTGCTTGCTGTCTGAAAAGCATTGTGGGTGCTACAGATGCTGTGTTTGTACATGTTTATGTGTGTGTATGTGTGGGAGACACACCTAGGCACTCATAGCTCATAGTCCCACACATGGACACTCATGGGCATTCACAAACATACTCATACACACTATTTATTGATAAATGCTTATAAAGGTCTTTTAAAAAGTTCCTGGAAAATGCATATTATAAAAAACCTAATCATAGGACCAGCAGTTGGCGTAATGGCTATGTCATGGGACTCCCATGTAGTCGATCGCGGTTTGAGTCCTGGACCTGGTGGCTTAAACTCACGCTGGGCACATGTGCATGCGTGCCCAAGATCCCAAGAGGAGAATGGAAGAGAAGGGATTGCAGTGTGGCCATCCCCCCTGGGGGGGTGATTTCTCACTTTCTGTCTCTGTCTCTCTCTTTCTGGCGAGAGCATGCACTCTATGGCAAAACCTCTCAAAAAAAAAAAAAAAGAAAGAAAGAAAATCTAATCACAAATAAAAAAAAAATTGTTTGGCACCGAAATAAGTTCATGCTTCAATTCCATTTCTCCATGAACATTTTGAAGTCCCCTGCGTTTCTGCCCTGTAGTACTCAAGCCACATAAATAATATCTCAAACCATTTCACTCCTCGGTCAGAGCCAGCCACCTGTTTTCATTATAGCAACTGCCACTTATGTTTCCATTTCTGGCGCCCGGTGACCTCGAAGAGAGCTGCTGGGGAGAAGCAGAAACAGACACACCGACCTTATCTGCCAGCAGCCTCTGCAGGGCCACCAACAGCGGTCTCTCCCAGGGCAGTGGCAGAAAACAAGGGGAATGAGTGCAGGGCACCGGGTGGCTGTTCAGAACACAGGACTGTCCCGACTCTCCTACTGACGACTGCAATCTCCCTTGATTGTGATTCCTTCTGGACACTTCCGGCACATTCTCCATGGCCAGCCATTTTCTGCAGTAGCTCTCAGTCTGAGACCTGCCATTCTCCACCGTCAGCACTGGGTCTTATCCTGTGAGTCAAACGTGCTGCCAGGCTGATGTGTCCCCTCTTAAAAGGGACATTTGGTGAAAAGAGAGATACAGGGAAGGTGGGGCAGTAGAATAGCTCAGTAGCCCTGTCAGCCCCAGATGGTTGCATGGTACATGGTGGCCTTCATTCTGCTGCAGGGAAAATGAAGCCTCACTCTAGGCCCTGCGAATGTGTGTAGACCCTGAGAGGCCCTGCACAAGGGTCTCCTCCACTCAGAGGGTCTGGTACAGGCCTGTGTTCTGGTGGAAGGACTGTTTCTTACAATTGCTGTGGAGGACTGCAATGAAGAAAGCCTTGCTCTATGTAGGGACCCTTGAGGGGGCCTTGCTCTTGAGAGCCCCTGCCCTTGTCCCTGCCATGGATTCAGAGAAACATGACAAGTAGGACCTGTCCTCAAGGGACCTGTAGCCCACCCAAGGAGCTCTCCTGACTTCACTACTTCTCTCCCTCCGGTCCTCAGGAGTGGGTACACTGGCTTCTGTCTACACTGTTGTAACCGGGATCAGAGGAAGTAAGGGAGGTGACAGGTGGCCCTCTGTGGCTTTCCAGCCCCCAGGGGTGGCTCCCCAGCCACTAGTCCATCTAGGATAGCTTCTCTGTAGCGTGTGCTGGGTGGCCTGTGTGTGAAGACATCCTTCGTTCCGTGCCACATGGTTCCTCAGGGGCCTTTCATGGTCTTTGTGTCTGACTCACATTGCAGCCCTGCCGCGACTTCTCTTCCAGCAGGACCCCGTTTTGAGCTGCCTGGCCCCTGCCTGTGGTCATACGTCCATCAGGCTCAAGGTCATGGGCGTTGAGCAATGTCATTCTTCCTTTTTGCCTGAGATCATATATTTAATATATGAATAGAAACTCTACGTCTAACTGAATTAAATATATATATTTTTAACCTAGTGGTAGCCAAACTTATCAGGGATAGGGAACAGAACTGATATGCACATGAGGACAGAGATCCCAGGTTATAAGTCTTCCCACGGCTCAGCTACAGCCAGCCATCTTCACGCATTCCCCCATGGATGGATACGATTTGAGAGAAAAGACCCTACTTAGAAGAATGGAGAACACAGCTCATGTTTATAAGGGTCCCTAGCTCACTGACTAAGATCTCCTGATAGATTTTTTTTTTTTTTAATTTTAAAGGTTTTTGCCACAGGGCATGTGCTGTCGCCAGAAAGACAGAGAGAGACAGAGACACAGAAAGTGAGAAATAACCCCGCAGGAGGGATGGCCACGCTGCAAACCCTTCTCCTCCATTCTCCTCTTGGGATCTTGGGCATGCACGCACATGCGCCCGGCGTGAGTTTAAGTCACCGGGTCTGGGACTCAAAACGCGGTCGACTACATGGGAGTCCAGTGACATAGCCATTATACTAACTGCTGGTCCCTTGCTAAACTACCTCTTGTGGAAAGAACCCTTCAGGGTTTCTGAAGCAGGGGGAGTGGTTTCAATAACTCCCTTCCAATGGGTTCCTTTGCAATCGCTTAGGGAATCTTCTGGATGCTGCTTTCTGCTGTCTACTCCATACCCACCTGACACTATCTTGCTGGCTGTGGCTTCAATCCTTTCTTCTCTGACCTGGTGTTTGTTTCTCTACCTGGGTTTTTGTTTGACTCCCATAGGGCTGGCCATTCAGCTGAATCCTGACTGTACTTCTGGCCCCGTTTCCTGCTGTCTCTGGCAGTCTGTGTTACTCACATGCTCATGGACACTCAGTGAGGCCCCAGTCCCCTCATTTAGGGACCCAGCCTGCCCCTTTCCCAGGCAGAGGCATTTTGAAGGAGGAAGCACACTGCGCTTTCGACTTTCATGTCCTCAGCCCTTCACCCAGTGACTGGCTCATAGTAAGAGCTCCATAAATGTTTACACAGTCCATGAAACAATAGATCCATTGTTTTCATCCATGGGTGACATACGAGGAGACTTCAAAACGTTTGTGGTAAAATAGAATTAAAGTATGAATTTATTTTGATGCCAACATCTTTTGACATCCATGCATGATTTTTTCGTAAGATGCATTTTCTATGAGCTCTTTGAAGACCCTTCCTCATCTTTACTCCTTGTGGATATATATATATATATATATTTTTTTTTTTTTCCAGGAAAAGCAGGAGCTACAGCACAGATTCATTCCCTAGCATGGCTGGGAATCTGGTCTTGAGAGTGGTGCGGTTGTCTTTGGTCGGCTCCTTTGCTGGGATGGGATGTGGTTAGCATGGTTGGGGGTGTACGTGGATGAGGTGGGGCATGCGTGTCTCGTCTCCCTTTTTCTGCAGAACCTCATACCTGGCCTCGCCTTGAACTTTCCAGTTTAGCTGGGGCAGGTCCAGCTTTGTGGCTGAGCCCTGAGCTGAAGCTAGGCGAGGCTCCAGAGTGTTGGCCTTCCTGCTTGGTCTAGCTGGAGGCTGTTTGCATCTGTCAAAGGGATGGATTCAGTCCTGGTACTTTATCTGGGTCAGGTTCACCTCTGGCTTTGATCTAATTCTTTTGTAAAGGTTGTGGCTCTTAACTTGGTTAGCTCCCTTAGTAAAGGCAGCAGTCCTTCTGTTAGGGTAATTGGGCTTCCCTGTGACTTGAGCATGTTCATACAGCTGGAAGGCAGAGGCTCTTGCCATCAGGAAATGCCCTTCTCCATTCCCCACCTCAGTACCATGTTGAGAAGCAGGACAGGTTATGCAGTCCGTAGGCTTCATATAATGGACTGAATTGTTCTCAGCGATTATGAGTTATTTTGTATGAACGTTCCCTCTTACCAGATTCAGGTGTACTAGTTCACTAGGTTTCTTCTAGAAAAAAGAAAAGATCTACGAGTATCTGTGGAGGAGGCACTCGTTTTCATTTTCTTTAGTTAAAGACTGAGGTAAGACTTTAGGGTTAGGGTAATGAGGCATTTTGTAGTGGTGTGCTGTGGTTGACCGGGGTGGGTTCCTATGAGCTCATCTTCTTATTATTTTGGATTTTTGCCATAGGGCGTATGTTCTCCCTAGAGAGGTGGAGAGAGAAGTTAAAGTGAGAAATCATCTCTCAAATGGGAATGGCCATGCTGCAATCCTCCACTACCCTCTCAAAATTTGGGGCATGCACGCATTCACGCCCTGCATGTTTTTCAAACCACTGAGTTCAGTTCTCGAACTAGAGTCAGCCATGTGGGATCCAGCACCTAATGTGCCATGCTACCTGCTGGCCTGAGCTATTTTTTTTTTAAGTTCATTTATTTCTTCTGAGTGAGAGAGAGAGAGAGAGAGCACACTCAATGGATCTCGATGCTGTTTCCTCCCCCAGCCTCAATCAGCCCCAAGTCACTGGTATGAGTGGGCCTGACGCATTCAGGGAGGTCTCTGGATTCAAATCCCACATGGATCAGCTTCACAGAACATTGCACCCTATTGTTGAGCCACCATCTGGCCCTGCTTTTTAAATCTTCAGAAATGTTGCTGGATGGTCAGCCATGGTAGGAGTGTTTACACCAGGGAAATTGGCAAATGCTCCTCCATCAGAGCTCTCCCCCTGTTCCCTTGTAGAGCCAACTTATGAGCACATTACTGATGTTAACTCTGAATGGAGCAGCCTGGAAAGGGTTATGACTGGTTTCCTCACTTGTTTTTTTTTTTTTTTTTAAGTTTCCATTTTATCAAGGAACATGTATTTATAATGGAACAAAAGGTGAGGCATATAATTAGAGCATGAAATAGTCCATAATGAGGTAAAGACTCATGCAGTGAAAGCTACACCAGCCCCAGAGATGAGATGTCAACATCCAGGTGGTGTAGGAAATGGTGTTGGTGTCTGGCTGGAAGGGCTGAAATTCTACCATCACTTTCAACAAATGTAACCGTTCTCCACCTCTGCTAGTGATCAGCTAAGAGCTTTCTCCCATAATCCTCTCCAGATACTTGCCCAAGTCTGGAGACCTGCCTGCTCAGAAATGTTTCACCATCCTTCTTCCCCTTCCTATCCTAAGGTTCAAAAGCCACCTCCTGGCCTTAAGGCAAAAATATCTGTGTAAGAGTTATAAGCTGGTAGTGTTTAAACAAGGCTTAAACAGCATCTTTCCATTTTTGGCTAACAGAAAGAATGTTGCAAGGTAAACAAGGTAAACACTTGTGAATAAAATAAACCATTGAGGTTTCAGTGAAACTAGGATGTTTTAGATGTTTTTTTCCTTTTCCCTTTGTGGAGCTGACCCTATAAACATTCATTTCAGAAAAAGAGCTGAAGCAAAAAGGATGAATCCTCTCCTCTCCATTCCCAAGTCCCAGTGGCTCAAAGTTTTAGTATGAAGAATTGAGAACTCCTTATCTTTCTTAGTTTTTGGTATCAATGATTCCTGTACCCAATGCAAATTCCAAGCTCCAGACTGTCCTACAAAGATTTTTAAATCTTTAAAAAATTTTTAAAGATTTTTGCCACAGGGCAAAAATCTCTGTCCACTCATTGAAGGCAGAGAGAGAGAGAGAGAGAGAGAGGGAGAGAGGGAGGGAGAGAGATCACCCCCTAGGGAGGATGTTACACCAGGGAAATTGGCAAATGCTCCTCCATCAGAGCTCTCCCCCTGTTCCCTTGTAGAGCCAACTTATGAGCACATTACTGATGTTAACTCTGAATGGAGCAGCCTGGAAAGGGTTATGACTGGTTTCCTCACTTGTTTTTTTTTTTTTTTTTAAGTTTCCATTTTATCAAGGAACATGTATTTATAATGGAACAAAAGGTGAGGCATATAATTAGAGCATGAAATAGTCCATAATGAGGTAAAGACTCATGCAGTGAAAGCTACACCAGCCCCAGAGATGAGATGTCAACATCCAGGTGGTGTAGGAAATGGTGTTGGTGTCTGGCTGGAAGGGCTGAAATTCTACCATCACTTTCAACAAATGTAACCGTTCTCCACCTCTGCTAGTGATCAGCTAAGAGCTTTCTCCCATAATCCTCTCCAGATACTTGCCCAAGTCTGGAGACCTGCCTGCTCAGAAATGTTTCACCATCCTTCTTCCCCTTCCTATCCTAAGGTTCAAAAGCCACCTCCTGGCCTTAAGGCAAAAATATCTGTGTAAGAGTTATAAGCTGGTAGTGTTTAAACAAGGCTTAAACAGCATCTTTCCATTTTTGGCTAACAGAAAGAATGTTGCAAGGTAAACAAGGTAAACACTTGTGAATAAAATAAACCATTGAGGTTTCAGTGAAACTAGGATGTTTTAGATGTTTTTTTCCTTTTCCCTTTGTGGAGCTGACCCTATAAACATTCATTTCAGAAAAAGAGCTGAAGCAAAAAGGATGAATCCTCTCCTCTCCATTCCCAAGTCCCAGTGGCTCAAAGTTTTAGTATGAAGAATTGAGAACTCCTTATCTTTCTTAGTTTTTGGTATCAATGATTCCTGTACCCAATGCAAATTCCAAGCTCCAGACTGTCCTACAAAGATTTTTAAATCTTTAAAAAATTTTTAAAGATTTTTGCCACAGGGCAAAAATCTCTGTCCACTCCCACTCATTGAAGGCAGAGAGAGAGAGAGAGAGGGAGAGAGGGAGGGAGAGAGAAATCACCCCCTAGGGAGGATGGCCAAGCTGCTCCATTCTTTTTGCAGGATTTTGGACATGCACTCACATGTACCCAGAGTGATTTTCAAGTCACTGGACCTGGGACTTGAACCGCACAGTTGGCCATTTGGGATCCAGTGCCTTAACTTCTGCACCACATGCTGGCCCCAACCCCATAAATACTTTTTTAGAGTGGCTAAAACTGGTGTTTCCTTGCATGAAAAGTGGATTGCTTAGGCAAGCGATATAAAATGCCACTAGTTTTTTTCTCCCCTATAAATGATCTCAAGGTCAAGTACCTGGTAGTGTCCAAATTATATCACTGTGGTTGAACTTGATGTGCCAGGATTGCCCCTCCCTATCTGTGCCTCTCCTAGGTACAACCTTCACACCAACAATAAATCTTAAACCTTTGGGTACCAAGTTATGCCAATTTCAAGTGCACCCAGGCATCTGGTCTACCTGATGGGACTTCATAGGTGTTAGGGCCATGGTTGGGGCAGCAGGGACAGACATTCTCTAGAATATCACACCAGACTACTTAGCTTCTCTTGAAAATACAAGCTTGTCAGAGTTTTATTTTGGGGCATCCAGCCTCCAGATATGGACATAGAGTCTCCAAAAAGAACTATCTAGATGGAACTGTCAGTGATTGCTATAGATATCAGACAGTCATAGATCATTTTTGTTCTATTTATTTTTATCCTCTCTTGAATCAGATTTACTCCTGGGATGC
Source organism: Tupaia belangeri chinensis (assembly GCF_000334495.1). Taxonomy (NCBI): domain Eukaryota; kingdom Metazoa; phylum Chordata; class Mammalia; order Scandentia; family Tupaiidae; genus Tupaia; species Tupaia belangeri. Next base: position 6,911,566 of record NW_006159506.1, read on the forward strand.
CTGCTGTGAGCTCAGTTCTGTTCCAGTGCTGGGGAGGGAGACCAACACAGAAGACAATCTTTCCCGGGTATGAGTAAATGTCTGTTAGATAGCATTTTTGACTAAGACATGCACAATTCTTAGGAGTGTGAGCTCACACTTCAAAGAGGATCGCTGAGAGAGGGATACCAAATATAAAATAAATTCTGGCCTACCAGAGGAAAGAAAGTGTCACTGTGTGAGCTCCTCAGGGTTGAGGCCAAAGAGGCCAATCCTTGAGAGACTAGAATGCTGGTTCAGTGAGTTTCACTGTTAGTCTGGAGATGATGGAGAGCTGTAAACAAAGTTTACATAAGGAGGGTCAGATTCATAGTGCAGGGTTGAAGAGCTATGCAAAGGAGGCTGGATCCACAAGACCCACTGTGGTTTGAATCCCAGCCCTGAAGGCAACATGTCCATTGTATGTGCCTGTACCCAGGATTCTGACAGAATGGAGACGTGGAAAGAAAAAAGGATTGTGGGATGACAAGCTCCATTTAGGGATGCTTCCCCTTCCCCTCTCTCTTGCCATTAAAAATAAATAAATAGAAATAATTTTAGGTAAAGAAATCACCTAGTCACATTTTTTAACAATATGGCTCCAGTATTGATAAATGGGGAAAAGGGTAAGGTTTAGTTTAGCTTAGTTGTCCTCCATGCCCAGTCAACTACTTCAAAACACAATGGTTTAAAATGACAGCACATTTGTGGTGGGGTGGGGCGAGTCAGGATTTCAGGTGTTGCTTAGCTAAGAGGTTCAGAGTCTCCCAGGAGATTTCTGTGAAGATACAGAGGCTGTGGGCACCAATGGACTTGCCTGAGGCTGAAGGGTCCATTCCTAAGTGGCTCATCCCTCCAGCTATCAAGGTGGTGATGACTGCAGGAAGTGAACTTTCCTGCAGACTGCTTGAGTGTCCTTATGACACGGCAACTGGTTTACCTCAGATTGGGACTTCCAAGGGAGAGGCACAAGTGGCAACATGTTTTAGGACCTCATCTCAGAGATCATACTGACTCTTCAGCCATTTTTTACTTGCTAAGAGGAGAGCCATGAAGTCTAGGTCACATTCAAAGGTAAAATAATTAGACTCTGCCTTTAAAATCATTTTTTTAAAAAGGTTTTTCCATGGAGTGTGTGCATTCACGAGAGAGAGAGGGGGGAGGGAGAGAGAGAGAGAGAGAGAGATACAGTGAGAAGGTAAGTGAGAAATCACACCCTTCCCCCCAGGGGAGATGGCCATGCCACAATCTCATCTCCTCCATTCTCCTCTTGGGATCTTGGGCACGCACGCACATGCACCCCGCATGAGTTTAAGCCACCAGGTCCAGGACTTGAACCATGGTTGGCTATGTGGGAGTCCAGTGACATAACTGTTAGGCCCTCTTCTGGCCCTTAGACTCCACCTTTTGAACAAAGGCACATCAAAAAAAAAAAACTTGTGAATATAATTTAGATACCCTTTTGTGGAAGTTTTAAAATAAAAACGAAATAAATTTTTGTGATCCAGGTTGTAATCTCACCCTAAAGCAGTGAAAATAGGACACAAGTTTGAGAGACGTAAAGGTGTTAGACCTGACAGAATTTGAGAACTTCTTGGGATGAGTCTGAGCTGGGAATGATATGGGTGGTGCAATCTGTAGGGGAGAGTATGATTGGGATAAGCTACATATGAGATGCCTTTGTACAGAGAAATGGACATTTCAAGTAGCTGAGTGCATGTAGGGGTCTGTGCTGTTAATCTGGGGTTGTACATAGGAAAGCTGTGGGTGTAGATGAAATCGCTTAGGCAAAGGGGTCACGGAGCATGATCGTGGGATTAAACTGTGGGAGCGGAGTGTGGGAGAGGGCACTTACTAATGCCTCCAGGCAGAATGGGAGGCCTTTTGGGATAGATAAAAATGCATGTCCCACTGTGGTGACTGCTTGGCTACTCAGTTACCTCCCGCAGAGCTACCTCCGAGGCTGCGTGTTTGATGCCAGTAGGTGGCGTGAAGACCTTAACGTCTGTGCCTTAGATTCATCATCTAAAAAGTGGGGAGAATAGTACCTACTCCTGGATTTGTGCGGGGTTAAATGAGATGATGTGTACAAATGCTTTGCACAGCTCCTAGTCTTTAATGAGTACTCAATCATAGGTCACTGTTCACATCAGCAAACAATCCTCTCTGGTAGATTTCAGGAAGTGAGTGGGAGGATGGGACGATAGGGCCATACACACAAATTTGTAAAGAGGAGTTTTATTAATAGGCTGTGAGAGCTTCTGAGGGATCTTGAGCCAGGTTGACTGAGAATCCACTGTGGGGGAGTCCTGGTAAGAGAACATGGTGGAGTCCCATGGGCAGATCTGGTTGTTCTGGCTGTCCTCACGGGGCCACTGTACAATGTTCTGCTGGGACTTTGTTTCTCTTTCTTTCTTTCCTGGCATATTTGAGCCAAAGCATAGTTTGGGAAGCAGATAATGACGGATTACTGTCTCCCTCCCCGGGTCTGACCAGAGCTGTCTGCTGAGATTAGGGACAGGATTATCCAGTGCCCTGTTCATGGCAGAGGAACATTCTTCAGAGGACCTGTTTCTGATTGTTCTGATCATCCTCCCTGGCTCCTCTTGGACAGACAAGGAGGGATACACTTTTCTGAAGTTGCTCCGCATGGCGTTCTCAGTCAGATGAAAAGAAAGCCCCTTGTCATGAGGTGGGGCCCTTCATGACCACGTAGTGAATGAGATAAGTCATGCCTACAGGGATGCATCTAATCAGAGTTGCTTATCTTTGGGTCTAGAGTTGATTGAGCAAGGTGTGTTCCCGTGGGCACTTTCTCAAGGTGACCTTTAGCGATGCTATAATATATAATAGATATACATATAATATATATACATATAGCATTTATTTACTTATTTCTCCCAGGAGAGAGAGAGAGAGAGAGAGAGAGAAAGACCAGGATCCATGTCATCTTCATGCTGCAATCCGCCCTCCAGTTCTGTCTCAGACAGCCTGGAACATGGGCACACACATGCACAGGGAGATTCCAGGATGAGAACTCGAGACCTTCTTCTGTGGGTCCAGTTGCACTATCGCCACCTGGCCCAGAGACATGGTAGCCATCACTATGGAGATTCCTGTCCAAGATTAATCTTGGAATCTGTAATAAGAAAGTGCCCACTAGCCAACACTCTTGTTGACTATCCGGCCATCTTGCCTCTGAAGACTACAAGTCCCAGCATCCTTTGCACAGAAGTCCTCTGCCCATCCTTTCTCTTGAAAAAGAGATTGCAGGTGCTTCCTGCCTTCCCTAGAAATGCCCCTCCTTATCTTCTGGCAGTCTGGCAGGTGGCCACCCAGGTCCAGGCTCAGCAAATGCTTTGTTTCAATGCAATGGTGGTGACCTTTTCATTCCCGGTAGCTTCTTTCTCCATGACGATACAGGCAAAGCAAGATCTCTTAGAGAGAACCTGTCTGCTCATTCATTCAGCCAGGAACCAGAGCCCTGGCAAGATCCCGGATTTTGTCAGATGTGATCTGTGGTAGTGAACAAAAATAGTGAAAGCAGATGTTCTTCCCTCCCACTCTTCCATATCCATGCACTGGCTTGGGGGAGAAGGCAGTAAAAATGTCACAGCCCTTGATTCCTGAGGCCCAGATTTACATGCTGTGTAACCTTGCACCGTAAATCCACCACCCTCACTGGAGCCTCAGCTTCTGAAGGGGCAGGGCCCAGCTGTGGTGCTGACCAAAACAGGCAGCCAGCGCTGCAGGGGTGTGGGTGGGGAACACGTGGGCAGGGAGTCTGGCCTGGATTTGGGATTGCTTTTCAAGAATCTTAAAGTGAGTGAGATAGGACCCGCTTGGAGTTTGGCCTTCTCAGGAGGAAAGCTGGACTCTATTTTGCATTTAAGCCTGAATGGGAGCTTGATTTCTTTATGGAAAGTATTGGCAGATGCAAGAGAACTCCTTGGGAATAGAACTCATGTAGGCAGAATGTTCTCTGCAGGTGAAATGAGAGGTAAGCAGGGGCAGATGCCAAGAGCCTGCAGAGGCTGGAGTATCCTGACAGCCACTGGAAGCCGTGGATTTAGGCTTTGTTCTAGGTTATTCTCTCTGCCGTATAGAGAATGGATAATGGAGTAGGGTGAGAATGGAAGCAAGGGGACAGCATAGGAGGATATTATGGACGCCCAGGCAAGTGACGAGCGTGACTCAGATGAAGTGGAAGCGGGGCATGGAGAATGGTGAATGCGCTCAGAGGTCAGGTGGGAAGACAGGGCGAGAATCAGGACTGCCTTCCTGGGGTCCTGGCATGAGCAGTGAGTACACAGGGGTGCCACGGAAGCTGTGAAGGCTGGAGGAGGATCGAGTTTGTGGAGACTTAAGTGTTTGGTTGTGTACATATTGGGTTGGAAACACAGACATCCATGTAGATGTTTCATTAATTTTTTAAAAGTATTTATTTAGGGACTGGCAGGTGGCATGGTGTTTAAAGGCACTGAACTTCCACATGACTAACCATGGTTTGAGTCCTGGACCTGGTGGCTTGATTTCTCACTTTCCCTTTCTCTCTGATCAAATTAAATAATAATAATAATAATAATAATAATAATAATAATAATAATAATAGTTCTTTTTATAAAAAAGTATTTGTTTATCTATTTGTTTCTTCTGAGAGAGAGAGAGAGAGGAGAGAGAGAGAGACAGAGAGAGAGAGAGACCCCTAATGGGGCCAGTGAGGATCACGGACATGTGTGCTTGTACCTGGAACGTACAGGGAGACCTTGGGACATGAATCTGGAACCTTCCCATGGAGCTTCAGCATTGTAGAGCGTTGAGTTAACATTGTGTCACTAGACTGGCCCATGTGGGTGTCTTAGACAGACAATTGATCACGTGGCTCTGGAGAGATGAAGGCGGTGAGGGCTGGGATGTCAATTTGGAAGTCCTATTACAGATGATCATTAGAAAGAGGTTTCAGCTCGGGCCACAGCTGCCCTGGGCTCTTGACACTATCAGTGAAGTCACCTTCTGCCTCTGCAGGGCCATCTCATTAGTGCCCCGGGCCGGGCTTAGGTCATGGATGCAAACTTACACCTCGCCTGTCCGCGGTAGTATTGCCACCGTACATGGCATGAAAGATCCTTCCCATTCTGACCCTAGACAAGCAGAATTATTCCCAAGTTCTCTACTTCTGCCTGTTTTGCATCATCTGGCTCAAATTTTCTGCTCTCTTAACATTTCCCAGCTTGTTGACATTTTTACAGTGGGTATAACCTTATTATTTGATTATTAGTCACCGAACATGAATGATTTGTTGTTTCATTTCATCCACGTCGCTTGAAGTGTGACATTCATTTCTAGCATAATATGGTGCCTGTGTTCTGATGGCTGCTTTACAAAATGCTTCTGGGGGTGCGTCTCACCGGCTGATGGTCAGGGCATTGCCACTCACCGTGGGGACTGGTCGGAATGTCCCTCGGCGATGCCCATCGACAAGAATGCAGGTTGTGGTAGGTCTCTCGGCATATGCTTATCAGGTTTCGTGCAATTTCCATTTTATGCAGCAGTTATGTTTTTTATTTGTTCTAATTAAATAGTAACAAATGTTCCGTTCAGCGGATTCTTCATATAAAAGGACTTACACAGCCTTCCCCTATCCCGAATAAGGATGAAAACAGATGCATGCTTATATTGGAGACTTAAGAACTGCACTTCTGTGACTGAAGCTGGAGCAGATGCAGAAACAGCTGAGTGTCGTGGGGGTTGGGAGGGAATTTATTGTGGTCTCACTGGAACCCTAACCCTTCTCTGTTTGATCCTAAGAGGGAACCCTTTCCTCACTATACCCATTTGCCTCCACTGCCCACCTCTCGCCCCATCCATGAAGCTCTTACAAGTCTCATCTAAAAGACACAAAGCTGACTGCACCCAGCCAGCACCCAGAAGGAGTGTCTTGAGCCCTTTTTTTTTTTTTTTTGGAGAGGTTTTTGCTATAGGGCGTGTGTGCTCGCCAGACAGACAGAGAGAGAGAGACAGAGACAGAAAGCAAGAAATCAACCCCCCCCCCAGGGGGGATGGCCACACCGCAATCCCTTCTCCTCCATTTTCCTCTCAGAATCTTGGGCACGCACGCACACGTGCCCGGCGTGAGTTTAAGCCACCGGGTCCGGGACTCGAACCGTGGTCGACTACATGGGAGTCCAGTGACATAGCCATTACACTAACTGCTGGACCCTCTTGAGCCCTTTTGACTGTCTTAGGGCATTTGGTTTCTGCTGATAACTGGGATTACTGCCTAGAAGGGTCTTCTGATTTCATCTCGCTTTGATAATGGGGTAAGGTCCAGAGTTAGGAGTCGTGAGGACATGTGGGACCTGTGAAAGTGTGAAGGTTGGACTGCCCGGAGAGAGTGTATAGAGAGACGGAGAGAACCAGCAGGGAGCTCTGGGGAGAGCTGACACGTCAAGACGATTGGCAGGAGAGAAGCTCGTGGAGCTGCCTAAGAAGGAAAGGTTGAGGTGGGGAGAACCACAGGAGGGGGGCTCTAAAGGCAAATGTCAAGGAGGAAGAGTGGCAAGTCCAGAGACCATCTTTAAGAGGAGAATGAGTGTCTGTTAGACTTGGAAGTTCAGCAGAACCCGGTCCCTTTCATAAGAGCTGGTCAGCAGGGGTGTGGTGGGGCCAGAAGCCAGCTGGCAGGAGGTTTCAAGAGAAACCACAAAGACACCAAGTGGGGCTAGCCACGGGGTGTAGGTTCAGCTCCAGAGATGCTGAACTGACTGGGTAGATCCAGTGTGAGCCCCTGATCCTGTCTGCCTGGACAGGAGGGGTGGTGATAGCAGAGAGGACCCCATCGAGCATCTTCCTCTTCCTCTTCTCTCTTTGCTGGCATGAAAGAAACTTTCAAAAATCAAAGTCAATTAAATTAGAACCTAAAAAGGAGTTACTTTTAGAGCATGTGGCAGAAAAGAGAGGGTGGAAGCTGGAAGGGCGCAAGCGTGAAGGGGAGTCTGATCTCATCCTTCTGCTTTTGTGTGCTCCTTTTTGCTTGGCGGTTGGAATGTGGGTTTCACTGGGATTTACTTCCAGAAGCAGGCTCCTTTCTCTAAGGTGTGTCTCGCAGAGGGTTCGGAGTGCCAGAAAAAGGCTGAGGGAGGAACACACCAAAGAGAACGCCCCACTTCTCAAGCCTGACTTCGCTGTGCCTGCTCCACCCAGCCTACTCCAGTCAAACCCATGGACCCACCCCTTCCAACACCCAGTCACATCCAGCGGCAGCCTCTTCGGTGACACTGTGTGGTGAGATTCCTGCTATGGCGGAGAGAATCTTTTTGTTGTTGATTGTCTTTATGATGGCTTGGGTTTTAGCTGGAGAGAACTTGATGATGTGACAAAGGGGACAAGTGGTGAGGGAGGGGGGAGAGAGCAGGGAGAGGATTTAGAAGAGCGTAGAATGGAGCCAGCATGCAGGGTACAGGCCTGCGGTGGGCAGGAGTGGGTAGGGGTCAGTGTGAGGCAGGGGCTGACCTGCTCCCCTTTCCTAGGTCAGTAGGAGGCAAGGCCACCTATCATGCAGGACCCACCAGGGTGCCATAGGCTTAATGAGAAGATCTGCCCTTAAGCTGTTGTAGAGACCAAGGGGGAGCTTCTGGGGACCAGGAAGGGGTCACCTCCTTGTCACTTGCTTGACTCAGGTGGATGGTACAGTCTTCGGGTCTCAGTACGAATGGTCCAGAGACCTCTCCATCAGAGTCATCAGGACAGGGGCATTAGCGGGAGGGGTCAAGGGATCAAAGGAACCCAGGTAAATTGATGTAACCCTGGTGTCTTGAAAAACAGCAGGTGTGTAGGCGTATAGGCCTCAAATCCCTAAGTGAAGGAGAAATGGTGAAGGGATTGCCGTGTGACCAAACCTCGCTGGAGGGTGCCCCAGCAACCGTTCTTCCTCTCCTCCCCTTCCTACTCCCAGGCTCTTGATTGAAAAACATATTTATCTCACTCCCTGTGTCTCTTATCCAAAGAGAGGCTTCTGGCAACGCTTTCGCTCCTCCTGGTAACCCACACACTGAAACCAGACCCCACCATGCGGACAAGCCAGGAGAGGAGGTGGGCACAGCTGGCGGGCACTTGAGAGGTGGAAAAACAGAGCTACGCTGGGAGACCAGACCACGAGAGTGCTGTTTCCCTTAGTAAGCTTTATTTTTAGAGCAGCTTTAAGTTCACAGCAGAATGGAACAGGAAGTAGAGTTCTTATATACACCCCCATCCCTACTACCCCCGCAGGCTCTCCCACCCTTAATGAGCAGCCTGCTCCAGAGGGCACGTTTGTTACAACTGGTGCTCATCATTGTCACCCAAAGCCTATCGATTCCTCTGGGGTTCCCTCTGGGTGCTGTACATTCTACGGACAAATGTATAAGTAGTAACAGGTCCCCATCATGTTATGTCACACAGAGTAATTCGACTGCCCTAAAATCCTCTGTGATTTGCCCGTTTATCCCTCCTCTACTCCCAACCTCTGATGACAGCTGACTCCGGCAACCTCCTCATGGTCTGCCTTTTCCAGAATTTCATGGAGTATACACACAGATAGTATGCACCCTTTTCAGATCACAGTTAAGAGTCTTCTGTGTCTTGGAACCAGCAGTTAGCGTAATGGCTATGTCGCTGGACTCCCCCGTAGTCGACCGCGGTTCGTGTCCCGGACCCGGTGGCTTAAAACTCACGCCGGGCGCGTGTGCGTGCGTGCCCAAGATCCCAAGAGGAGAATGGAGAAGAAGGGATTGCGGCATGACCATCCCCCCTGGGGGGTGATTTCTCGCTTTCTGTCTCTATGTCTCTCTCTGTCTGTCTGGCGAGCGCACGCGCCCTACAGTGAAAATCTCTCCAAAAAAAAAAAAAAAAAAGAGTCTTCTGTGTCTTTTCATGGCTCTATGGCTCATTGGTCTCTTTTTAAAACATATTTATTTATTTACTTATCTGTTCACTGGTTGTCGTTTTGAAGCCACTGGGTCTCAAACTTGAAACCGTGGCAGCTATGTGGGAATTTGGCACCCTAACCATGAGACCACCTGCTGTCCCCAGTTCATTTCTCTTTAATGCTGGATAATATTCCATTATCTGGATGGACCACATTTTATTAATCTCTCCACTTATTGAGAGATATCTTCATTGCATCCAAGTTTGGCCATTATGAATCAAGCAGCTAAAAAGATGTGTGTGCAGGGTTTTGTGTGGGCCTGTTTTTGTTTCATTTGAGTAAGTACCAAGGAGCACAATTGCTGGATCATGTGGTTGAAGTATTCATCGTTTTGTAAAACTGCCAAATGGTCTTCCAGAGTGTTGTAACCATTACAGTGCCAACAGCCTGGGCACTGCAATCCACCCCCATCTCTGCCAGCCCCAGACTCAGACACATGCATGCCTGGCCTACTCAGTGAGGTCTGCAGACATGACCTCAAAATCTTCCCACGTGGGTCAGTGCTGTAGAGCAGTGTTGTGTGCCACCATCTGGCCCCCGTGATAGTCCTGTGTTTGATTTGTTGCTATAGGTAAGATCTATGGGCTTCCTAGTAGGATTAATGGGAATGTAGTTCTCTTATATTTTCCTATGTATCTCTCTCCATTCCCCTTATATAGCTCTCTAGCTGTATCACTGATCTTAGCTAAGTCAATAGTCATTGTTTGCCATATCCAAACTGGGCCGATATAGTTAACAGCAAATCTGCATCGTTTTATATATTACAGTTATAATTTTTGTTTCCTTCGAACTGACCCTTTGGCCTCATTTTGTATGACCTAGATGCTATTTTTATATATCTATGTGGTAGTTTAAAAATATTTGGTATTCAAAATTATCTGGTATTCATCCCTACGAAATGTAGAGCCCCATTTCCCTTGCCTTATACATAGACTTTACTTGGTGAATTACAACACCTTGGGATGAGCAGGGGATTAGTTTCAGAATTCCCGTGTATCACAATCCGTGGAAGCACAGTCCCTTATATAAATGGCATAATGTTTGCATATAGCCTATGCATACTTTCAGCATACTTCAACATTACTTATAATGCCTAATACGATTTAAATGCTATGTAAATGGTTGCTATTATATACATACACACGTATATATTTGAACATATATGTATACATATGTATATATGTATACATGAAGAGAGGGAAAGTGAGAAATCACCTCCCAGGGGGATGGCCATGCCACAGTCCCTTCTTTTCCATTCTCCTTTTGGGATTTTGGGTATGCATACATATGCCCTTGGTGTGACTGTCAAGCCACCAGATCTGGGACTCAAACTGTAGTCAGCCATGTGGAAGTCCAATACCTTAACCACCACACCACCTGCTGGCTATATATATGTGTGTATATATAAATTTCTTTAGAGAGAGAGAAAGGCAGTTTTGGCAGGGTCTCCTCATGCCATGATCCTTCCCCCAGCTTGCACCCAGCCAGGATCACAGGTATGCACTGCTTTCTCTCCTGTGCACAGATCAGCCTGAGATCCCAACCCAGGCTTCCCATAGGGCGAGAGTATCATGCCGTGGCACTCTCATCTAATATTTTATATCTTCTGTCTCCTTTCTTTTTGACTTACCCAGTGATCTATAGCTTAGGTTGGTTTTTGATTCCTTACTGTCTCTGTTTTGCTCAATCCTCTACACTCCCCCACCCCACTCTTTGGGGCTCCAATCCCCTCCTCCATGCTTCCTTCTTTTTCCTTTACCCCAAAGGCTTCTGACCTCCTCCTCCTCACTTACTATGAAGGCCTTGACCAGCAGAAGACACTCCAGAGACAGCGGGTAGTGGGACAAGGTATCCCTGGAGGGGGGGGTGTGGAGAATTCATCAGGAGGGCTCTGAATATCAAAATTGGGCTTCCCCAGTGGACGACTCCAGCCAACACTCTCATTATGTTACCCGATTGAAATCATGGAGGTCACTCTTTACTAAATTTGTCGGTCACTCCTTGTTGGGAGAGAATAGCATGCGTTTAGGATGCCAGAATCGAGATCCTAAAACATCCTGGAAGATATGGAAATGGACTACATCTAATAAGAAAAGACATCACTTTTTTTGCATGGGTGGAAAATGAATCGCACAAGTCCAGGATGAGGGAGATGAGATGAAGCAGTGAAAAAGACTTTGAAGCGTTTTAGCTAAAAGCAAGATAAAAAGGACCCTCCATCCCCGTCACCCCCGAAAGCTCATTTGAGATGAGTCTTCACTACTGAAAGACGTCTGGAGCAAGCCAGGCTGTCCAGCACCACACCCTAGGGAAACAGTCAACTATCCGCGTTTGCCAAGAGCAACCAGGACCAGGACAGGTGGAAAGATCCAGGGGTGTTAGAGTGGTGGAAAAGGGGATGTGATAACAATATTCTAATACTGAGGACGAGAAATCAGACTTATGGCTCCCAGGAGGTTTAAGGTCGCTGGTCAGACTTCATTTGTAATCAAGGGTGCACCGTGCAACAGCCCAAAGATGGACAGGGCTGCTTCACAAGGAAGTAAGTCCTTCTTGTTAGAAAAGTTGGAATGCCAGACCAGCATATGGTGTAATGGTTATGTTGCTGGACTCTCACGTAGTCAACTGTGGTTCAAGTCCTGGACCTACCGCTTAAAACTCACACCAGGTACCCGTGCGTGCCCAAATCCCAAGAGGAGAATGGAGGAGAAGGGATTGCAGTGTGGCCATTCCCCTTGAGGGGTGATTTCTCACTTTCTGTCTCTCTCTCTCTCTCTGGTGAGTACACATACACCTTATTACAAAAATCTCTTGAATGACACAAATAGAATGCTTGGTGGAATTTTAGAAAGAGATTCAAACATCGGATGTGTGGTTGAACAACACGGTAGTCATAACCTTTAATGGTTGATCCTAAGTGTAAACAGCTAACACCAACTGGGCAGTTACTATGGCTGGCTACATGGAACTCAATGATCTATCTACATTGTTTTATTTAATTTGTATAGTACACTGTGGGACAGACACATGGTCCTCCCTTCTCCAAAGTTTCACTTTCTGCAGTTTCATTTACTTCCCATCAACTGTGGCCCTACAAGGGCACTCTATATTAAACCTACCATAGCAGATTAACCTTAACCAAATATTGATCCAATAGATTTTTTTGTTTTGTTTTGTTTTTATGCAGCTCTATAGCCTTTTGGATCATCAGTAAGGAGGGATTTCAGGAAAATCAGAAGTGCGTACTGAGTCTTGGATGACAGCACCAGTAAATGCCTTCTGCTGCTTCTACCACTGGAGAGGAGTGGTCCACAGTCCCTCCTTAATTCCCTGTATCCACGGTCAGTATTACTTCTCAATATTTAGCAATGAAAATAGAAAGCTTTGGGGACGGTGGCGGTTAAGGTGCTGGACTCCCACATTACCGACCGTGGTTCAAGTCCTGGACCTAGAAGCTTGCTTTCTCACTCTCTCTCTCATCCAATTAAAGAATAATAATAAATAAAATGAAATAAATACTAAAAAATAGAAATCTTTGGGGTTCTTTAATTCACCATCCAGCTTTGAGATGGTGATCAGCGGGAAATAAAGTGGGGGTACGTGGCCCAACACCACCGGAAATCAGAAGCTCTCCCAAGACGTTGCCCATTCAGCTGGAAGCACTCTGCATTCTAGACGCCCCCCGCGATCGCTGTAACTCACGTGCCCCCAGTTTAGTGGATCCCTAGGCCTTGTCAACTAAAATACTAAACAGAGTGAGGGGGTGGAAGAATCCCAGAGGTGGATCTTGCTGAACAAAGAGTACAGAATTGGGGTTCGTGGAGAGCCAGCTGAGGTGCAGTGAGCAGGATCTGAACAGGAAGTATTTATGAATGATGTTTGACAAACAGTAATTGCTCGCTATTTGTTTATTTGGAGAGGTTTTTGCTATAGGGCACGTGCCGTGCACTCACCAGAAAGACAGAGAGAGACAGAGAGACAGAAAGCAAGAAATCACCCCCCAAGGGGGATGGCCACACCACAATCCCTTCTCCTCCATTCTCTTGGGATCTTGGGCATGCACGCACACGCACCCGGTGTGAGTTTAAGCCACCAGCTCTGGGACTCGAACCGTGGTTGACTACATAGGAGTCCAGTGACATAGTCATTCCACCAACTGCTGGTCCCAGTAATTGCTCTTTAAAGAACCAGCACACATGCAGAATGACAGAACTGAGCAGGGTGCAGCTGACCCCAGCTCTGAAGAGGGAATACAATGAGACATGGTGATGGGGAGAGGCGGGCAGGGACCCCTACTCCAGCCCAGGCCAGGCTGGTGAACATAGGAGAGATCTCATTGCTAGGGTTTGGTCACCTGCCACCCTTACTTGACACTTTCATCCATGCAGTCCTGTGGGACAGAGCTTGTCAAAGGTCTTCCAATCAGACAGCATCATGCGTCAGGGCTGTCCCAAGGAGTTTGTGGAGGAAAATAAAAATGTTGCACAAGTCCCCTTGCACCCTGTCCCTGGTGGCCTGGACTGTGGCTTGGCCCACTCCACAGCCCTAGGCTCTGAAAGCACACCCACCTCTCTCCTTTGGGTGGGACTCCTCAGTGAATCAGGAGGCACTATGGGAGAAGAGTTATGGTTTGCGCCAGGCGCCCTTGGAAACGCACGGGACAGCCCCCGTGGCAGCTCGCGTCGTCGGTGGAAGGATGCCACGTTTTTACCTCTCTGGCAAGGCCGGGGTGCGGGCTGGGAGGGTGACACAGGAGCGTTCAGAGCCAAGCGGCTCTGCTCAGAACTGGGTCAGCGCAGAGTCGAGCAATGCTGATCTATCCCGATTGCTGGGATCGGATTTCGTCCTTCCTTGTAAAACCCAGCCGTGCCCCCCAGCTTCTGCCAGCACCAAGGCACTCCTTTGTCCTCGCGTTCCAGGAGGCCAAAGAGCGAAGTGACACAAAGGGCACGGCGCCCGAGCCTCCCAGCCGGCTCTGGGTGCACCGGCTCAGGGGCCCTGGGGCTCTGCAGGGGCGGGCGGGGCTGGCCTGGGCAGTCGGAGCTTCCGAGCTGCGCTGGAGAAGCAGCCTGGCTTCCCCAAGAGCAGCTTTTCTTTAGCACAGCTTCGGAGTTGGAGGGACCCCCACCCCCACCCCCTCCCGGGTCTCTAACTTGTTTTTCTGCTGACGCTGGAGCCCTAGCGTTTTTGCGTTTTGAGACACCCTGTAATTGGGAAGGGGAAAAAAAAACAAAAACAAAACAAAACAAAAAAAACAACCAACAATCGGACCGGAGCCTGCTGGTGTTGAGACAGGCGTATGCTGCCCTCTAACGGCTTCAGCCTAATCGGTTTCCAGGCTCTCCGGGGAACAGACCTTGCTTCCTGCAGGATCTCTGGGGCATTTCCTTCTTTCTGGGTAAGCGGGCCTTTTCGCCTACTGCCTGCTCAAAGAACCAGTCATTGTTTCTCTCTCTCTCTCTCTCTCTTTTTCTTTTTTGGGTGGGAGGAGTGGTCAGAGTTGATGTGCAAATCCAGCAGCTTTGCTGTGGCTGCCTGGGAGAGAGAAGCAGTCCAACGTCTCACTGCCACATCCCAAACCACGGGGCCCCCGCTAGTCCAGGAACGTTTATTGGGACCTTCTACCCTATCAGCTTAAGAAGGGATTGTGCGTCTTTCTGCCGGCTTCCTTGCAGCACCTCACTGTGCCTGGAGAGGGGAGGAGAGCAGGCAAAGAGCCGGCCAGCAGGCTCCCGCATACAAAGGGCTTCCTTTTCCTGTCCTGCTGGTGGGAGGGGCGTGAGGGAGTCCGGGAGGGATGGGCAAAGGCTCCTGCTACAGCCCTCGGACTTTCCATTGGGGCCTTGGGAACCAACTCAGAAGCCAAACACAAACCCCTTGCAAAAACATCTGCTGGTTAATGTTTGAAGAACCTGAAGAAATCGGCTGGACATAGTCCAGTTCTGTTTAGAGGGGAATCTAGGACTTATTCAAGGTACAAAGTTCATAGGTGTGGGAGGAGGAACTGGGAAAGGGTTTGTTTTGGTAGCTGGGAAGCTTGTCTCCAGAAGTGACCGGAAGAAGCTGAAAGAGCACTTCCTATTTTTCCCCCACAAGCCCAAATCCCGCAGCCGGCTAGTGTATGAGTTCTGTGGTTCCTCAGCGAACCATGCAAAAGTTAGTGTTTGCAAGTACAGAAGTTTTAGAAACGTTCGTTTATTTCTTTTTTTAAAAAAAGAATTGTTTATTACATTTATTAATTATTATTATTATTAAAATTTTGCTATGGGGCACATGTGCTCCTGGGGGAGGGGCACGGAAAGGGGAATGAGAAAACAAGTTGCCAGGTCCAGGATTTGAACTGTGGCCATATGGGAGTCCAACACCTTAAACACCATGCCATCTATTGGCCCCTATTCATTTCTTTAGTGAGGTGGAAAATTACAAGAGAGATGAAGGGAGAGAGAGACATCTTCAACAGGGTCCTCACTCCATGACCCATCCCCAACCTCAGCCAGCCTTGGCTCCTAGGCACAGGTGTGCCTGGATTACTTGGGGAGGTCCCCGGATGCAGATGTGGAACCTTCCCACACAGGTTAGTCTCGCAGGGCATCATGTTTTACTGCTGTGTCACTGTCCAGTTCTCAGAATGTCTTTTGTAAAAGAAAGTTTCTTGGAGAAAAAGACAATGTAAAGGGGGGGGAAAAAAGGCTTTTCAGCTTTTCTTAAGTCAGAGGTTGGTGCCACAGAGATGAATGAGGTTATTGTTTCAGAACAGCTGTTGAAGGGGTAGAAAGCAATCCTTTCTTCTGCCTTGTTTGAGGGGTGATGGAGAACCAGAAGCGGAAAAGGTGAGGTTGAAATTTGAGTGGTTGAACTTCATTTTCACATGCGGGTTAAGCAAGTTGTCTATTTCCTGGGTCAACTGCTTGTAGAAAGGGAAAGGAAGCATTTTTCGATCTGTTTGGACCTTTGGTTACAAAGGCCTGTCGGTAACAAATATTTCCCCACTTAATTTGAAAGAAGGGAGTTTAAAAAAATTTTTTTCCCCTCTCTTTTGTAATCATCTTGAGCAAATTCTGAAAAAAAAAAAAAAAAAAAAAGAAGTTTCTTGGGACCAGCAGACGGTGATTTCCACATAGTCAACCATGGTTTGAGTCCCAGTCCCTGTGGCTTAACTCATGCTGGGCATGTGTGCATGCATGCCCAAAATCCCGAGGGGAATGGAGAAGGGATTGTGGTGTGGCCATCCCCCCAGGGCATGATTTCTCTCTGTCTCTCTTGGGAGTGTACATGCCCTATAGCAAAAATCTCTCTCTCTCTCTCTTTTTAAAGTTTCTTGAGACCAGCAGGTGGCGTGGCAGTTAAGCAGTTAAGGCACTGGACACTCTCACATGGCTGACTATGGTTCGAGTCCTGGACCTGGTGACTTGCTTTCTCACTTTACTTTCTCTATCTGTCTTTCTCTGATCGGATTAAAAGAAAAAAAAAGTGAATAAATACATACAATTAAATTAATTCTTTTTAAAAAAGGTTCTTATCTTTGGCCAGAACTGACCTGAAACTTTGGCTTCATTTTTCCTTGGGTGCCCTGTGATGCTCACTCAGCTCCAGCCCCAGCCCCAGGCCTCCTGGGGTAGCTTGCAAAGCTGCAAGAGCTTCTTTTCTTCTCCCCTCCGAGCCTGACTCAAACCACGGTTGACTATGTGCGAATCTAGCGGCATAACCCTTACACCATCTGCTAGTCCTACACAGCCAGTTCTTTAAGCAGATGTATTTCCTCAAAGTTCAGCTCCTGCTTAACTCACCTTGGCTCTCTGCTTTTATTTGGAGGAAAATAAAAGCTAAACAGGGGACCCTGCACTTACATGAGAATGCGAGGTTTGAACACAAAAGAGTGTAATCCGTGGGCCTCCAAAGAGTTCCCTCTGTCACTGGCACTCCATGAACCCCTGTTACTGTTCTCACTTGGAGGAAGCCAGAAAGAGCCAAACCACCTGATGCCCCTGGGGAAAATGGCACCCAATGGGAGGAGGTCACCTGGAAAGAAGGAATATATGTACACTCCAGTAGGTAGCGTGTTGAATCCGGGAAAACCCGGCCTGGATCACAGGCAGGTTAGTTCTCTGAGCCTCAGTTTCCTCCCTGGTGAAATGAAGATGCTTCCAGCATTCGATTGTATAAATTCAGTGCTTCGTCTGTTGTAAGAAGTCAAATGGTAAAAGCTTTTTAAAGCTGAATGGAAAAGGCCAGACGGCCATGAAATGTAGAACTGGCTTTGTTTTTAAAATTTTTTGTGAGTCCCAGGCTGCCTCTGAGCTTGTGATCAAGGGAGGGAAGGAATTTGGGGTCACAGTGGAAAGAAAGGCTGTGAGCAAGAAAACCTGGGAGGTAGAGAGAGTGGAGACCTGGGACCACTTGTGGAGAAACGCGTTCAGACCACAGCCTGAGCCGTGGGAGTGCGTAGGGAGGGTGCCCTGGGGAAAGCAGAGAGAAAAACAGGGAGGAGAACTGCCTCTCTGGGTGAGGCATCCAGAGAGAACAGAATCCGACAGATTTCGGCTTCTGCTCTGGATACCTGCAGAGAGGCGTTTTGGCAAAGAACAGAAAATGAGTGGAGGGGGGGAGCAAACTGGGACCCAGTCCAAAGGCAGCAGTCTGCCAGGCCGAGAGGGGAACTTGGAGAAGGAGCCCGATAAGCACCTGATTAATGAATAAGCTGCCGGCTGGTTCAGGTGAGGGTGCACCTGTGATTTACCTAATCCCGACAAAGCACCACCTTGAAAGCTCCACAACCTGGAGTCCGTTTTCACTCTGACTGCGTCACTAAGCCTGCATGGTGCTGAGCAGTCAGTCTTGGGAGAGAGGGACTCCCGGAAGAAAGTGTGAAAGAAAAATCTGACTTTGGGGAGTAGCTGTTCTTGCCCATTACTGAAAATGGTGGTGGGAACAAAAATTGGAGTTGTTTTATAACCTTGGGAACTCCAGAAGCCATGATGGAACAAAATGTGGGCAGAAGTTAATAGTCTATCACAAAAGTTCATAGAGGGGCCCAGTAGAGGGTGGAATGGTTACGTCGTTGGACTCCCATGTAGTCGACTGCGGTTGGAGACCCGAACCTGGCAGCTTAAAACTCACGCTGGGTGCACATGCCTAAGTGCCCAAGATCCTGAGAGGAAAATGGAGGAAAAGAGATGGCCATGGCCATCCTCCCTGGGGGGTGATTTCTCGCTTTCTATCTCTCGGTCTCTGTTGCTCTGGCGAGCGTACACACCCTATAGCAAAAATCTCTAAAAAAATGGTTTAATTATAAAATACATATAACATGAAATTTAGTGCTTAACATTTCTAGGTTTATAGTTTAGTGGCATTCAGTACCAGTCCCACCATTCACCTCCAGAACTTGTCCATCCTCCTTAAATTAAACTCTATGTTGATTAAATCAGCCATATCCAACTGCTAGGACACAGACCTGTATCAGTCTGTGGCCCGTTAGGAACTGGCCGCACAGCAGGAGGTGAGCAGATGAGCTGGGGAAGCTTCATCTGCATTTACAGCCACTCCCCGTTGTTGGCATTACTGCCTGAGCTCCGCCTCTGTCAGTCCTGTGGCACGTTAGAGTCTCCAAGGAGCCAGAACCGTATTGTGAACCATGCATGCAAAGGATCTAGGTGGTACACTCTCATACTCCCTCTCCCATCATCCATGGAGAAGTTGTCTTCCACAAAACCAGCCCCTCCCATCATCCATGGAGAAGTTGTCTTCCAGAAAACCAGCCTCTCCCATCATCCATGGAGAAGTTGTCTTCCAGAAAACCAGCCTCCCTGGTACAAGAAAGGCTGGGAACTGCTGCATTAAATAACTCTTTATTTCTCCCATCCCCTGACTACTCCCATTCTACTTTCCGTCTCTGTGCTGTACCTCATGGAAGATTGAGCACTCACACTTGGCGTGAGCTTTAAGCCACCACAGTGGACTACGTGGGAGTCCAGCCATGCAGCCATTATGCCAGCTGCTGGTCCCAGGACATTTCTTCTTTAAAGTTCAGCACAAGGATGTCCAGTGGGATCATACCATATTTGCCCTTTAATAGCTGCATAATCTCACTTTAACGCAGAGTCTTCGAGGTTCATCGTGTTGTAATGTGTGCCAGAATGTCCTTCCTGTTCATGAGTAACGTTCCACAGTGTGAATGGACCACGTTTTATCTACTCAGTCATGTCTACCTTTTGGCTGTTGTGGATTATGCTGCTCTGAACGCAGTGTATGGACCTCTCTTTGAGACCCTGCTTTCAGTACTTTCGAGTATATACTCAGAAAGGAAATTGCTGGCTCATATGACAGTTTCCAGTTCCTCCAATGAATTTTTTTGAGGAATCACCTTATTGTCTAGTTTTACTTGCTTTTTGTTTGTTGGTTTGTTTTTGTTTTTGTAGAGAGGTTTTTCTATAGGGTGTGTGTGCTTGCTGGAGTGACAAAGAGAAACAGAAAGACAGAAAGTGAGAAATCACCCCCCCCTCCCCAGAGGGGATGGCCATGCCACAATCCCTTCTCTTGGGATTTTGGGCACACATGCACATGTGCCTGGTGTGAGTTTTAAGCCACCATGTCTGGGACTCGAACCATGGTTGACTATATGAGTCCAGCGACGTAACCATTATTGCATCTGCTGATCCCCCCCCCTTTTTTTTATAACTTTGTATACTCTTCAGTATGTACTCTTGTGTCTGGCTTTATGGCTCATCTCCATGTTTGTAAAACTCAACTTTTGTTGGTAGATTTTTTTAAAAGAGATTTTTGTAGGGTCCAAGGGCTAGCTGGAGAGACAGAGAAACAGAAAGTGAGAAATCACTCCCCAAGGGAGATGGCCACACCGTAATCCCTTCTCCTCCATTTTCCTCTTGGGATTTTGGGCTTTCATGCGCATGTGCCTGGCATGTTTTAAGCCTCAAAATCTAGGACTCAAACTGTAGTTAGCCATGTGGGATTCCAGCAATGTAACTGCTGTGCCATCTGCTGGTCCTGTTGATAGCATTTTTAACAGACATCCACTATTGTGGATTTGGTTGATTTTTGTGTGTTTCATATTCTCTCACATCTTATTAAGTCATTCTATTGTTTAGATGTATGGTATTTTGTGAGATTTTTGAGTAGGATAGGGCATTTCTTTTTCTTTTCTTTTTCTTTTGTGCACTACTTTCTATGAACTTTTTTTTTGAGAGGTTTTTGCTATAGGGCGCCGCGTGTGCTTGCCAGGCCAGAAAGACAGAGAGACAGAAAGTGAGAAATCACCCCCCAGGGAGGATGGCCATGCCACAATCCCTTCTCCTCTATTCTCCTCTCGTTATCTTGGGCACACAACACCCATGCACCTGGCATGAGTTTAAGCCACCGGGTCTGGGACTTGAACCACAGTTGACTACATGGGAGTCCAGAGACATAGCCATTATGCCAACTGCTGGTTCCCTTCTTCTTTTATTTTTAAAGAGATATTTTGCTATAGGCTGTGTGCACTTACCAGACAGACAGAGAGAAAGAGAGACAGCAAGTGAGAAATCACCCTGCAGGGAGGATGGCCATGCCACAATCCCTTCTCCTCCATTCTCCTCTCTGGACCTTGGGCATGCATGCACAGGCACCCGGCGTGAGTTTTAAGCCTTTGGGTCTGGGATGCAAACTATAGTGGACGATGTGGGAGTCCAGTGATATAACCATTATGCCATCTGCTGGCCCCGGGACATTTCCTCTTTAAAGTTCAACACAAACTTATGCTGAAACATTTGAAGAAGATATGTGAAGTTCTGGGATTCTGGTTCTCTGAGGGATCGTTGACCAAGGGCTCCCTGCGGCTGCTGCTCTAATACACAGACCTGAGTCCATGAAGCAGCAGGTATCTGAGTGAAGATTCCTGCACTGGTGCCCAGGCGGGGAATTCTGTAGGGAAAACCAAAACCTCCTTTCCAATGTGGGATTCCTCCTGTAATTATATCAAGGAGTACTTTGATCAGGAGCTTATTTATCTTGCTGAAAGTACCACATCTGATAAGATAATCCTGCATTTCCATACCTCTTCCAAATTGGCTATTTTAAGAGAGAGATTTTTGCTATAGGATGCTTGTGCTTGCAAGAGAAGAAGAAAGAGACAAAGAGACAGATAGTGAGAAATCACACCACCCCCCCCCCCCCAGGAGGAATGGCCACACAGCAATCCCTTCTCTCCCAATTCTCCTCTCTGGATTTTGGGCATGCACACATATGCACCTAGCGTGAGTTTTAAGCTAAAGACTCTGAGAGTCCAACAGCAGTTGACTACATGGGAGTCCAGTTATGTAGCCATTCCACCATCTTCTGGTCCCTCCGAACTGGCTCTTCCAATGAAGTTTTCCATCACAACCACCCAGTTGAAAAAAAATGCAGCTGGAACTACCTATTTGCAGAACTCCCAGGGCCCTTGTCATCTCACTGAGTGCTAGTTTTCTAAAAACTATCTCTGTAGATTGCTGAGAGAGAAACATGTCTCATAGATAAGATGATCTAGTTTGGTTACATGATAACCTCAGCTTCTACCAAGGTCTTGTTATGATATTCTGCAAGGTCCAACAATGCTCAAGGGAGTAAGGGTGCGTGCCCCTGGTCAAGTGGAGGTGACAGCTGCAGGATAGCAAGCATGTCCCAAGAGGAAGATGCTTTTAAGAGAGAAATGAAAGTCTAGAGATCTCACTGCCTGCTCCCAGAGACCATGAGCTTATGACAGCACAGAGCTGGCGGGTCATTGTTGGCATTCTCTGGTGACTTCAGGATGGAGTGTGGACTAGGGGAACAGCATGGGTTGGTTGATGGGGGAGGAGTGTCTCCAAAAGTTGTGGAAAATGCATAGTTGGAAAAAACTGCATGGATGTCAAGTTTTTTGCACCAAAATCAACTTGTACTGTATTTCCCCTCTTCCATGAACTGTTTGAAAATCTCTTCCTATTCAGGTGTAGACAGAGGTCTTGGGTTTGAGTCCTCTCACTACCTCCTACCAGAAATGTGATGTGGGGCGAGTCATTCAACTCTGCACCAATTCCAGTTTCGCCATTAGTGGAAACAGTCCCATGTGTGGGGATTTTAAATTCCACTTTATATATTTTTTATGCTTCTCTTCCCAGAAAGCTGCCAAGCCTTTGAGCTCCTAATCTTGCTGGAAGATTGAGGTGCAGGAATGAAAGCAGATTTGGCCTGAAACTACCCATCCTGGTGGGTTTTTGTTTTGAAAGCTTAAAATCATTGAAGAGGTCAGGCTAGCCAGGGCTCGTGGGCGGGTTTTGGGCGTGGGCAAGGCAATGGAGCCTGCAGCTTTGAGTTTTGTTATGTTTTCAGTGTGGGGAGCAACCTGCCAAGCAGAGAGGAGAGAGGGCATTTTTCTGTGGCTGGTCTGGCGGGGATTCCAGGGGAGCTCTAGGAAGCTGAGTCCTGTTCTGTCTCACGTAGAGCTCTCAGAAGGCGGCCAGGCCATGGAAGGCCAGGGCTGCTTGGTGCATTCTGTGGGCTGCAGGCAGACCTCTGAAAGGTACCAGGTGGGCCCGGAAAATGACATATCAAGGATGTCCAGGGGGACAGAAAACCGGAGAAAGAAGCCACCCTGACTGTTCATTTCTGCCTGTACCGTTGACCACCTGCAGGAGTTTGGGTGAGCTATGGCCATGGCAAAAATGGCTGAGATTGAATTTCTGACCACTCTAGTGGCATTTGAGTTGAGATTTCATTTGCTTTGATAACAACATGACTATTTCCCATGACCCAAGTTTCTGGAGCAAAATTTCTAGTGGCCCCATATGAGACGGTGACATCCCAGGGTGTGGCTGACATGATGACAGTAGGAATGAGTAAGAGTGATGAATGGCAAATGCTCGCGGCAAACCATGAAGCACCTCACCGATTTCTGTTAGAAGCCACTCCCCTGGTTACAGAGCGAGAGCGCAGGGCTCTGGCTCTCGCACCATGGGTCGTAGGCAGCGAGGCAGGTTTCCCTGGCCTTCTACCTGGAGTGTCTGAGACCTGTTGTATCCCTGTAGCTATGAGGTGCTCAGAGGTGCTGACTGCTGGGGCTGTCTCCTTTGTAGGATGGAGCAGAACATTGCCTCTAAACCCTGATGCTGCAGGTTTTGCTTATTTTATCATGGAGACTCACACCACCTCAGGCACGAACATCAGTGATTTTTCTGATGGGATTCTCTGTCTACACTCTGCTGGGCCTACCCATCTGCAGATAGCGCTGGAAAATGGGGTCTCTGCCAATGCAATGGTCATTCATGGGGTATCTAAGCAGGGTGGACCTGAGCCTGCGTTTTCCCCCTACGTTGACCAGTAGGAATCTAATGCAGCCACAATGTAAACCACTGCCTTTTTTTTTTTTTTTTTTTTTTTTTTTTGCTATAGGGCGCATGCGCTCGCCAGAAAGACAGAGAGAGACAGAGAGATAGAAAGCGAGAAATCACCCCGTGGGGAGATGGTCATGCCACAATCCCTTCTCCTCCATTCTCCTCTCAGGATCTTGGGCACACACACACACACACACACCCGGTGTGAATTTAAGCCACCAGGTCCGGGACGCGAACCGTGGTAGACTACGTGGGAGTCCAGCGACATAGCCATTATGCTAAATGCTGGTCCCATATTCCCATTATTTTTTTAGTGGGCCATATTATAAAAGTAAAAAAAAGAATTTTTGTTTTAAGGTTAGGGATTCCTTTTTAATTTTTTTAGAATTATTTTTATTTCCTTTTATGTATTCATTCATTTTTATTTTAATTTGACCAGAGATACACACACACACACACACACACACACACACACACACACACACACACGGAAAGAGAGAGAGCGAAAGGAAGAAAGCAAACTGTCAGGTCTGGGACTCAAACAATGGTCAGCCATGTGGGCGTGTCCAGCACCTTAACCACCGTGCCACCTGCTGATCCTCCAGGTTAGGCATTCCTAATCTGGAAATTTGAAATCCCAAATGCTCCAAAATACAAAACTTTTTGAGTGCCAAAATGAGACCATCAGTGGAAAATTCCACACCTGACCTCATGTGACAGGTCTCAGTTAAAACACTGCAATGCGAAAACTGTGTGTAAACCTATCTTCCGGTTCTGTGGTTAAGGCGTTTATAAACATAAGCAAATTTGGTGTTTAGCATTCGGTCCCATTCTCAGGATACCTCATTATGTAATGTAGCTATTCCAACATCTAAAAAACAAAACAAAACAAAAAAAATCTGAAAGACTTCTGGTCTCAAGCATTTTGGATAGGGGGTATTTGACCTGTAATGCATTTTGTCTTGCCCAATGTAGTAAAACTGGAAAGAAAAATAGTATTACAACATGTAAGCAATATAAACAATATAAAAGTATACCATATAAAAGCATTTATGAGATATTTTACTCTTTTTTTAATTCATGTTTGCTGTTGGGCACATGCACTTCTGAGAGGAGAGAGAGAGAGAGAGAGAGAGAGAGAGAGAGAGAGAGATATCATTCCCCAAGGGGAGATGGCCACATTGCAATCCATTGCAATCTCTTCTCCCACATTCTCCTTTTGGGATTTTGGACACACATGCACATGTACCCGGTGTGATTTGTGGGTTTTTTTTTTTTTTTGACTGCCTGGTCTAGGACTTGAACACATAGTTGGCCATGCAGGATCTAGCTATCTTACCCTCAACCTCCAAGCCACCTGCTGGCCCGTACACGCTCATTTCTTTTCTTTTATTTTCATTTAAATATTTAAAATCTAATGTACCTTTTATATTCATGGTATACCTCTGTTTGGACTACTCACATGTCCCATGTTCAATGACCACATCTGGCTTTTGGATTAAGACTATGCAGGTTTACCGCAGGGGTCTCAACTGGGGACAGTCTCCCCTGCCAGGGATGTGTGACAATATCTGCAGATGGTTTTTAACTGTTACCACTAGAGGGGTTTCTCCTGGCATCCAGTGCGTAGAGGCCAGCTCTGACCATCCCTCAATACACAAACCAGCCCCCACAAACCAAAAGCATCTGTCCAAGACATTGAGTCAAGTTTGAGAAACCCTGGTCTAGACCAAGTTCCCCCTATACCCTCTGCCTCTGCCTTTTTCATTCTTTTCTCCACAACTCTGAGAGTGAGGCCCCGAGAGCTAGTGGGAGCAGGACAGATGAGGGCACCGATGCTCTGAGTTGAGCCCAGGGCACCCCTGCCTCCCCCATGTTTACTCTAGGCAGGCAGTCGGAGCAGATGGACCCCGTCCTTCCTCCGGCACAGCTCAGCCGAGGGACGTAAGTGACAGGACGTAAGCTGGACGCAAGAAACCACACTCCCCATGCCGGCCTCAGCACAGAGGTTTCTTCCGTGTCAGATGAAATGGAAGGGAAATGAACACACTTGTCAGAACCTGAAGACAGGCCAGAGAGACAGAGGAAATGCTGAAGCTAGCTAGAGTTCTGCAGCAGGCGCTGGAAAGGTCAGGATGAGGTCTGCAAAGCATGCGGTGTCCGAGGGAAGCGTCTTCCAAAAAGATCAGGTTGCTTCCTGGGCTCCAGGGGACTGGGAAGAGCTTCTGAACATACGTGAACACTCGTTCTCATCAGCCAGTGAAAAGTACTTCACAGTGACAGAAGCCACAGCTTAGACGTGTAAGGACCGATTATGTTTCCCTTTTCCTCGTCTCCCCTCCTCCCTTCCCAGTAGGTATGGAGACGTAGAACTTGACATTTCTGCAGAAACTGGCAGGAGGATGAGGACTTGAATGAATAAATGGAAGGAATTGCACGAAATGGCGTAAGGTGTAAACTAGCCTTTCTGTGTCTTAATTTCGGCGCTCAATCGGTTTACAGTCACCCTTTCCTGACTCGTTGCCTCCTTGGTGGGTACGGCAGTCTCTTTCCTCACCCTAGCCCTGCTGTGCAATTGTGATGTGTTTTTTAAGTTTTTATTTATTATTATTATCTTGTTTATTATTATCATTGCAATGCTGATATTTTCTGAAGTTTATTTTAAAGTTTTTATTTCTTGAGCGACATAGAGGGACCGGATGTGAAATGCAATGCTCTGCATAGCAGGTTCATATGGGAAGGTTCTGGGTTCATGTCTGGATACCTCCCTGAGTATACTTTTCATACTCATAATCTGAGGCTGGGGGTGGATTATGGCATCAAGACCCTGTGGGAGGGTGTTTGTCTCTGTCTCTTTGTTTCACTCAAGGAACAATAAGTAAAATAAACTTAAAAGAGAGGGAGAGATTGGGCCCGGCAGGTGGTATGGTGATTAAGGGTGCTAGACTCCCACATGGCTGACTGTGGTTCGAATCCCGGACCTGGTGGTTTTCTTTCTTGTTTTCCCTCTCTCTCTCACTCAGTCCCTCTCTGGTCAAATTAAAAAATAAATGAAATAAATAAAGTGAAATAAAATAATTATTTTTTAAAAAGAGAGCAAGAGAGAAACAGGTGTCCTCAACAAGGTCTTGTGATGCTGCCACCCGTCCCCTGGGTTTCTAGCCAGCTAAGATCATGGGGTGTGTGTTTTGGGTCAATCTAGGATCCACAATGTGGTCTTCCATGTAGCACAAGCATTGCTGCTTGCACCACTACGCAGGGCCCGC
>NW_006159506.1:6938184-6940497 GCF_000334495.1 Tupaia belangeri chinensis
GCCTTTCTTTGTGGATGCACAACTCTACAATCAGTAATGTGCTATGATAGCTCCCTCCCATGGGTCTGGAAGGCTTCCTCCCATGGGTCTGGCCTTGCAGCTCCTTAGAAAAAACTCTCTCCCTGTGTCCCATGCAGTGGTGTGACCTTCAGACTTTACTTCCTGAATCTGTGACCTCTAGGTCTTCCTCCAGTCTGTCCAGTATTCATCAGGGGAGACAGGGCCCTTCTCTGCTGACCAGGAGCCCTTCGGCCTGCCCTGAGGCAGATCTCATGCCTGTGGAGAGAGAGCCTTGTTGGTTTGCAAACCACAAGGTAACCACTTATTCACTCAGTGTGGATTTATAATATCTAGCCTATTGATTATTTCTGCCCACCTGGATGCATTTCATTACCCATTAACTCCATAGAGGACGAGTAAACGGAACTCAGACAGGCTCCAGCCATTTTGCTATTAAGATGTATTAAGGACAGAGTGTGGGGGACCAGCAGATGGTGTAGTAGCTGTCTCTGGACTCCGACATAGTCGACCGCGGTTCGAGTCCTTGATCCAGTGGCTTAAAACACACTGGATGCGTGTGTGTGCGTGCTCGAAATCCCAAGAGGAGACTGGAGGAGAAGGGATTACGGTGTGGCCATCCCCACTGGAGGGTGATTTCTCATTTTCTGTCTGTCTGTCTCTGTTGATCCGGTGAGCGCATGAGCCCTATAGCAAAAAATCTCCCTCAAAAAAAGAAAAAAAAAAAAGAAGGACAGAGTGTGAAAGGAGGTGAGAGCTGTCGGGAATGAGACCGGAGAAGTACGGGCTTGCACACGTGACTCACTCCAGTCCCATCTGTATAGTCACAGGCTGACTTCCAGAGTCTGGCCCCCCAAAATGCAGATACCAGGGGCTAAGTGACTCCAGGAATTCCCAGCACACTGACCCATGGGTGCAGCCTGGCCCTTTTCGTTAGTTCTTGCCATCTGGGGAGACTGGGTGTGCTGGGGGTCGGCTCAGTGGGCTATAGGACAAGAGTTTCAGCCCTTCCAAGTTTTAGAGCCAAGAGCTGGAGGCTAGTCCTGGAAAAGAGAAAGAGTTCTCTGTACATTACCTGGCACTGAAGCAGTCTACTTAGTGCCCTCCGGGTGTGGGCACCAATCCTTGGTCACGTGGAAGAGCCCGTGCAAGGCCGTGGCCACAGTACCAGCCCTGTCTCTGTGACGGCCACCAGGAGTGTTCATGCCATTGTTATGCCTGCAAAAGGGGCACCAGGCCAACCGCCAGGACCATCCAGTCACCAGCCGGGCACTGAAAACCCTTTGTTGAGGCTGAGAGCTGCTCTCCATTGGGAATTAAAGGATGGAATTTTGAAGGCTACTTTCTTTTTCTCTTTCTCGTCTCATTCTTTTATTTACTTTCTGTGATACACACCATGTCTTCTTAAGTGAGACGAAGCCCAGAATCCAGGGATCTGTTTGGAAGTGCAGTGGGTTTCTCCAGATCACTCATGAGGTCTCTGTTTTAGCTAGCCAGTCTCCTGGCTCTCATTAGCTGCAGCCCCAGCCGTGCGTGTAGTGAACACTTGCTGCTGGGCTCCCAGCTTCCCTACGGCAGCTCCTACAGCTGACCGGGGTGTGTGCTGGGACATAATGTGGCCGCGCAATGCACGCCGTCGCCAGGATGGTGCAGGCTTCATCGTGCAAACACGCCGATGACAGGGAGAGAGCGTTGGGTCTGCAGTCTACTCCTGGTTTCAGTCTCCCTTGCTGACCCAGCACATCACAAGCTGAATCTTAATGAAAACCTTCTTGGACAGGGATGAGTGCTGCAGATGCATTCAGGAAACTGGTTTCAGAGCACAGTCGGCCCCAGCGCTCAGGGGGACCCAGTACCTCTCTGGTGGGTGCAGAATGGCCCTGGCCCCTGGAAATGGAGCGGAGGACATGAATGTCAAGAGAACGTCACATCTCCCTCTGTGTGTTCTGTCTGCTGACTCTGCGAGATCTGTTTCTATTTTAAGAGGCAATTCCATGCTTTGGTGGAGGCTGAGTGCCTGGGGGGGGGGTCCTTTTCAGAGGGAGGGTGTGGGGAGATGGCACCAGAAAACCTTACATTCTCACTGTCTTTGTTTTTCTGGACTTCACTGTGGTGGGAATGCAGAAACCCTTAGGAAGAGTTAATGGTACACAAATGGATCTTAAAACCAGCTTGTCTGCTGGAGAGCTGCGAAGCCAAGTGTTGTGAGCAGGGCAGTGACTGCTCGGTGCTGCAGCAGCCCCGGCCCCCCTCCGAGCAGCGCGAGCTGGATCCTGGCTCTGGCTGAGGCGACTG
>NW_006159506.1:6940528-6951705 GCF_000334495.1 Tupaia belangeri chinensis
ATTCCTGCTCACTTTTGCACGCCTCGCAGCATCTCTCAGAAGGAAAACACACGCGAGTGCTGGCTCTGGCCTCCCTCTTCTGCACAGTTTCCAGGCCTCCTCTTGGCTAGTCCTCTTCCTTCCCTCTGGGACTTAGCCCAGCCCTACCCTGTTGTCCTATCCCCCTGGTCTCTCTTTTTGTCACTTATCTCATTTCCCGACAGGACTAAATTCAGGTCATCCAAGCACGGCCTGAAGAGAGCTTGTGCTAATAAGGCTTGGCCAGATCTCTCGCACCCCACCCCCATCTCCACACTGCTGGGGCTCCCCCTTTTCCCTCGCTGTGGCCAAGGACTCTCAGAGAGCTCCTTTCCCTCCACCGTCGCCTCCACTGGGAAGGAGTCCGTTTGCTTTTCTCTTTCAACACTCACACTTACCAGGAACTCCGAAGAGTTCAAATGGCCATGCAGCTCCTGCCTGGTTAGAGCGTGCGCGAATGGAAGAATGAGTATTCTGTCCCCCAAGAAGTAGAACAAGTAGAAAACATAATCAGATGAAAAAAAAATAAAAATAAGGGAGCTAGGTTGATTTCTACACAACTGATTTATAAACATTTTCAAAGGGATTCAGGAATTGCTTCTAGATGAGCCCCTGTAATGCATAAGGGTTAGCAAGGAGGACGTAGGCTGGGTCCAGGTGCTTGAAGAGCTCAAAGTGCAGGAGTGAGGTGAGCTGGCGTACACATGTCTGGCAGGGGAGAGGCCCTGGGAGGGTCAGGCATCCGTAATGAAGCACGCCTTCCTGCTTGTCCTGTTTCCAGGTCTTTCTCAGCATGGGCTAATACAGAGGAACACACATAGACTCCAGTCATCTCGAACAGGAATGTATGTGTTTATTAACATTTTTTGAGAGGATGTGCAGGGTGAGGGGATGGGCATTACAAAGATCAACAAGGCGATGTCATCTGGGATTAAAAAAAAAAAAAAAGTACCATTTCTCATGGGTCTCTCAAGTTCCATGTCTCCTGGCGACTACTTAAAATCTTTCCTGTTTTAGAGCCAAGTGTCCTACTGCTTGGTGGTCTCAGTTCTCCTTGCCTTTGTCAACCTCAAGACGTATTTCTCACTCCCAACCTCACAGATGTTTTCTTTGCATCTCTTTGCAGCATCTTTGTTTAATCTCTCTTATGCGTGTTTTAAAGCTTTTTTTTTTGTCTGTGTGTATGAGAGAGAGGACGAAAGACAGACAGCATTTCTGACAGGATGATAATCCATGGGGATCTGTTCCCAGCCTCAGCCATCCCTGGATCATGGGCACGCCTACTCCCAGAGTGTTCAGGAAGGTCTCTGGACACGAGTCCAGAACTCTCCCATGAAGGCCAGCGTAGCAGGGCGTTATAATAATACTGCATCACGGTCTAGTCCCAGCTCCTCTTGTTCTTCTCTCACATTCTTTCTCACCTCTCCTTGAGTAAGTGAAGCTTGGGGGAAATCGAGCAGGCAAAGAAACATCCTTCAAGACAGGATGACCTCAGGAAAACCTCCCAGGTTAATCCCCACCCCTACTCTGAGGCTGGAAATCTCCCACCCTTTTGTGCTCCATAAAATGGCTTCCTGCAGAAAACCACCCTTCCCCGTGTGACTTACGTAAGATTTGCTTCCCAAATGTATATCTGAAGTTCTAATCCCTAGTACCTCCAAATGTGATTGTTTGGAGAAAAGGGCTTTAAAAGAATAATGAAGTTGAAATGGGGCTGGTAGGGTGGTCTCTCATCCAGTAAGACTGTTATCTTTAAAAGAAGAGATTAAAGTTCAGATACATACAGAAGGAAAGCCTTGTGAGGACACAGGAGGAAGACGGTCACCTATAAGCCAAAGAGAGATGCCTTAGAAGAAAACAGCCAACACCTTAATCATGGACTTCCAGCCTCCAGAACTGTAAAGGAAATCAATTCCTGTTGTTGAAGTCACTCAGTCTGTGGTATCCGTTATGGCAGCTTGAGCAGCTAATCCACCCACTGTCCACTCATTCTTGTGACACTGCTAGGACTTGTAGATAATCCCTCATTTACCTGTGACAGGGGTAGACACAGACCCTCCAAATTCCCATTCTTTGCCTCATAAATGATCAGTTCAACTGTTTGTCTCCTGAAACTAGACACAGAGATGGGCATTTCCTGTTCAGCTGATTGACGGACTCCCCCTCATTGCAAAAACCTCCCAACTGCAAACGCACCACACCTGTGACTTCTCTACTCCTCCCTGAGCAAGTCCTGACAAAATCACCTGCCACCTTCTGATCTTCAGGTCTGGATTCTCTCCCTTCTGGCACAGCCTGAATAAAATCAGTTTCCTGACCTGTTTATTTTTTGTCTTTAATAGTTTGCTGCTGTGACTTGGATGGTCCTCTGTCTTCTCCACCCAAGGACTGTAATGTCTTGAGCCTGTTGTGCTTCTCCAGTGCCTGGTAGTCAGAGAGTTCATGGTGAGTACAACTCCTGATCCTTGTGCTCAGAATATTTGCCCAAGGCAGCCTGGTAAGGATTTGGGTTTGATGCTCTGAGTGAATTTTCAGTTTTGTTGCTACTTCTATTTAACCTTGGTATATTATGGGAAATTCTCAATCCCTTCTACTAATATGTTTCTCACTATGGTAAGAATTCAATTTATTACCTTAAAAACATGGCAGGATTTTGGACGGTCCTATAAGTCTAAAGGTTAAGGGAGTCAGATCTCACATGGCCAGCCCCAGTTCAAATCCCAGCCCTGGCAGCTTGAATAACATTCCGAGCACATGCATATGCACATGCAAAATTCCAACAGGATGGAGAAATGGAGGAAGAGGGATAGAAGCATGACCACGCCCCATTGAGGAGTGCTTTTTTTCTTCTCTCTCTCTCTCCCTCTATCTCTCCCTGGCAAGTGAATGAGCCTTCTGGCCACTTAAAAAAATGGCAGTATTTATCTGAGGACAACCTAGAACTTCAGCAGCCTTTTGGGCGTACCTAGAATCTCCTTAAATTTGACCGTCTACAAGTATCCCTTAAATCTTGCAGCTGTAAGATGTCTTCTCTTCATTAAGTCAACTGGTTTTGCCTGATACAGATGTCTTCTCTTCATTAGTCAACTGGTTTTGAGTGAACAAGAAAATGTCTTGGATCTATTTCAAATAATATAGCCCTTTAAGGACTTCTGCTTACTACCAGTCTTTCCTCCTCATCTGCTGTGAATAAAACCCTGTGACTCTTTCCTTCCCAGAAACCTCCTTGGACTCCAGTGTTTCCCCTCACTCACAATTCTACCCTAGTCAGTGGGTCCACTTTTTCCTACTGGCCCCTACCTCTCTCCTTCACCCCTCTCCGTCTCTGTAAATTTCCATGTCCCCCTCTCCCCATCCTTTTCTGCTTTCTTTCTTTTCTTTTTCTTTTTTTTTCTTTTTATTTTTAACAAGGTCTTACAATCCTTCTGCCATGACCTCCCAGTTGGGACTGTGAGTATGTGCCACCACACCGGGTTCTTTTTTAGACAGGATCTTGCTGTGTTATCCAAGTCAGCCTTGTGCTCACTATCCTCCTGCCTCAGCTTCCCCACATCCCTGGGATGACAGTTACAGGCCATTGCACTTGGCCTTTAGGTTGGACCAGGAGTCAAGGTG
This sequence comes from Tupaia belangeri chinensis, assembly GCF_000334495.1. Lineage (NCBI taxonomy): Eukaryota > Metazoa > Chordata > Mammalia > Scandentia > Tupaiidae > Tupaia > Tupaia belangeri. The sequence continues at coordinate 6,944,162 of NW_006159506.1, forward strand.
GGGCCTCTCACATGGTCCCAACTTGAGGAGTACAACTTCTTAGTGGTATATACTACCATGGCTGGGTCTTCCTCTGTGTTTTTATGCTTCCACATCCATGATCGAAGAGCCCATCTGAACGAGGACTCACTCAGATTTACAGGCTATTGTTAATGACTTTCCCAATAGTAAAAATAGGGAAAAGCTTAATTATCAATTCACTCTAGTCCTTGGGGCATATTCTCTTGAGTTCTCTTATTTTTATGTACTGTGCAGCTGCCTGTGGGCATCAGAGATGCCACCTTATAGTTTGAGAAAGCCAAATTGGCCACGCTTCATGAGGACTTTCTAAGCAATTGGAACACCCTTGATGCTTACAGGCTAAAACCTTAGAGAAAATACTTTAGATCAGTGGATCTCTACCTTTTTGGCACCAGGGACCAATTTCATGGAAGGTAATTTTTCCATGGACTGGGGAAGGAGGGATGGGTTAGGGGATAATGCAGGTGCATTTTATGTGTTATACACCTTATTTCTATCATTATTATAATATTGTAATACATAATGGCATAGTTATACAACTCACCATAATGCAACTGTTCCCCAGTGCTAGGATCACTGCCTCAGCTCTACCTCAGATCATCAGGCTTCAGATTCTACTGAGGAGCATACAACCTAGATTGCTCATATGTGCAGGTCACAAGGGGGTTTGCACTCCTGTGAGGATCAAATGCCGCTGATGACCTGTGAACAGTGGGAAGCAGCTATAAATATAGATGAAGCTTGGCTCAGTCACCTGCTGTTCCCGTCCTGCTGTGCGGCCTCATTTTTAATAAGCCACAGACCAGCTTTGAAGTTTGGGGATCCCTGCATCAGAATACATTCTATGGTCTCCCTGCAAAAATACGTTGGTCAAAGATACAAGATAGCAGTCAATCAAGAAATGAATCTGCTCCTAAGTAGAGACATAGATTAGAACACATTGGGAAGAGCTACTTTAATCTTGGCTCTTAATGACTGATATATTCTGACTTCGTTACAAATTTGTGAATGGCTTATGACTAGGAATTAGAGATATTATCCAAAAACATACATAAATATGCAGATTGCTGCTCCCTGAAAATGCGCATTACTTAGCAGCATAAATACTCCATTGTAGAAAAGGCCAAACCAACACATGCAGACTGATGGCTTTACAATGTAAGTAATTAAAGGAAAGAAAACCAGGGTAGTCTGCTCCCTCAAGACCCAGAGCCACATGTCTTAACTGCAGTTTGAATCCTAGCTCAGGTGGCTTAAAGTACATACCAGGTGGGCATGTGTGTGTGCCCCAAATTCTGTCAGGATAGAGAAATGGAGGAGAAGCGGTTTCGGTATAGTCCCTCCCTCTCTCTTTCTCTCTGTCTTTCTCTACTAGCACACACACCCTCTGGCAGTGAAAAAAAAAAAAGACATTTTGGGAGAAAGAAGCCAGACACAAAAAGAGTTTGATTTTGTTTATATCAAATTATTTTTTTTTGTTTTTTTTTGGGGGGGAGAGGTTTTTGCTATAGGGTGCATGCGCTCGCCAGACAGAGAGAGAGAGACAGAGAGACAGAAAGCGAGAAATCACCCCCCAAGGGGGATGGTCACGCTGCAATCCCTTCTCCTCCATTCTCCTCTTGGGCTCTTGGGCACGCATGCACATGCGCCCGGCGTGAGTTTTAAGCCACCGCGTCCGGGACGCGAACCGCGGTCGACTACATGGGAGTCCAGCGACATAGCCTTATGCTAATTGCTGGTTCCCTGTATCAAATTCTTGAAAAGACAAATTCAAATCTATAGTGACTGAAAGCAAATCGATGGTTGCCTGGGGCTAACCGTGGCAAGGACTACCTGGGAAAAGACCTTACAGAAACGTTCTTGTGGCGACTGAAATGTTTTCTACCTGGACTGTGATGGCGGTCACACATGTACATGTTTGTCAAAGAGGAGCTTTTAATTGTACATAAAACTGTACATAAATCGAACCTTAAAAAATTAAAATAAATACAAAAATTTAAAAATGAGTCACATGTATGGGCAAAAATACTTTGAAAATAAGTCACAGAAAAAGAAATACTTTGGAGAAATGGAAGAGAAGGGATTTCAGGGTGACCATACACCATCAAGGGTGCTTTCTCCTTCTCTTTCTCTTTCTCTCTCTCTTTATTTGAAAATTACTTTGAAAATAAGTCACAGAAAAAGAAATACTTTGGAGAAATGGAAGAGAAGGGATTTCAGGGTGACCATACACCATCAAGGGTGCTTTCTCCTTCTCTTTCTCTTTCTCTCTCTCTTTATTTGAAAATTACTTTGAAAATAAGTCACAGAAAAAGAAATACTTTGGAGAAATGGAAGAGAAGGGATTTCAGGGTGACCATACACCATCAAGGGTGCTTTCTCCTTCTCTTTCTCTTTCTCTCTCTCTTTATTTGAAAATTACTTTGAAAATAAGTCACAGAAAAAGAAATACTTTGGAGAAATGGAAGAGAAGGGATTTCAGGGTGACCATACACCATCAAGGGTGCTTTCTCCTTCTCTTTCTCTTTCTCTCTCTCTTTATTTGAAAATTACTTTGAAAATAAGTCACAGAAAAAGAAATACTTTGGAGAAATGGAAGAGAAGGGATTTCAGGGTGACCATACACCATCAAGGGTGCTTTCTCCTTCTCTTTCTCTTTCTCTCTCTCTTTATTTGAAAATTACTTTGAAAATAAGTCACAGAAAAAGAAATACTTTGGAGAAATGGAAGAGAAGGGATTTCAGGGTGACCATACACCATCAAGGGTGCTTTCTCCTTCTCTTTCTCTTTCTCTCTCTCTTTATTTGAAAATTACTTTGAAAATAAGTCACAGAAAAATAAGCTTAGAATTATAATTAAACATGCAGTTTAGAACACTTTTCCTACCTATATAAATGCATGGTGAAGAATCCCGAAAATCACAGCAAACTGATAACTAGATGTTACCCAAGAGAAAAAGAAATTGACAAATAAAGAGACAGAGAGAGAAAGAGAAAGAGAAGGAGAAAGCACCCTCGATGGTGTATGGTCACCCTGAAATCCCTTCTCTTCCATTTCCCCATCCTGTTGGGATTTGGGGTACACGATCACATGGGCTGGATGTGTTTTCTTAAGCCATCAGGGCCAGGATTTGAACTCTTAATTGGCCATGCGGGATCTGGCTCCCTGATGCACTAAGTTATGGGGCTGGCCCTACATTGTTAGATTTTCAAAATCAGTATGTTTGTATTGTTTTTATACGTGTTTTTTAAAAAGAAATAAACACACACACACAAAATGACCCTTGTCCCAAATCATACAAGTATGTGCTCAAGTCTTAGCCGAAAGCTAAGGGCCGCCAGCTGCTTGGACTTGGCTGTGAAGGGGAACGGCAGTTCCCTTCTCCATCGGCTTCAACACAGGGCTCTGGGCTGGAGCAGGACGCTCTAGCAGGCCCTTTGCATGCTCTTCTGGGCCCTGGCTGTATGTGGGTCAGGCACATCATGTGGAAGTGCTAAGCTGGTGCAGAAGAATGTATTCCGTGTTGTTTGGCTACAAAGCCCTATTGTAAGCAATTTTTTTTCTTTGGTAAGTTTTGCTTTTTTTTTTATTTTTCAGTGACAACCAAATAATCTGATTTTCTCTACATCATTTTTTAAAATTATTAATTTAATTTAATTATTCATGTATTTATTTTAATTTGACCAGAGAAAGACACAGAAAAAGAGAGAGGTGGAAAATGAGAAAGCAAGCCACCAGGTCCAGGACTTGAACTATAGTCAGCCATGTAGGAATGAATGTCCAGTGCCTTAATCAGCATGTCATCTGCTGGCCCCATCATTGATTCTTAACCTGGGGCAATCCTACTCCTATGGGGACATTTGGTAATGTCTGGAGAAACTTCTGGTGGTCATGACTTAGGGGCGCTGCCAGTAATGAGCAGGTGGAGGCCAGGGATGCTGTCCTGCAAAACATAGGTGACCCCGCAGAAAGAATGAGCCTGCCCCAGATGTGAGAAGTACAAAGAGAGGCTGAGAAGCCCTGGAACAAAACAATCTCTGTTCTTATTTAAGAGACTCACCCAGTTCGATTTAGCAAATGACCGTGCTTCTCACACTCATGTTCTGCCTTTAACTTTTTTTTGAAAATTTATTCATTTACCTCTGAGAGGGAGCGAGAGAAAGAGGCACCCCCAGCAGATTTTTCACACTGCGATCTACCCAACGTCAGCCAGCCTAGACCACGGGCCTACATGTGTGCACCCCATGTGTACAGGAAGGTCGTGAACCTAGGGCCATTCCATGGGGGACCAACATCAGAGCGTTGTGTTACGGCTATACCACCAATTGCCCCTGCCTCTGAGTTGTGAGTTGTGATGTGGAAATAGAAACAGAACAGTTGTCTGTTTTTAATCTTGTCTCTGGACAAAAACTGATCTTGAGCATGCCACTGACAGCATCTCTGGGCAGTCAGATATTGCTGATGAAGGAGAACTTGGCGAGGGGCATGGAGCCTTGGGTTCTAGCTCTGCCCTCCTGCTGACTTGCTGGGTGTCTTTGGGAGTGTCACGCTCCTCGGGTGGAACCAAAGCATCTTTACACTGCTCTCTGCTGGCGCGTATTCTGGAACGAATCCATGTGTGAGTCAGTTTGGAGAGTTGCTAAAGCACAAGAAAATATAAAGAGAGAAGGAAGGAGGAACCACAGCAGCTCTGCCCTTCCACTTCTGGCTGCAGGGCACGCCACTCCCAGCATGTGCTCCCCTCGTGACCCACTTCCCCTCTTCTGCATGACCTTGGGAACCAGCTGTTGAGGGAGGAGGTCTGGCAAGCAGGAGGGCCAGCCAGGGGTAAGGCCCACACTGGGGCATTGAGTAAGGGCTGGGCAGAGGGAGCTGTGCGGCACGGCCGTTCTAAATCAGGTTCAGGAGTGAACCATGGCTTGTGAGGATTTAAGAAATAAATGGTGACCGGCCCCACACATGCTCATGTTGCTCTTTGAAAAAGATTTATACTATTTTCCTGGATGAATTATAGCTCAATTTTGTCAGTAGAGTAATTCTATAAGCTGAATTTCTCCCTTAATTTGCACTTTTCAAAAATTCTCATTTGTTTTCAGAAACAAGTAAACCAGGTCACTTAAAAAATGTACATATTGGGACCAGCAGATGGTGTAATGGGTACATCACTGGACTCCCACATAGCTGATCACAGTTCAAGTCCTGGACACAGTGGCTTAAAACTTATGCCAAGTGTATGTGCATGCATGCCCAAGATCCCAAGAGGAAAGTGAAGGAGAAGGGATTGCAGCATGGCCATCCTCCCTGGGGAGTGATTTCTTACTTTTTGTCTCTCTGTCTCTCTGGCAAGCACATGTGCCCTATAGCAAAAATCTCTCCAAAGGGGAGAAAAATGTACATATTAGTTGAACACTGTGCTCCATGCCTGTCATTCCACCCATTTGGAAGGCTATGGTAGGAGGACTGAGAGTTCAAGGCCAGCCTGGGCAACACAGCAGAGGCCTGCCCTACATTAAATATACATATAATATATATATATATTAAATGGGGACATACAATGTCTTTCCTTCATAGCCTGGCTTGCTTCACTCAACAGTAAATCTTACATATTTTTCCACTTTCTGTCAAAACCCTTTTTTTTTTTTTGGCTCAATAGTATTCCATAGAGTATATGTGCCACAGTTTTTCTATCCATTCAACTGTTTGTGGGCATTTGGGTTGGTTTCATGTCTTGTAGCAATTGTGAATAATGCCACAATAAACATCAATGTATTAAATCCTTTTCATAGATGACCCATGCATCTGGTAAGCATTTTAAATATTAGAAAGGGTATATATAGAAAAAATGAAGTCTTCCTCCTAACCTGGGTTGGATAATCCTTATTTTCTTATCAATATAGTCTTGAAGGACTGAAGAAGTTAGAGAGTTGTTGCTTTAGGAAAATTAAAACCGAATGAACAGCCTCTGTTTTTATGCTAGTTTAGGAGACAAGAACAGGGTCTCCAGTCAGAGGCTAGAGGGGACCACCTCCAGGATGATGATACTTGGTTCTAGGTTGACATTTCCAGGCAATAAATTATTCCACATTTAGGTAGTTGATCTTCTACCCTGTTGATCAAAAAGGAGGAAAACAAAATCAGGAGACAGGACTAAGGCAAGAAATGGAGGACTTTGGAGTTACAGGCTGGAATTGCATTGGTTTTCTTCTGAAATAATTCCCTAAGATGCATCAACCACTACTTATGTATTTCCTTCTATGTTATCATTCTTAGAGTAGCTGGATAATACAGGGAAGTAACATAAGGCAGAGAGGGTGGGGTTACTTGGTCTTCCCTGTTTTCGTAGAACTCTACAGTCTTCGTTCTGTATTCAGAACAAGTCCTGCTTTGGATGTAAAGTGTGGTCTGGCGCTGCCAGTGTCCCACTTACGTGGTTGTGGACTGAACATGCTGACCCTAAGCTTGCTTTGGAGCTAGCTGGACTGTCCTGTGTCAGGGTCCCCTGGAATTCTGTGCTCATCAGGCATCCTCACAAACTCCTCACATAGAAGGGGCAGCAAAGAAGGGTGGACACATGTTCTGTGTGCACCTCCTCTGCTCATGTACAGGCTCCACTGTCCCATAAGACCTCACTGGTGAAGCCTAAGTTCCAAAATAAAATGATTAAGTATTTCAAGGTGGTGACCGGAGAGCATTAAACCAAATGCAGGGCCCTTCTGGGCATGAGGCCCTGTGCAACATCAGCTGATCACCCATGATGTGGGCCCTGCTGATCCAGATGTGAAACCAGGACTGCTGAGGGGCCTGAAAACCATGAGATGAGTTGCCCCAAGGCCAAAGCCAATATCTCCTGGATGGTATAGTCAAGAGCTGGGAGGAACTTAGGTTCTTGATGATCTCTCTGAACTATTGGTTTTAATCTCCTTAGATTAGCCTCTTATCATCTGAGATTTCAAAAACAAAAACAAAAACAAACACCCTTGTTTAGAAAGCTGGTTTGAGCAATGTGTCCTGTTATTTGCAGTTGAAAGCTTTCTAATGTCCACAGGAGGACATGGCGTCCATGATGACTGAATGCACACTGCCTCACTGCCTTTTCTTACCTGTCTGCATGTCTCCACACCTTGTTATGATTTGCTGCAATGGTTTGTTCTCTACAGTTTTATATTTTAGAACTTGGGCTTGAGAGGTAAAGTCTAGGGAGTAGCGACTGGATTATGATGCTTGCATCCTAAAGGCAACATCCGCATCAATAGAGTAATGATGTCTCTGTTGACCCAGAGAGTTCCATCTCTTGTGAGGAGGGGTTAGTTCTCACAAGAGCTGGTGGTTATAAAAGAGCTGCTCCCAGCTGGTACTCTCTCTGCAACCATCTGCCATTCCCTGTGCTTCTCTCAGCTGTGCTATAAGCCTTGGCCTTTGGACTTCCAGCCACCAGAATCGTGAGTTTGTAAATAAACCTCTATCCTCTTTCTAAAATCAACCAGGCTCAGGCCTTCCTGTTAGGCATGGACAAATTGCCTAAG
>NW_006159506.1:6951922-7010390 GCF_000334495.1 Tupaia belangeri chinensis
AGGAATGCAAAAATTGCCTAAGACATTTGCTTTTGACAACAGTGGATAGTAACTCTAGAGACCACCTGGTTAGTCCTAATGAAACTGTGGAACTCAAAGCTAGAAAAGACTAAAAGGCCCAAGTTGGAAATTAGACTCTGCAATTAGATTCCTGATGGGATGCCATTTCAAACAACTGCCTCGCCAAGACATTTCCCCTCCTTAAAGAGTCTGCAGTGACACGCATTATCTCTTTAGGTCAATGGGTTACCTTGTAAGAGTCACCTGTGACCTGAAGAAGTTAGTCCTGTCACACCCAGGGCTAAGTTAACCCTTTAAGTCTCACTGCTTCTCTATATTGGTTCCTCATACTTTTAACTCAAGAATATTCAATTTAGAAGATTTAAAAAAAATAGTAAAAAAAAAAAAGTAATAAATCTGAGGATCTTAGAATGGGACCTGAAAAACCATTAGCTAAGCCACAGAACTATTCCACCAACCTGTACATGTTTGCTAGCCAAGCAGTCCTGATGGTAGTGCTGCAGTTCGGTGCACTGGTAATGAAACACTCTGCAAGGCTGACCCATGTGGGAAGGTCCCAGGTTTACATCCAGAGACCTCCCTGACCAAGCCAGGCATGTGCATGCCCAAGACTCTGGATTGGCTGAGGCTGGGAGGTGGATTGCAGCAACAAGGCCTTGCTGGCATGCTGCCCCTTTGACTTTCCCTGTCTCTTGGAGAAAAGAAGAAAATCGAAAAGGAAATGCTAGGCTTGATAGATGCCCGAATTGCTTTAGTCATAGTGCAAAAGCTCCTCTGGGAGGTGCTCTTCAGACAGACCTACAGACTTAAAGCCATGTTCTGTTGCTCCCAAGTGGCTGCAGGAGCAGGTGGGTCACTGGCCCAAGGTGGTTGCTGATATCACAGTGGAAGGATATTTAGGGGAAACGAACATAAGTAGCTGGAAAATGCTAGTATTGACACTTTGACAACACTGTTATCAGCATTCTAAACTACCTGAAATTCTTTCTTTTTTAAAGATTTTTGCCATAGGATGTATGTAGTTGCCAGAGAGGAGAGAGACAGAGAGACAGAGACAGAGACAAGGGAAGTGAGAAATCGTTCCCCAGGGGGGATGGCCATGCCACAATCCATCTTTCTTCTGGAATCTTGGGTACACATGCACATGCACCCCATGTGATTTTCTTCCTTCCTTTCTTCCTCCCTTCCTTCCTTCCTTCCTTCCTTCCTTCCTTCCTTCCTTCTTTCTTTCTTTCTTTCTTTCTTTCTTTCTTTCTTTCTTTCTTCTTTTTTTGGAGACGTTTTTGCTATAGGGCACATGCGCTTGCCAGAAAGACAGAGAGAGATAGAGAGATAGAATGTGAGACATCACTTTTGGATTTGGATGGCCATGCCACAATCCCTTGTCTTCCATTCTCCTCTTGGGATTTTGGGTACTCACGCACGTGGCCCTGGCGTGAGTTTAAGCCACTGGGTCTGGCACTCGAACCACGGTCAACTACATGGGAACCCAGAGACATAGCCATTACGCCAACTGCTGGTCCCTGCACCCGGTGTGATTTTCAAGCTGCCAGGTCTGGCGTTGGAACCCCAGTCAGCCATGTGGAAGTTCAGTGTCTTCATCACAACACCACCTTCTGGCCCTAGTACCTGAAATTCTTAGAATCACAGATATTTATGGCTGGAAAAGTCTCCTGGAGGCTACCTGGTCTAGCCCTACCATCGAAATAATTGAGACACAGGTGCAATTTGTTTAAGATCATGCAGTTCATGCCAACCCCAGGATTAAGGGTTTTGATTTCCTGCCCAGTGCCCTTTCCTTACATCCCACCCCTTATTGTTCCTGCTAATTTATTGCAGGTTCTATTTCTACAGCGCCCTCTAATTGGTTTATGTTCACAGGACACTCTCTTGAGGATAAGATTACATTTGTGTTTTTATGGTGCTTCCTACTCCCCTCTCTCTTGCCCCGAGTGCTGTCGGGTCACAGCTGCTGAGTCTCCAGTTAAAACCAGTCAAAAAGGACTCCCTGCCAAGTGACTTTTGCCTGGGTAGCAGGTCGGAGGGGCTGGGTATGAAGGAGGTCATGGCTGTCTTCTTTTTGATACGTGTTCACACATCAGCCTTGAGCTAATTTGGTCAGGCTCAAAAGTGTGGCCCAGTGTTTACTCTGTAAACACTTAGAATCACAGACTGTCAGATCTGGAAGGAGATTTAGAGAGAATGTAGTCCCATGATACCCTGTGCCCCAACACCCCTAGGGGGTCCCAGAGGCGCTTCCTTCTGGACTCCTCTAAGAGCAGGTAGGCTGGGAGCTGAACAGACCCGGGTTTGGGCCTTGGTTCTTCCCCGGAGTTATTTTCTCTCATGGGATTTCTTGGGAAGAGAGAGTTTGGATGCTAGAAAATGGCTGACAGGACACATGTAGTCAGCTCTGTCACGTTCACTGTGAGGAAACGGAGACTCAGAATGGAAGAGCCACTGTGACAGTGCAGGGCTGGACACTCAGTCCACAAATGCACACTCACTATCTCACACCCTAGGGGGCCTGGAACCTCTTAGACCCCGAATTTTGGGCTTGTTTGAGAGGTAGAAGTACAGAAACAAATTCTATAGTGGCTGCTCATCTGGGAAAGGAGAGAGACACATCAACACGTAGAGAATGGCTACTGTATGGCTGCCATGGAAAATGTATTCACTCATTCAGAGCACTCCGAAGGAACAGACACTGCCCCAGCCTGTCATGGCTCCTTTTCCTGGAGCCTTGTAGCAAGCCTGCAGGAGAAGCTTCCATGTGTTCCAGAGGCAAAGTGTAAGAGGGGGTCAGTGACTTACAGAGTGAAATGACTCGTGAGTGGCAGGGCCATGTCTGAACGGACACCCTTCCTTTTCTCTTCTCTTTCTTTTCTTCTCTTTTCTCTTCTTTTCCTTTTATTTTTCTTTTTTCTTTTCTTTTCTTTCCTCTTTCCTCTTTCCTCTTTCCCCTTTCCTTTCCTTTCCTTTCCTTTCCTTTCCTTTCCTTCTCTCTTTTCTTTTAAGGTTTTTGCCATAGGGCACCTGCACTCACTGAGGAGAGACTGAGTGAAAAGGAAAATGAAAAATCACTCTCTGGAGGACGGGTGGCCATGCTGCAATCTCTTCTCCTCCATTACCCTCCTGGGAGTTGGGGCATACATGCATACGCTCCTGCTATGAGTTTCAAGCCACCAGTTCTGGGACTCAAACCACAGTCGGCCATGTGGGAGTCCAGTGCCTTAACCACGAGGCCACTTGCTAGCCCCAGAACTGACACCCTTTTTATTCTATATCTGCTCTGTCATGCCACGTCATGCGTACTACACTTTTCTTTCTTAAAAAGGCTCAGGAAGTCTGTGGCTGCTATGTGAGCCTTCCAAACATTTGGAATTCAGTTTTTTTTTAAAAAAAGAAATCCCCTTTGAGTTTATCTTGATCTATTTGGAAAATTATAGGGGGCCCTTAGCCTCTGTTTTCATGATAAGACAAACATCTTTGCTAAGTGAAGTTCCCCTGGAGTCCAGTCCCCATGTCCCTCCCTGTGCAGACTTTCATGACTCACTCATCTGCAACTTCAGCCTTGTCTCTTGCTTACGGTGGAAAATTCTGCTCATCTTGCCACTGGGCTGCAGGGTGGCTCCTACAGCAGCTCTCCCTCGAGGATATGGGTGAGGCAGGGTGCGCACGTGAGTGCCAGAGATGGAGCGATAACAAGGGAGCTGGAAAGGGAGCATTTGTTCATATGCACCGGGGCACCCACCTCTGGTGGGGCAAGACGTTTTCAACTCGTCTTCTTTCAGAAGACATTGCGTTTCCATAGGATGCCTACAACTTCGGAAGTCATTTCAGGTCTTATTTATCATATTTTAGGGTTCTTCCTGGTGTGCTGTGCTTAGCTTCTGTTCATCGAAATATTCTTTGCAAAGACCGGAGACAATTCTGAGTATATTGGACTTGCGTGGGTGCTGGGAGGGAAGGGGATGATGGAAAGAGAATGCAAAGGGAAATACAGAATTTATGTCGGCTCTTGGGAACTAGCAGTTAGTGTAATGGCTATGTCGCTGGACTCCCACGTAGTCGACCGCGGTTCGCGTCCCGGACCCGGTGGCTTAAAACTCACGCCGGGCGTGTGTGTGTGCGTGCCCAAGATCCCGAGAGGAGAATGGAGGAGAAGGGATTGCGGCGTGACCAGACCCCCTGGGGGGTGATTTCTCGCTTTCTGTCTCTATGTCTCTCTCTGTCTGTCTGGCAAGTGCACGCGCCCTATAGTGAAAACCTCTCCAAAAAAAAGAAAAAAATAGAATTTATGTCAGCTCTTGCCAGCGCACCAAGGCCAGTGGTTTAGGGTCTGTTTCAACTGTCCTTTCTCATTCTGGGGATTAGATCACTGCTATTCCTTTAGCCCCAGTACCCAGGATCTTTCCTCTCACCATCCGAGTATGCTGTGAAAAGTTAATGGTACTGGGGAAAAATAATAGCTATTTGATGATGATGATGGGGATTTTAATGTCTTTGTATTGCCTGATATGCATGGTATTCCTTCTGGAAAAAGAAATGTAATACACTGTAAAGTTATACGTGATTCAATGTAATACAAACAAGATTATGATAATAATAAATAAAAAAAGATAAAAAAGATAAAAGGGGTTGGCCGATGCCCTATGGCTATAATTATAGATAAAGAGATTTTTTAACTTGCCTACATTATGTAATATTTTTCTCACCTTTGGGCTTAGGCATGGCCATTAGTGAGTGTATTCTTCTTCTTCTTCTTCTTTTTTTTTTTTTTTTTGAGAGGGTTTTGCTATAGGGCATGTGCGCTCGCCAGACAGACAGAGAGAGACAGAGAGAGAGAAAGCGAGAAATCCCCCCCCAGGGGGGATGGCCACGCTGCAATCCCTTCTCCTCCAGTCTCCTCTCGGGATCTTGGACACGCACGTACACGCGCCCGGCATGAGTTTTAAGCCACCGGGTCCGAGATGTGAACCGCGGTCGACTACGTGGGAGTCTAGCGACATAGCCATTACGCTAACTGCTGGTTCCCAAGAAATAAATACATTTTAAAAAACACTTAAAATCTTTATGGGGTCCGGGAGGTGGCAATCCTCCAGTCTCCTCTCGGGATCTTGGACACGCACGTACACGCGCCCGGCATGAGTTTTAAGCCACCGGGTCCGAGATGTGAACCGCGGTCGACTACGTGGGAGTCTAGCGACATAGCCATTACGCTAACTGCTGGTTCCCAAGAAATAAATACATTTTAAAAAACACTTAAAATCTTTATGGGGTCCGGGAGGTGGCAAGGTGGTTAAGGGCGCGGGACTCCCACATGGCCGACCGTGGTTTGAGTGCCGGGCCTGGCGGCTTGCTTTCTCACTTTCCCTCTCTCTCTCTCTCCTACTCTATTCCTGGTCAAATGAAAATAAATAAATAAATAAAGTTAAATAAAATAATTCTTGAAAAAAAAAAAAAGCCCTTATAATCTTTAAAAAAAAAAAAAAGATCCTGATATTGGTGCTGCCTCCTTGTCTCTCTCTGTGTCCTTCTTGCTCATGGAAGAAATAAATACATGTAAAACAAGAGTGGTCCCTGTCCCCCGTCATTTCTTCTCATGCGTGAGAACATCTGAGACAGTATCCCCTTCTCCTCCTGCTATCTCCCCAGGCACACCCTGACATGGTGGGCATGTACCCTGGAACAGGGGGCCCTCAAGCTCTCTGGCCTTGGGGGCACCAGTGCAAGAATGGTTGGGAATGCTTCGAGACAGCATGTTACGGGCCAGCCCCATGGTGCAGTGGTTAAGCACAGTGCAGAGGGAGACCAATCCCACATGGCTGACCTCGGTTTGAATCCTGGTCCCAGAGGCTTAAAAAAAACAAGGGGTTCATTGCTGGATGTCCAAAATCCAGACAGGTTGCAGAAATGGAGATAAGAGGACTGACACATGACCACACCCTACTGGAGGGAGGTGATTTCTATCTCTCTGTCGTCTCTTGCTCTCCCTCTCTTTCTCTCTTGAATCCTGGTCCCAGAGGCTTGAAAAATACAATGGGTTCATTGCATGGATGTCCAAAATCCAGACAGGTTGCAGAAATGGAGATAAGAGGACTGACACATGACCACACCCTACTGGAGGGAGGTGATTTCTATCTCTCTGTCGTCTCTTGCTCTCCCTCTCTTTCTCTCTCTGGCAATTAAGAAAATAATAATAAAAAGACAACATTTTGCATTCGTGGGTTACTCTCTAACCTACAAAGTGCACTGTGGAATTCTCCCGTTCGAAAATGCCTAGTAAAATCCTCATGGGAACAGAGCAGATTGTCCACTGCGAGAGACAGATGTTAGTGGGTCATGTTGGTATTCATGGAAGACTCCTTCTGCTACACTCTCTCTTTTGGTAATGGCAGTGACCTCGAGCATGGTGCCAAAATAAATCATTCAGAAACCACCCGTGCATTTGTGACTCGCTACACACAGAAGGTTTTCCTTTATTTATTGTAAAGAGATTGCATTTCTATTCTCCTCCCTGTGCTTCTTCACACCCCCTACCCCCACCCTCCGGTCTTGGATTTTTTATTCCCTGGGAAATCCACTGCAGTTCACAGGACTGGGACATTTGAAAAGGACACCCCAGAACATCACACATGGGCCAGGCCTGGACCTCTGGGGCAGCATTCCTCACAACCCTCTCAGGTCCTCAGAGATTCACTGATGGCAGCTGGTAACGTTTTCAGTGTTTGGTAAACAGCCAGGGTCCGGGGCTCTGGGAAGAGCTTTATTTAGCTCTTTGTTTAAATTTGGGGCTAGAGGCTCCGAAGAAGCTGGTGCAAGGGAGAAATGAATGGCCACCAACTCATCCGCAGCCAGGCAGCCCAGAGGACGGCTCTCAAAGACTCAAGCCGACAGTGGAGTGAGTCCAACCAAACAGCCTTGGACCACCTTTTGGAGGACTCCTCGCCCTTCCCCTCCATTCCCAATCTCTCTGCATCTGCCTGGGTCTCAGCCAAAGATCTGCAAACACTCCAGCTACAGCGTTGGTTTGCTTTGGGTGGGGACTGTGGCCATAGCAACAGGATAGGAGAGACCTGGTTTCTGGAATGAGAGCAATGGCTAAGATATGATCGGGCAGGCCAGGGGTAGGGAGGAGAGGCAAAGGCTGGACTTCCCCAGCGAGTGGAGCATTTTATTGCTGTGGGTGAAGCTATTTAAGGGCTATCTGGATCTTCCGTTCCTTATGAAGTAGGTGCAGCTCAAGCCCAGAGAGTCTTAGCCTCAGAGACTTTGATCAACCCATTGAGTTGTTCCTGTCAAACAGAGGGTGTGAACTGCCATGGCACTGCCTGTACCACTCACCTCCTGGACCAGCCCTTATTGAAAAGTGAAAGGTCATGGTTCATGTTATAGCCCGACCAATTCTTCAGGACGTCTCATCCTCACACACTGGTGTGAAGGCAAAGGACATAGAGAGATTCTGTATGTGAGAAGACTGTGATTGAGCACTGGGTTGAGGTTGGAAGATATGAGTTCTAATCCTAGCAATGCTGTTACCCACCTTGGGACTTCTTTGCCCCTCAGCTTCCTCAGCCATTAAATGAGGGCATCGGTGAAATATAGAGCTTCTCCAATTATTTCTTTCTTTACTACAAAGTGTCTTTTCTTTCTTTTTTAATGAGAGGAAGAGAGAGAGAGAGAGAGAGAACCCTTGGCAGGGTGTAGTCATACTGCTGTCCCCTTTCCCCAGCCTTCCACCTTCTCAGGATCTCTCTCTCCCTCTCTTCCTCCTTTCTTTCCTCTCTCCCTCCCTTCCTCCCTCTTTCCTTTCATTCTTTCTTTCCATTTAACTCTTACAAGAATCTTCTAGCATCTTGACCTGATGGCTGTTGTGTTAGGGTAGGCCATTGGAAAAAAGTTACTCATCTTCCATCCGTCTTGTCTACCTGCTCACTTCCACGGTGTCTCCAACCCCCCTTGAGCCTGGATCTCCTGCTGACTTTTCCTGTCCCCAATTCCACAGCAGGCCACCTCTCAGATATTCATGGTGCTGGACCTCACATCTCTTTCCTTCCAGTGATCTTTGCCGTAGCTCCAGCAGCTCAGCATTTTCATCTGAGAAAATGCTTTTCATCTCAGAAAATTCTCATCTGAGGCCATAGTTCTCAGCCTTAGCTGTGCAATGGGATCATCCAGGGACTTTAAAAAATAAATAAGTAAATAAACAAACACACAGACAAACAAAAATCCATGTCTAGAGATTCTGATTTGATTGGTCTTAGATGGAGCCTGGGCACAGGTATTTTTTTACTTTCCCAATGAATACTAATATGGCATCTCTCTGAAAGCCATCGCTAAAAGAGGATACATCTTTTGTTATTGATGTATGCCATCCTTCCCCTATGACTGTGAATATTATTTTCTTATATTCTATTATTTTTGGAGAGGTTTTTGCTATAGGGCTCGTGCACTCGCTAGAAAGACAGAAAGAGACAGAGAGACAGAAAGTGAGAAATCACCCCCCAGAGGGGATGGCTACACCACAATCCTTCTCCTCCATTCTCCTCTTGGGCACGTACATACACGTGCCCCGTGTGAGTTTAAGCCGCTATTTGGGAAACCAGCAACATAGCCATTATGCCAACTGCTGGTCCTTATTTTCTTATATTCTGATTGGCAGCTGAACTGTGACCTTCAGATTCAGGGTCACTCACAGAAGCAGGCAGCCTCAAAGATGGTTCCCAGTGATCCCTGCTTCTGGGCACTCAGGGTCTTGGGTCACTCCCTCCCTGAACCCTGAACCAGACCTAGTGACTTCTTTTTTTTTTTTTTAATTTTTAAAATTTTGTTTTATTCATGATAGAGAGCATGTGTGTGCACATGAGAGAGAGAGTGCACATGTGTGAGAAAAGCATCCTCAATGGGGTCTCATCATGCTTCCATGTCACTGTGATTGCCTTTCCTCAACTCTCTAGTTCATCAGGATCCTGGGCACGTATGTGCATGCCTGGTGTGTTTCTGGCCTACAGAGTCTAGGATCTGAGCCTGTGGTTAGGCTTGTGTTTTCTAGAACTGCAGTTCAGGCCATTACCAACTGGTCAACAGCCTAGGCTGGACTTGGTGATTTACTTCTACAATAGCATGCTGCAAAAGTGGTGGGATATCACTTCCAAGATTTGCCTTTAGAAAATCTGTGACTTTTGTCTTGCTCACCTGTCCATCTCTCTGACACCCCTAACTCTCTCCTCTGGAGTTCTTGCTCTGAGGGAAATAAGCTATATGTTGTGAGTAGCCTTGAGATAGGGAACTGATGACCCCCATAGCGGGGAACTGATGTTTCTAGCCAACAGTCAGTGGACCTGAGGCCTGCTACTTCTACATGAGTGAGCCTGAACATGAAAAGCCCTTCCTCTGAAGCCCTGTGATGGCTGTGGCCTACAGATGCTTTGATTGCAGCCTGTATTTGAGTTACCCAGGTAAGCCATACCCAGATTCCTGACCCACAGAAACCACAAGATAATAAATGTTTGTTGTTTTAAACCACTAAGTTTGGGGAGTATTTGTTATGCAGCCAAGGTAGCTAATACACCTCCTGAGAAAAGAGATGACTCCTCAGGCAGGAACACGTTACTAGAATGGCCAGACTTTATGTTGAGCTTGTGGAGTGGAAGGTCTAAGAGTGTTTCTGGGAGTGGCTGTTAAATGGGAAGGGCCCAGGTTGCTGGGGTAGGAAGGCAGAAGTTTGCTGGCTTGACTAGAACGTCTCGAATGTGAATGTGCACACACAGCACCAGGAGGTCTTGTGAGAATGCTGATTCTGGTTCACTGGGTCTTGGTTGGGTCTCAGGGAATCCATAGGCAGCCAGATGGCATTGATGCTGCTGGTCTGGGGACCACATTGAAAGGGGACAAGGAGCTGCACTTTTTGGATTCCTGTTTCTTTCTCTCTATGGTTCCTTCTTTTTAAAAGTAATCTTCCTTGCTGCCACTCTGATTTAATGGTGCTTCAGGAAGCCAGGAAAGAGACCTTTGTCCTTTGGGAGTTTAGAAGGTGGAGCAGTGCCCCCTTGAGGCCACATGGTGGAGGTAGTGGTGAGGCTGAGACTCTAAGATGCAGGCTGACTCACAGGTAGTAGTCATTTATGCAAGTCAGCATGGTCAAGTGTTGGCAATTTCATATGGTTGTGATGAGTCTAGGATCTGGGTCTCTTGCCATGGTCCCTACCATGAGGTCCCTCCTGTCAATGCCAGTCTTGGAGGTCTGTTCTTATTTGTATTTTGAAAAGGAGATGATTCTTTGGTGGAATTTTTTCCAACTCTTCCACTCAAATTCCCTTCATCACAGAAGGGAACAAGGCCTGGGCATGTGGTCTGTGGCAGCCAGTAGAGAAGCCTTGAGAGACTTTAAGGAAAACTGTTTCACATGGGTCAGAGGAACGTAATGTTATATAATATTATAGAAACAAGGGACTAGCAGTTGGCATAATGGCTATGTCACTGGACTCCTATGTAGTCAACTACGGTTCAAGTCCTGGACCCAGTGGCTTAAACTCATGCTGGATGTGTGTGCGTGCGTGCCCAAGATCCCGAGAGGAGAATGGAGGAGAAGGGATTGTGGTGTGGCCATCCCCCCTGGGGGGTGATTTCTCACTTTCTGTCTCTCTGTCTCTCTCTGTCTTTCTGGCGAGTGCATGCACCCTGTAGCAAAAACCTTTCAAAAAAAAATTTAGAAATGTAATTTACTCCTCAAATATATGTGTAAACCTGCTGCTGTGGGAAGCCAAGCCTGGTCTCACAGATGTACCCTTGGGGATCTGCCTCCCTGAGCTTTAGGGGCAACTGCCTATACCCCAGCTATGTGAAGTTCAGCTTGAAGATTTCCCCCACCTCAGACCTCTCTGGTTTCACCTTGGTTGAACTCCTCCTTTCTGTGCAGCTCCTGAGTCCTCTCTGGCCTCCACTTTGATCTCTACCAAGTATGTGTCCAAGGTCAAGCACTTCCAATGGAATGAATCTCAGTTACCCTCACCCTCCAGATCTCCCACTGTACCTTCCTGGGGATACCCCACCCTCCTGGAGAGACCTCCACTTTTGGGGAGACCTCATCTTCACTCCTGGAGAGAAACCCTCGCTGTCCTTCAAATGCTTACCATCCTGGCTATACTCACCCTCCTGGGAAGACTCTACTCAAATGTAAACCTCACTACACTTTTCTCGCTATTAGCTTCTGAGAACTGTTTTCTGGTGAAAAGGATACTGAGTGAGTCCCTCAGCTTCATGTTGTCTGGCCTCTCCTCACGAGTCCTCTTGGCGACTCAGCAGTTCTTTCACTCACTATTTCTCCAAACTGTGCCTGAAGGCAAGTGTACCCTATGGCTGTCTTCATGCTATGGGTGTTTAGTTCCAACCCAGTTCTACAGAATCCCAGTCTCTGGGAAGGAGTTTGGGAATCTGCCTCTCAACACTCCCTGCTGAGGAGGCTTGGGAAGCCTAACTGTGGCTCACCCAGGATGACCCATCCTCGACCCTCGGTGGCCATCAGGGAGTCTACCAGTGCCCTCTCAGCTCTGCCCTGCCCCCTCACCTCCATCCCAGCCAAACTTGGCTTGTCTCCTCTCTCTGTAGAGAAGATGAAGGCCATCTGCTTGTGCTTCTGAAATTTCTCACCCTCCTCCTCAAAAATTCCCCATAGTTCCCATTTTCCCCTCCTCTCCCTTCTCTTAGAACATCAACATCTTCCTGTGGCTGACTTCCCTCCTGGGTTTGGACCCTCCCTGCCCACAGCCTTTGGCACATCGCCCTTCTTTATCCTGCCTCATAAACAACTTGTCTCTCTCACCAGTGGATATGTTTTTTTTTGGTTAAATTTTGAATTGTGCTTTCTGTGTTCTTCTCCAAAGAAATCAAAACATCTCACAGTGACATGGCTTCTCCCTCAAGCTGTACCTTCCTGGGCATCCCCCACCCTCCCGGAGAGATCTCTTACCTTTTGGGGAGACTTCACCTTCCCTCATCTTTCACTTTCCTCTGCTGTGCTTATTTCACCTCTTGGTGTATAGATCTCACTTTCCCCTTTTCCCCTCTGGTTTCACATGATACTCTTGTTATGCTTTGTAAGGCTTTTGCAAAGACAGAGTAGAGGGAGCCAGCAGTTAGCGTAATGGCTATGTCACTGGACTCCCACGTAGTCGACCATGGTTCGCGTCCCGGACCCGGTGGCTTAAAACTCACGCCGGGCACATATGCGTGTGTGCCCAAGATCCCGAGAGGAGAATGGAGGAGAAGGGACTGCGGTGTGACTATCCCCCCTGAGGGGTGATTTCTTGCTTTCTGTTTCTATGTCTCTCTCTGTCTGCCTGACGAGTGCACGCGCCCTATAGTGAAAACCTCTCCAAAGACAGTAGAAACCCTCTGTAGCACCTCGGGTAGAGTGATGATGATGGTATAGCCCTCTGAGAAGTTGTGCCCACATGGGAGGGTCCTGGGTTCACCTCCCGTGGTCTCCCTGTGGACACTGGTCACACACATGAGCCTGCGATCCTGGTTGGCTGAGGCTGGGCAAGGATGGCAGTGTGGAGAACATGTTGGGGGCGCCTGTCTCTCTGTCTCTCTCTCATAGAGAAGATAAATAAATAAACTTAAAAAAGATAAATAAATAAACTTAAAAAAAGGAATACATTTAAAAAATAAGAAAGTAAGTAAGACGAGGACTAGACTCCTGGCCTGCCCTCAGATTGGGCAGTCATCAGATTTTGTTTCTTCCTGATATTGCTGTTTCAATCTAAAGCTATAACCTTGATGTGTCCCTACAAATACACAGGGTGTATCTTTGTGTAGATTACTAAAGGGGGCCTAAAGAGAAGGGGGAAAATGACTTCTCTGTACAGGTCTGGAGGAAAGAAATTTACTGAGGCCTACCAGTAAGTCCCCGGAAAAGACCCTCAGGAACTATGAGGGGTAGTTGAGCCAAATTCTACCTCTTGACTGGACTTGATACCTGGTGTTGATTGTTTTTACTCCACTCCTACCCATCAGCATGACAGGCAATTCTCGAAGTAAAAACGGGCTGTCAAGGTTGCTCACCAGCCTTGTAACTTAACATCTTCCCCATCTTGCTTAATGATGAGACTCTTTGGAGCTTGTAGACCAAAGAGGACAGACTGGCTGGAAAACTTGTGCTAATGAAGGCTTCTAGCTGATTCTGACCAGGACCAAATATATATCCCAGGAAAACCCAATACCTTATCTTTCCCCTGCCTTCTTCTGAAAGACCTTCTGGGCTATCAACTCATGAGGCTTCCTCTTGCCCTCTGGTCCTAGCTTTGGTCTGGAATGTATAATTTCTATCCTCTGTTACTTCTTGTCTCATCACCAACATCTCTAAATTCATGGGGTCCACCAGATCACGTGACTTTCACCATAGGGGTGCTTGCATTTCAGTTTGAACCTGCTAGAGAGCTCTTTCCCAATCTAATCAAAGATGGCACTCTTCTGTGTCATCTGGTCTAGGGACTGAAGCAACATTTTAGGTGTGCCTTGAAAATTCTATAAGGTACACCAGGCATGGTGTGACTTTTTTTTTTTTTTTGGAATGCAAGTTGTAGCAACTTTATTTGGTTTTGAAAGGGATAGTCAGGAATGTCCCTGATGACTGGGCTCCTGAGAACTTGACTGAAATGCAGGTCTTTGAATTTTCATAGGGTTTCGTAGGGTTTATCTTCCATTCTCGCTAGTGCAGGTATCTCACCAAGATCGCCAGTGAAATACCACCTATTGTTCTGTCCAGTCACCAGGATGCCACGTCTGTGGACGTTTATCCGGTATACACATCTTCAGACTATTTTATGATAAAAGACAGTAGAGTTCCTGTAGGCAAAGCTCTGATTGAGTGTTATTTTCCATCCTCATAAATGCAAATTGTTTTTGTTCCTTTTTCTTGACTGGAATTGAAAAGTATGTGTCTCCCAGGTCAATGGTTATATACCATGGACTTAAGACCTAGTAATTAATTCTAGCAGAAGTATTATGTCCAACATAAAGCCTGCAACCAGGATGCTGTTTGTTTAATCCTGCTATGGAGTATAGTCATTCTCTAGGTTTTGTTCATTTTCTGCAGGAGCCAGACTGGTGAATTAAATGGAGATATTGTAGAGGTGGAGTAATTTTCCTTCTCTTTGAGATACACTGAAACCAATAGACAGATGAATGAGTTAAGCCATATAGACTTATTTAACATACACACATGTTCACAGAAGCCATAGAGAACATAAACTCGGAGAAGGGCCGTGTGATAGAAGATTTTAAACCATAGGGCTTGGCGTTAAGCCATGCAAAAGGTGAGGGGGAGGGAATATAAAGAATCTTGTCTTTCTGGGCCAAGTGTCAGACCTCTAATCCCCTTCTTTCATGCTAGAACAATAGAGGGATAGCATCATGTTAAGGTTTGGATTGTGGCTTGGCCTCCAAAATTTCATGTTTTGGAATTTGATGTTAGAAGGTGGTAAGGACTAGTGGGTGATGATTGGCTGATTATGATTGGACTATGAAGGCAGCACTGATGTGAATAGATGAATGATGTTGTGTAAGATCCAGTGAGTTTTAAATATCAGGAGCCAAAGTTAGTTCTCGTGAGAGTTAGTTGCCATAAAAGAGAGAGTGAAGCGCTTGTTCTGTCTGCATGTGCCCACCACTTTTGATATTTCCGTTGACCATGTCATAGGCCTAAGCCTTTCGACTTTACAGCCACCACAATTGTCAGTTTGTAAATACACTCTCTTCTTTACTAAACCACCCAGGCTCTGGGATTTATTACAGTTAGCAGTGCAAACATGGACTAAGGTACAAATTGGTATAGTGAAGGGGAGTTGCATTGCTACAGATACCTGAAAATGTGGAACTGAGTAGTAGGCAAGGAGGGACAGCCTGGAAAAAGCCTAGACCCTGGTGATAGCTTGGAAAAATGGTTTAGAATGATCTAGAACTCTTCAGAGATTTAATAATCAGCTGTGATCATAGTGCTGATAGACATATGAAGAGTGAAGGCCATTTAGAGAAAATTTCAGAGGAAGATGAGGAATGAGGTGATTTGAAAATAGAATTAATGATTAAAAGAAGCAGCGTGGGAAAATTTGGTCATGTGACAAAGAATGAAAAAACATATTTGGCAGAGAAAAATGTAATAAGAAACTGATTAGAGATTAGCAGGAAGAAAAGACCTAAGCAATAATTGTCAAAAAAAAAAAAAAAAAAAAAAGGCAGAAATGTCCCTAGGATACTTCAGAGATCTTCAGGACTTTTCTGTCTATCACAGGCTCAGAGACCTGGGAATGCAAAATGGTTTCTGGAAAAGGGGCTGAGGTGGACATGCTGCCTTTTGAAGCCTGGAGTTTTCGGCACTCCAGTAAGTGCCTGGCTGTTCCAGCCATGGGTCAAGCAAACCTGTAGATCTTGGCAGCAGCAGAAGCATCTGCATCTATGTGGGGCTACACATGGTACTAGTCCTACAGGAGTGGCCAAGCCAAGAGCTTTGAGATTTCAAAGATGTCAAAGAATGCCTTGGAAAGCCTGGGCATTTAGACAGAGACTGCCACAGGGGCTGAACCACTGAGGAGAGCTTCCATTAGGACAAAGCAGAGTGGAAACGTAGGGTCCAGACAAAGAGTACCCACCATGGTGTCTGTGCCTAGTGGAGCTAGGGAGAGGGCATCCTCAAGACCCCAGAGCTGGGGCACTCTCAGCATGTATTGTCAGCATGGAAGAACTGTAGACATGACTCTCCAACTGGAGAAAGTTGAGCCATGGACTGAGACAACAGGGTGAGGGGGATAAACCTGCCTGATGCTTGGGGGCCCAACCCCCTCAATGTGTCCAGGAGATGGTTCATGGAATTTCCAGACCTAATGTTTGCCCATGGGGTTTTTGGACTTGCTAGAGACCTGTTTTTCTTTTCTTATGGTGGAAAGAAAATTTTTTCTCTGTGCTTGCTCCACAATTATATTTTGGGAGCATGGGATGGAATTTGGATTTCACAGGCTCATGGCTGGAAGGAGTTTGACTTGAGTTTCAAATGAGACTTTGGATTTCTCAGTTGGTGCTGGAACAAATTAAGGTTTTGGGTACTTTTGGAAAGGGATATTTGCATTTTATATGTGAAAACAAACCAACAAACACAGACTTTGGGGATCAGTGGTAGAATGTTATGGTTTGTATCATCGTTTGTTCCCTAATATTTTATGCTTTAGAATTTGATGCGAGGGTGGATGGTGGTTGGTGTGTGGTGATTGCATCATGGAGGTAAGACTCCCATGAATAGATTAATGATGTCTGTGGAGACCCAGTGAGTTTTTTATTTTAGGAGAAGTTAGTTTTCATAAGGGATGGTTGGTATGAAAGAGAGAGAAGTGACTTGTTTCCTCTGTCTACATATGCCCACCATCTTCTGTGCTTTCATTGGCCTTGTTGTGGACTTAGATTTTTGGACATCCCAGCCACTAGAATTATGAGACTATATACAACTCTCTTCTCTTTATAAATTTACCTGGGTTCAAGCATTACTTTTCTTAGATTCGCGTCTTGTTTTTTTTTTTTTCTTTCTTTCTTTCTTCCTTTTTCTTTCCTTCTTTTTTTTTTCTCTTTCTTCCTTCCTTTCTCTTTTTTTTTTTCTTTTTTTTTTCTGTTTTGTTTTGTTTTGCTATAAGTCATGCACTTGCTGGAGAAAAAGGGAGAGAGAAAGAGAGAAAGTGAGAAA
This sequence comes from Tupaia belangeri chinensis, assembly GCF_000334495.1. Classification (NCBI taxonomy): domain Eukaryota; kingdom Metazoa; phylum Chordata; class Mammalia; order Scandentia; family Tupaiidae; genus Tupaia; species Tupaia belangeri. Next base: position 6,968,676 of record NW_006159506.1, read on the forward strand.
GCACCCTCCTCAGGGGTATGGGGGTATGATCACATCACAATCCCTTCTCTTCTATTCTTTTCTTAGTATTTTGAGCACAAGTGCCCAACACGTTTTTCAAGCTACCAGGTCCAAGACTCAAACTGTGTAGTCAGCCATGTGAGATCCAGCCACCTTAATTACCACATCACCAGCTGGTCCAGGCTCAGGTATTTCTGTTGACAATGCTAAAACTGATTAATACACATGAACAAAGTCTGTTTGCATCTGCTGTTTACTTATATAAATAGATGTATCAATAAATTTCTGATAAAGGTCGATTTTTTTTTTAAAGTTGCTTTTTTTTTTTTTTAATTTCTTCTATGAGTAAGGGAGACAAAGAGAGAGAAAGAGAGAGGGACAGAAAGAGAAAGAACACACCCTCAACAGGGTTTCAATGACATGATCCACCTTAGTCTCAGTCAGTCCTGGACCATGGGCCTCGACATGCCCAGCTTGTCCAGTAAGGTTTCCAGACACAAACCCAGATCTCCTCATGTGGGTCAGCCTCTCAGAGCATTAATTCTGTGTCTACAGACCCTGAGAATAGTTATCTTAGAATGAGCCAAAGAGGTATATTTTGGAGTGGTACATTTTGGCATCCCACAGTATGATCAGTATCATATGATCAGTATCACTGCTTTATGCCCTCAGGGTCTTTAATGATGGCACCAACTTCTGCCTTCCCATTCAAGATGCAGCATTTCTTTATAAACTCAGCTGACAGGAGGATTTAGAGTTTTCTTTCTTCATTCTTCACTATGATAAGTCTCATTCAGTGGGCCAGAGACTCCATGGTGAAGTTCACCAATTCCAATAGGGCACTCAGGACACAGTGTCATATCCACAACACACCAGTGGGCCCAGAAGGACCACATAAGCTGGACACTAGCTAGGACTCCTCAGTGCCTGACTCTGGGACGCTACTCTAACAGGGAAGCATGATGATACTTTGGGTATTCAAGTGTCAAAGTCAACTTAGACCCTACAGTCTTTGAACTGTCTGAGTCTTCCTTGTCCCCAGTTTTAGTCACCTGAATAAATGTTGGGTAAGGATGATTGTTATGAGTTGAACTATGTCCCCCAGAGAAAATCTGTTGAAGATCTAACGCCCAGTAGATGTGACTCTATTTGGAAACAGAGTCTTTGCAGATTTAACCAAGTGAAGATGAGGTTGTTAGGGTGGATCCTACTCCAATATGGCTGGATTTCTCATAAAGTGGTGAAACTTGATTTGATACTCCCTCTACAGGAAGCTGTGAGTATTGCATGAACCAGTGCCTAAATACACATTCTATTGAGAAGGGCAAATACATGTTGACTTCCTACTCCATGCCCCAGACAGATAATCGTGATGGCATTTTTTCCCCCTCAGGGAAACTGATTCAGCTCCCAAAACAATCTCTATATGGTGTAGCAAGTGGTCTCTAAAATGAAATCTTATTTTCATAGCTCTCTGTCCCCAGAAATCTCTTTGCTGAGAGTCCCAAGGCCTTGCAAGGGCTTATTAACTGGCAGCTATGTTTAATGAATACATTCAGTAACTTCCAGGTATTCTGTTAGGATGCTATTATCCAAACAGTGCATAGCAAAACTTTGGCTCATTGGGAAGACATTCATTTCCTTGGGTTCTTTGCCAATTTTTGGTTTAGGAAAGTCAAGGGTGGAGGCTCTGGTAACCATGGTGAAGAGAGGAGGGAAGCCAGTGGGATGTGTATGCATGTAGAAATCGAGTGGACGGAGTTGTAGGGGTGGGTCGTGAAGGGGCTTCTCCTCTGTTAGGTGAAAGTAAAGTTGTGTGCTTCCCCAAGAGTTCTCATAGGGTCATGGGTCTGTGTCAACTGAGTAAAAATTAGGAAATACTGTGTAAACTTTAGGAAATATTGGTATGCAACTCCAAGCTCTTCTGGGTATTTATTTATTTATTTATTTATAGAATAGTATGAAGATGAAGGGAAAGGGAGAAAAATATGTCTGCTCCCTTTTCTTTTACCCTCTCAATGATTAAGACTTGTTTTGTGCAGTTCTGAGTAGAAAGGAAATACGTTCTCCTCAAAGCAGCCTGTGTTGGGGTCTACTGAGGCACACACTCAAACATGCATACACATGTGTGTGCACATCCCACCCATGTTGTCAGCAGTGTTCAGACAAGTGGTATTACAAAGAGGCCATTTCAATGGTCAGCAATGCTCCCCGTGTCCTGTGTAGCTAACTTACCAGCTGACACACATACACAGTGGCTGATCATGACACCATCTTATTGTTCTCCTGAAAGAATTCTGTTTTCTTTTTGACTGAGGAAGGAAACAGGCCACCTTCTCTTCCTGTTTTCCTTTCCCCTAATTAACTATGCACATGCATATTTCTCTATTTAACTCTTTGGTGTCAAGGGTAGAAAATTATGATCATTTTCAGGCATATATGCCTCTGTCTCTAATGCTTCTTGACCTTGAAAAAGAACCCTACTTGCCTTTGATAACGTCAGGAAAATCTTTTGCAAGCCCTGTTCCTTTCCTCAGAGAAAGAATTTGTGTCATAGAGAAGGGATTGTGTCATTACCATGACCCTTGCTCTCACTCAGTGAAGACTCTCAGAGGCCATGATGGCTACGTAGCTAAGATGTGAGCTTTGTTTGTTTTCCTTTTCCTCTGTGTGCTTCCCTTTCCCCTTCATTCCTTGTATGACATATTCTCATTTTTGATTGTTGTTGATTATTTCAGGTAATGGTGCTTCTGTATTTAAAAGGGTAATTGTGTGTGTATGTGTGTGTGTGTGTGTGTGTGTGTGTTGAAGAAGGGAAAAAGCAATAAGAAAGGAGAGGAAGGCAAATACATAAAGTAGAAGAAAGACTTTGCAGAATCCATACTGGGCCAGCATCATTTTCCAGCATAATGGATGAGGAAATCTGGAAGGACTTTCTAAAGCAATACTTTAGTGGAATAGATAGGGATGCTCTTGGCTAGACGGTAGTGGCCCGTGGAGGTAGAGTCAGGATAGGGGACCAGTTACAGAAGACTCAGAATTGCAGGGTGAGAAGTTTACATTCAATGAATGATGACTTGCCATGGAAGATGTGTGTGTTGGGCGCAGGCTGGACTAGAGTGGAGAGGACTTGGTGTGGAGGCATGGAATGGCCTTTGAGTCCCTGGGGCAGAACTGTGGTGGGGGCAGTAGGTATGCCTTAAAGCAGAAAGACTGGGATGACATGTCAGAGGTCTATGGCTCACGACCAACTGGATTAGGAGTCCAGGAAGAGGGAGGAGACAGTGATGGCTCCCAGCCATGAGTGGCGAGGACTGAGGGGATGTGGCTCCCAGCCAGGAGGGCTAAACCTACATGAGGATTAGTTTTGTCTTAGATACATAGAATTGAAAGTACGGTAGACCTCCTGGTAGAAAATCGCAGTCACAGCAAATGAGGGTCAGTCTTTCAGGAGAGGGATTTGGACTGAAAATGTTGAGAGGTGTGTCATCTCTTAGAGGTGAACATTGAAATTATAAAAGGAGATGAAATCCCCAAAGGATTGAGTAAAAACTTTAGGTCTCTAAAATCCATCTTCACATTTTTGTTCGTAAGATGCAAATGTCTGTATCTGTCATGGGCTGAATTGTGTCCCTCCAAATTCATATTAAAATCCTAAATTGTGTCCCTCCAAATTCATATTAAAATCCTAACCTCCCTGTCCTTAGTGGCTGTGTTTGGAAATAACACCTTAAAGTATAATGAGGTCCTGAGGATGGGCCCTAATGCAACCTGACTGGTGTCCTTATAAGAAGAGGAGATTAAGACACAGACCCACACATAGAAGACCATGAAGACACAGGGACAACAGACACACTTAAGAGCATGCCCAAAAATCCAGAGAGGAGAATAGAAAAGGGATTACAACATGGCCATCCCCCCAGGGAGGGAGGGAGGTGATTTCTCATTTTCCCTCTCACTGTCTCTCACATGAGCGCACATGCCCTATGGCAAAAACCTTGAAGAAGAAGAAGAAGGAGAAGGAGAAAGAGAAGGAAAAGGAGAAGAAGAGAAGAAGAGGAAGAAAAAGAAGGACTCATTCTTTTTTTTTTAGAGGTTTTTCACTATAGGGCGTGTGCGCTCACCAGACAGACAGAGAGACAGAGACAGAGAGATAGAAAGCGAGAAGTCACCCCCCCAGAGGGGATGGCCATGCCACAATCCCTTCTCCTCCATTCTCCTCTCAGGATCTTGGGCACGCACGCACATGGACTCATTCTTAATTGTCAATTGCCAATTAGTCCTCCCAGGGAGGTTAGGGCCCTCCTTTTGTGATATTCTTGCTCTGAAAGGTTGGTTGCTCAGTTCCAACATCTATATTCCATTAATCAGAATTCTTTGTTTACATTGAAAACAAATAAACAAAGCCAGGAAACCTGACTTGTAACAGTATAGACAAACAAGGAGATAAACTGAAAGAGTACTCAGGGATTGTTAGATGGACAGCTTGTCTTCACCCACTTCATGCCGAGAGCTCTTCACCCCCTCACTTCCACTAAAGCCCTGGTGAGAGACACAGGCAGGATTCTACCCAGTCTCAAATAGGCTCAGCCTGGAATTAGCCCCCCAGTGGGGTTGGGAAGAAGGAGCCCATGTTTGGATAAAGGTGCCTACGTTTCCTCCCCCAGGCAGGTGGATTCTAAGGTATACTCCATGAGGGGACTTTAAAAAGTTTGTGGAAAAAGTAGAATTAAAGAAATGTATCTATGGAACCAACAGTTGGTATAATGGTTATGTCACTGGACTCCCATGTAGTCGACTGCGGTTTGAGTCCCAGACCCGGTGGCTTAAACTTACGCCGGATGCGTGTATATGCGTGCCCAAGCTCCCGAGAGAATGGAGGAGAAGGGATTGTGGTGTGGCCATCTCCCTGGGGGGTGATTTCTCGCTTTCTGTCTCTCTCTGTCTCTCTGGTGAGTGCACATAGCCTATAGCAAAAATATTTCAGCACTCACACACAAAAATCGAAATCCACTCATAGTTGTTTCATAACATGGTTTTTCCATGAACTTTTGAAGATCCTCCCACACTATAAGAAACCTTTTTTATGTTGTAGCACAATACTGAAAAAAAAAACTTTTAAAATAATATGTTAATAAAATGATATGTATTTATTTTAGGAATATTTTTAAAAAATTAAATATAGACAAATGGAAAGAAAATGAAGTGAAAAGCATTCTGGTCATACTTCTACAACCTTCTGGTCCTCTGCTCCCCACCATCCTTGCCAGGATAGCAGGTCTGAGCTTCAGTCAGTGCCAGACATATTATTACAATGTGTTATGTGCATGTGTGTGCACATATTATATATGCACATATGCACGTGTGTGTGTACAGGTTTCAGTTGCTCTAAAAGTCCTGGCAAGATCTTTCTGCAGATGGTCCACCTCAGTGAGCAACTTGGTAACACACCCATGTGCAAATGTTCTCTCCTTCCTCACTCCTTTCCTCACTCCTACTGCTATGCCTTCTTCCAAATAAAGTAGGAACATGTAAGTCTCTGCTTTGGGAGAAACTAAGGCAGATGGGGTATTAGAACTAGACAGGCCTGAATCCTGGATCTTTGACTGGAGCCCCCCAAATAGGATGGAGAAGGTGCAGCTACCCAAAGAAAGGGTTGCTTTAACCACAGCAGAGGTAAAATAATCTTGCAAGGACCAAAAACTGAGAGGAGGGAGGGAGGGAGGGAGGGAGAGGGAGAGGGAGAGGGAGAGGGAGAGAGAGAGAGAGAGAGAGAATGAGAATGAGAATGAATCACTATACCTATAAAGGCTTTGAATAATGGCAGAAACCAGACCACACCACAGTGTAGTTAGTATTCTCTCCATTGGATGGGCAAAGTGCCACATTTTCCAAATTATTATCACATACTTTACAGGGAGGAGGTGAGCCCATTTCTTTCATTCCAGAGATAAGAAACAAGGCAAAGTGATCAACTTGTCTCCCGAAGCCATGGAAGAGTCATTGCTGAGTTTGAGGTTTCGTGCCCATCACAGTGTAGCCCCACCTTTAACTGGAAGGAAGCCCCACCTTTAAGCTCCAAGGAAGAAGGTCTGCTGGGTTTCCTGGAAGGCAGAGGTTTGCACCTGCCCACCTCATGTGGGGCATTTTCTGTGGGTGCCGGAAGAAGATTGAAGCTGGAGTGCCGGAAGAAAAGGAGGAGAGGGAAGTTGCACAGACCCATCTGGCTAGGATAGGCTGTGTCATCGACCCATGATGAGACTTGCCACTGCCATGGAGGCGTCTGGCTCCATACAAGAACACTGAAGGGCAAGACAGAACCCATTTCTCTACAGCCTTGAGTCATGTTAATAATATACTAGCCTTAAAAAGATCCCTGTAGCAGAATGAAAAAAAACATCTCATAATATTGAGCTGTTATTTCTTTATGTTGGTGGAGAATAATGAATTTCTTTTCTTTCTTAATAGAGCAAAAGTTAACAGAATTTTTTTTTTCAACAAAGAACTTTACATTCTTTTGTCTGTTAAGAGTTTTTTCCCCTTTGCCCTTCCCACTCATCCTCTACCACCCACTCCCCTCCTTTTCAGTCTCTGGCATCTACACTTATCTTCTCTGCTATCGTATCTTCAGATCCTTCAGTTTCTGCCATAGAGTGCAGATATTTGGTACATATTAAGCAGGGATATACAGTGTGTATCTTTCAAAGCCTGACTCACTTCATTTAATATTAAGTCTTCTGTATTCATCCATTTCAATTCAAATGATACAATAACCAAAGGAAGATAAACAGAAGTAAGAGAACATAAAATAACTAGAAAAAAGTAACTAAAGGACAGGAATCAGTCTGTGTATATCAATAATAACATTAAATGTTAATGGATTAAATTCCCCCACTAAAAGAGACAGGTTGGCTTAATGGATTAAATAACACAAGCCCTCTATATTTTGCTTAGAAGAAACACACTTCATTGATGAAGATCTACATAGACTGAAAGTGAAGAACTGGAAAAAGTTGTTTTATGCAAATAGAAATGGAAAAAAAACAGGAGTCCCAATATTGATATCAGACAAAATAGACTTTAAGATAAAAAGGGTAAAAAAAAAAAAAAAAAGAGAGACAAAGAAGGACACTTATAGTTCTAAAAGGATTAATTCACCAAGAAGATATAAGAATTATAAATATTTATGTACCCAATTCCAAGGCACACAAATATGTAAAAGAAAAACCTCTAGATCTAAAGGGAGATATAGACTGCAACACACTAATTGTTGGGAATTTTGACACCCCACTGTCGTCATTGGACAGGTCATCAAGACAGAAAATAAACAAGGAGACACAGGAGCTAACATACCATAAACCAAGTGGGCCCGACAGACATGTAGACAGAACGTTTCAGCCAGCAACCGAAAAACAGGAATTTTAAGTGACTTTGTCTTTGTTTATGAATCTCAGTGACATATGCACAAAAGCCTGTTTTGATTTTGTTTCTTTTCTTTCCTTTTCTTTTTTTTTTCTCGGAGTGATTCTGATTTGTTTTCAGCCTTGTAGATGATGCCTGGTTGTCTACTGAGGGTAGAAAAAATGGGGGGCTTGCTTTCTCCCTCTCTCTCTCTCTCGCTCTCTCTGACAAAGCTCATATGGAAAGTAAATAAATAAATAAATCTCTAAAAAGAAAAAGAGATTTTGAAGCCAAGAGTGATTCCATAGAGTTAGATTCTGAATGTGAAAAGTTTTAGGCAGGTGCCAATAGATTGTGTGGTGGTTAAAGGACTGGACTCTCACATAGCCAGCTGTGATTGAATCCCGGACCTGGTGGCTTGAAACATGCTTGTGAGCTCTTGCTTGTGAGCACATATGTCCTATAGTAATCAAATAATCATAATACAATTAAAATTAAATAATTCTTTTTAAAAAAGAAGTTTTAGGCATACCTCAACCCACTTATTTTCTTTCTTTTTCTGTGTGTGTATGCAGAAGAGTAATACATGATTTAAAAAGTATACCCGAATGAGACCAGAACTCTTAACCCATCGAAAAGAAAAATTCTAAGTGATGAGAAAGCATTAGAATACATATAGTTATAAGTCAGCATTTTTCTTTTGTTATTCCTACATTAAATAATGCATCTTACACAGATGGAGTTTTAGACTCCATGAAATACGGTAGGTATTTACGTTTTTGTTTCCATAGTCATCAATCTGTTTCTAATATATTCATAAAAAACCTGTGATCCATCTTGCCGTTAAACTATTTTTGAATCTCATGGAAGCCTGCCAATGTTTTTGCAATTTAGCTAAGAAACTCTCTTGCTTTGGGGAGGGAAGTTCCAAGAGAATAAGGCTATGTTTCTGGATATATTATTGGTTAAGTTTTTGTTAATCCTGGCCTTCAGCTAAAGAAAAAAAAAGAGAGGAAAATTAAAATGCTTGCATTATAAAGTGTGCAGTCTTGACAGCGGATGCAACAGTTAAGGGGGTGGAATCTCACACGCTCGACAGCGATTCGAATCTTGGTCCCGGCAGCTTGAAGTGCATGCTGGGTATACATGCATGCCCCAAATCCTGATGGGATGGAGAAAATGGAGGGAAAAAGATTGTGACATGACTGCACTTCACAGAAGGTTGGTTTCTCTCTCTCTGGTGTATGCATGCGTGTTTGGCAATAAAAAAGAAATCTTTAAAAAAATCTGTAATTGGGGCTAGTAGGTGGCATGGTGGTAAAGGCATTGGACTCCCACATGGCCAACTGCAGTTCAAGACTCAGACCTGGTGGCTTGAAACATGCCAGGCACGTGTGTGTGTGTGTGTGCGTGCGTGTGTGTGTGTGTGTGTGTGCCCAAAGTTCCAGGAGGAGAATGGAGGAGAAGGGATTGTGACACGGTGTTCCCCACTGCAGGGGGATTTCTCACTTTCCCTCTCACTGTCCAACATTGGCTTGGCTGTTATAAACACATTTTCATTCAAACCCCATCAGCTCCAGTGTTGACTAACTCAGTGTTAAGCATCTGTCCTTCCTTTAGTTCCCTTGATTTTCCTCATGCCTTTATTAGCAGTTTTAAATATGCAAATGCAACCTTATCATTGGCCATTGGCGCTGCAGATAAATTTATTTATACTATCTTTGCTTAAACACACACACACACAAAACACTCGTCTAAATTTTTTTTTCAACCTTAACATGCCTCCCACAAGTTTCATGTTCCATGCAGTTCATATGTGGGTTAAAAGAAAAAGCAATGTATTCCGACCTGAAGGGCAAGAGACGTTGGTTTTGTAACAGTTTTGCAGATAACAAATGCGTCCCGTCCATTAGACCCGTTCTTTCCGGTTTGCATGACTCTTTTGGTGTAGGAACACCATTACATCTGGGCTGACAGACATACCCAGGCATGGAGGAAACTCCACTTCCGGGAAGGCGGAAGGCCAGTCTCACCTAGTTTATGAACACCTGCATTAAACCCAGCCGCCACTTGAAAAGAGCGCCCCCATCCGGGACGTGGTGCCCCATTGGTCTCCTTAACAAACAACAGCTCTTCCTGGTGTCTGTGGTCCCTCCTTCCAATACTGAATCCGAGAGCTTCAGGGTCTCCCCTCCCTGCCCACACTGGCGGGAGCCCAGACCTTTTCCACTCTCCAGCCTGCTGCCGGGAGCCTCTGCAGCTCCAGGTCTGGGGCCATGGCGTTTGCCCCAACTCTGGCAATACAGGAGAAGGGTGGTGGATTTTTGGCCAGGTTGCTCCCCTGTGTAAAACAGGCACTCCATTATCCTCAGGTAAGATTCGAACTCCTAAAGTGGCTCCCGGAGCCTTTCATCTTCCTATCTGCTGCTGCTGCACACCTTTCGTCTCTTCCTTCTCCATTCTCCCACCACTCCCTGGTCAGTTCTCCAGCCTCTCTGAGCTTGATTCTGTTCCCCCAAACATGCCAGGCTTTCCCTAGCTTCTCCATCTCTGCAGAGAGAGTTGTGTGGCTTCAGCTTGGTGGAAACACCCTCACCCCGAGCCTCATCGTTCTGGGGGAGAGCACGTTCCAAACTTGCATGTGGAGCCATCAGCTGTCACAGGCTGTCGGAGGGATCCAGCCTGGGCCTGGCCGCTCAGTCGTCCTGGAAGCTCCGGGCTGAACCGGTTGGCCCTGCCTTGCTGGGCTGCGAAATCATTTGGTCTGAGCACATGTTGAGGATGCCAACTTGACTTGAAAATAGCGCAGGTTCTCGCGAGAGTGCCAGGCCAGGACAACGTGAGCCAGCGATGGTGCATACCCTGCTCACCTAGTTCACTTGCAGAAGGCGCTGGGGCCGATACGTGCTCATTCGCAGTGGGGAACGGGTGTGAAGTGAGTATTTCTCGGCAGCGGCTTCTCATGGCGTGGCTTCTGTGAGTTGCCACCTCCTTTCTGAGATCTGCAGGGCATCTCCTTATAGTTTCAGTAGGCGCTTCAGCCTCGGCCCGTTTCTGCTGCTGTAGAAGCAAACGTGTCTGAGTGACCCTTACTCAAACGAGCAGGTGACTTTTCTTGGGTCACAACGAAAGCAGGGGAGAGCCCTGGAGAGCCAGCCAGAGTTGGCCACTGCCAAGGGTGCAGACTCGGAGGCCCCCAACCCCCTTGGGAAATGGATCCCAGCGGGCTGATCGCCAAGGGGGCCCTCTGAAGTGTTTTCACGCAGACGAAAAAGGAAAATCTTTTGGCGAAAGCAGAGGAGTGACACTCAGCACCCATTAGGCGTGTGTGTGTGTGTGTGTGTGTGTGTGCGTGTGCACGCAGCCTGGTGGGCATGACAGGCTTTAGGGTTATTAGCACCTGCTGGTGAGTCTTGTCTCCTGACCATATTCCAAGTCAAGTCTCTACCTGTGACAGCTGCTGCCTATCAAGCACTGACTAGGCGGATGACCTATGCGTATTATCCCATTTAATTCCCACTGTGGTCTGGGCCATGGTCTTTGTCTAACACAAGACGAATGAAGGTTTGAAAACTTAGGCTGCTTTTCCAAATCCTGAAGTCCCAGCTGCAATTGATCTCCTTGAGAATCACACGCAGGGAGGGACTGCTTTTCCCCAAGGTCATAAAGGGGGCATGTGGTAGCGCAGTGGTAATGCACCTGGACCCACATGGGGAAGGTCCAGGTTCATGTCCACGTACCTCCCTGAGCACACGGGAGAGGGGAGTGACTATGCCTGTGACCGATGCTGGCTGAGGCTGGGGTGAATCCCAGTGTGTGGGCCCTGGGAGGGAGGCTGCTCTCTCTGTCTCTGTCTCTCTGCTATGGAAGAAATAAATAATTAAAGATATACATAACTTGCAGTAGAGCAAGGCAACTAAGCACATTTCCGGATCTTTTTTCTCGGTATCCTTTAATACTCAGAAATAGTCATCGGGATCCACTACAAAGGGGCAGATGCTGACATTCAGGGACAGAAAACCGATTCACTTCAAAATCTTCTCCGTTTTCACGGCCATGAATTCACTTAACCACGTCAGCGCTTCCATGCTTAAAGTTTTGAACGGTGCCTGTACCCTCAGGGGATGGTCTAGACTCCTCACCGTGGATTCCCAAATCCTCCAGAACCCTTCCTTGTCTGAGCAAGCCCGCTAGGGTCCTGTGGTTGAAAGGAGGGCAAGAATGCCCTTTTAATTAAACATCTCTCAGACCTGTGTTTGCATGAGAAAGAAAGCTGGGTGTTACCGTTGGGAAACCTTTCTGTTTGCATGACTCAGAACCTGGGTGCATCCTTACCACCTCTGCAGACCGCATTATTCAACTGCTTTGCTATTTCCTGCAGACTCCAGTATGCTGAGCCTCCTGCAGTTGGGAGAGCCTAGCGCCCTGACTTGATTCTCCCCCTTTGACACACCTTCCTGCACGTTCAGGGGGAGGTCTGATGGTGTGTGGGCCACAGCAGAGGGGGAGGCATTCTGCTTCCTAAAATATACAGCACCATTTTGCTGCTGGAAATGCATTTCTTAAAGGTCTGACTATTGTTGGAAGAGTCTGACAATATAAAAGGCACAAACATTTTTTATCTGCAGGATGAGGTTAGTTTCTGTTTGGGCCTGGTGTTTTTGAAAGAAGGAAATCACTTTCATAAGCATCCGATTAGATCCAGGCAGGGTCCAGGGGACAGAGAAGTTGATGGAGGCAGAGCGGGAGGATTTTGTCATTGGTTACTACTGCCACCTCCTGGCCGATCTTGTGAACTACACAGTGTGGGCGTCTTGGGTAAACCCTACAGAGAACGTTCTCAGCTTCTCCCCTCTCCCCTTCTAAGTTGTCTGTGAAACAAGAAGGAAATGAAGAGAGTCATCGTTTTAGGTAGAGTAGTATTAGACATATTCCATACTAACCAAGGCCATAGGCAAGAACAAGAATAAGAGTAAAATCAGTGGATTTTTCTCAACTAAGGAACTAGTAAAAAGAACTCTTCAGGGGACCAAGAGGTGACTTAGTGGTTAAGGTGCTGGACGCCCATGTAGTCAAAGGCAGTTTGAGCTCATACCAGGCGCGTGTGCATGAGTCCCCCAAATCCCGAGGAGAATGGGGAAGGAGGGATTATGATGTGGCCATCTCCCTGGGGGATGATTTCTTGCTTTCTGTCTCCCAGACCCGGTGGCTTAAACTCATGCCAGGTGTGTATGCATGCGTGCTCAAGATCCCAAGAGGAAAATGGAGGAGAAGGGATTGCGGTGTGGTCATCCCTCCTGGGGGTGATTTCTTGCTTTCTCTCTGTCTCTGTCCTTCTGGCGAGTGCATGCAACCCATAGCAAAAACCTCTCAAAAAAATTTTATTTTTAAATCTCTCAAGAAAATAAAGAAAAAAGAAAAGAAGATTTCAGAACCATTGGCTGTACCTTCAGACACTGTTCGCTTGGTGCAATGATTGTTCAGTCTTGTCTAAGGCTCTAAGACCCTCTTGTCCACTCTCTAATGTCACTCTCTGCCCATCAAGATTAGGGAAATCTATCAATGATTTTGGACAATCTGTGCAAAACGAAGCAATTAAAGTGAAAATGTCAGTGTGGAAATGACTGGGTTTAAGGCATATTTTAAAATTGTGCAGTGAAAAACTGCAAGAGTTGGTATCTGTCTTTTTAAAAATTTCCTATTTTATTCTCATCCCTTTCCCTTTAGAAATGTAAATTCGAAGTCAGGTGGAAGATTATCATAGCCTATATACAATAGACATGTATCGACAGAGATAACAATGGGCTTTTTCAGTTATTTAAATTATATTTGGGGAAGGTTGTATTTTCCCTTTGATACTGAGAGTGCTGAGACCAGCACTCATGAAGGATATTGATAGAAACGCTATGGAAGCCTCTCTCCCCTTCTTCCTCACTAGCAGACCCGAGGTGGCAGCTGGCCACCTGGCCATTGGTTTAGTCTGGGTTCCCTGAGGAGCAGATCTTAAGATGTTATGAAACATGCAAGGAATTTATTAGTAGGAATGTCTATTAGAGAAGATGGGATGGGAGCTAGAGGAAGGCTGGAAGGCAACCAGAAGACGGTGCAGATCTGACCCCAACTGCAGGAGGAGGGAGGGAGGGAAGGAAGGAAAGAGAGAGGGAGAGATGAGAAGAAGCCTCTTAGACTACAGAGTAGTTCCGAGGGAAGTGGCTATAGATGGTCCTTCTTATAGGCAAATTTCAAAGATGGCCCCCAGCACTCCTTGACTCTTGGTGGTCATGCCCTTGTGTAACCTCTTTCTGCGGAGCATGTTTGTATTCTAATGAACAGAAAGAACACAGCAAATGTGATGGTATGTCACTTCGCAGTGTCATCTTGCTGAGTCTTGTTTTGGTGAGACAGGCTGCCATGTTGGAAAGTACCATATAATAAGGAATGGTGTGAGGCCTCCAGCCAATAGCTGTGAAGAGCTAAGTCCTGACAACCATCACAAGGGGCTCTTGTGAGCAAATCCTTCCCCAGTCAGGCCTCAGATGAGACTGCAGCCCTGAGTAACAGCATGCTTGCAGCCTTGTGGAGATCCAGTAGCAGAACATTCAGTTACATTGTGCCTGCATTCCCGACCTTCAGAAACCGTGAGGTAATAAGTGTGTGATATTTCCAGCCACAAAGTTTGGTGGAGCTTTTAGTGCATCGTCAGGTAACAAATATGGTCCTTGAGCCGATGCTGCTATTGGAGACATCTCACAACTCCCAGAGATGAGCCTACCTTAATATTCTTGTTGTGCTCAGTCATTAGCCCAAGGGAAGTGTGGCCTCATGACAGATGTGGTAGTGAATTTCAGAGAAGCAGTTGGGCCCTGAGATAGTTACATTTCCTGCCGTTGGAGATCCGAGAGGCGTAATCCACTGGCCTCTACAGATACTCAGATCAAAGATTATGTTTTTCATCCTCCCTTGAAGCTTGGATGACTCTCTCTCTTGCTGAATCTTGTTTTCAGGAAGCAAGCTTTCATGACGAAAGTCCCACATAACAAGGAACTGTATGTGAGATACCCTTCTCACTCCTCCAACCAATTGCCAGGAAGGAACTGAGGCCTTCTGTTTTCTGAGGTGGCCTTCTAGCCAATATGGGACATGAAGAGCTTCAACACATTCATGGCAAAATGGAATGAAAAGATGATACAATTTTCCCATGAACTTTATTTTTAAATGGATAACTTAGCTTATGTTTCCTCCACCCCAGATAACTTACCGATGAACTTTTTGAAGCCCCTTTGCAGGTATACATTGTGTACACAGCTTCCAGAAAGTAATGATTACTTTCTTGCCCTTTCTTCTCTCTTTCTTCGTCTCTATGCAATGAAACGACTGGATTAGAACAGCTATTTTAGATTAAGAGGAAAAAGCCGTTTGTGGAGGATGATCAAGTCACACATTTAAAAAATCCAGCTAATGGGAGAGAGAAATAAACTTCTGACTCGTGTAAGTCACTGCTAGGTTTTCTGTTCCTTATAATAGACTTTAAGTCTAACTGAAAACAATTCTACATTTTATATGGAAAGTCTGAAGGTTACAGGAGGAAGTATTTTTCATAAGGTAAATCATGGCCAAAAGGAACATTTAATTGCTCAGGACAATTACAGGGGCTGTTATTAGCTTCATATGGTGAAGTTGGTAGCAGATCTCACCTTCCCACTGCTAAGAGGTTGTCCTTCTTAGTTAGCAAGGACAAGAAGAGGAAACTACTGACGTTCGTCATGGAGAAGTCTTTGAAAACAGTATGTTATGAAGCAGTCACCACACCCCACTATGTGGGCTAGGAACACTACCCCCAGAGGCTATAACAGAATTTGTTGACTGAAGGAACCCGGGAGGATGCCAGCTTGATTTTGTCTGTTGAATCTGTTGAAAACTAATGTTCTCTACACGAATCCTTTTTGAAGCTTGCAAACTTGAGGACATAATAAAGGCTGCGCTTTGCTGGGCTTGTCATTCACTCAACCTAATGCCATTCTTTGGCTGTGACGCAGGGGGTGCTTTCTGGGAGGATGTGATTGTCCTCTCTGATGACTTTCCAAACATGAATTTACCCCTCAACGCTTTCTGACTCTGGTATTCATACCATTTAGAGCTGTCCTACGCATTTTCAGTGTGCGGCTACTTAGGGTTAGCACATTCTATAGGTTTTCTTTTTAGTTAGTTGTTTGTTTATTCATGATAGAGATCCTGCATGCACAAGAGAAAGAGAGAGAAACTCCACAGGGTCTGGTTGTGCCTTGATCCTCTTCTTCCAGTCATCTAGCTGTCAGATCTTGGGCACTGGCATTCGAACTCAGTGTTTCTGGTGGACTGGGCAGGGGATTTGAACTGTGGTCAGCACATGGGATTCAGGTGCTCCTGAGTAGTGTATGATTGCTGCACTACAGAGCCAGTTCCACTTTCTCTCACTACTTAAACTGTCCCATAGGTTAGGAGGGAGTGTCATGGGAGTGCTAAATGCATGGGCTGGAGATGTCCCAATTTGGTTCTGGCTTTGGTTCTGCCACTTAAATGGCTTTTGTCACCTTAGGCAAGCACTTCGGTGGTGAGGGTATTTCCTCATTATGCCAACTGCTGGTCCTAAGGCTATTTCCTCATTTATAGGATGGAGTTCATAGCTTATGGGATGGTGAGAAGATTGAATTTGATAATGCATAGGAAGTCTTGGAGGCTCGGGGAAGTACTAGGCATGTTGTAAATACACAATAAGTATTAGCTATTAGTATTATTAACAGAAATGCCTGAGCTCCATTCATGTGCTATCTAAAAAGGTATCCACTGGCTCCAAGTGGTCATTAAACACTGGAAAAAAGCCCTTCCAAACTGAGATGTTCTGTAGATATAAAATACAGGCTGGGTTTTGAAGTCTTGGTATGAAAACAAGAATTTAAAAATATTGATTACATGTCAAAATAACATTTTCAATATATTGGGATAAATAAAATACATTATTGGGACCAGCATATGGCATAATGGTCATGTTGCTGGACTCTTACATAGTCGACCATGGTTTGAGTCCCAGATCCGGTGGCTTAATTTAAGCCGGTGTGCATGTGTGTGCATGCCCAAGATTCCAAGAGGAGAATGAAGGGGAAGGGATTGCAGTATGGCCATCTCCCTGGGGATTGATTTCTTTCTGTCTCTCTCTGTCTCTCCAGTAAGTGCATATGCCCTATCACACACACACACACACACACACACACACACACACATGCACACCCCTCTCTCAAAAAAAGAATAACATAAAATACTTTATTAAAATTAATTTCCCTTGCTTCTCTCTCTCTTAATGTGAGTACTAGAAAACTTAAGGTTATCTCTACAGTCTGCCTATCAGATTTCTTTGGGACAAGTGCTGTTCTGAGCAGATGGATAGGGTGGGGGTGGGAAAGTGAACTAGGATACCGTGGCCCCTTTTGTCAGGATCCAGTGGATAGTAGGGAATTAAAGAAAGGAGGCAGAGTTTCAGGGAGTAATTCTATTTCCCAAGGGCACTGTGGCTGCTACTACAATGGAAGCTCACAGATGTTGGGTGAGGTCACACGGTGGTCATCTGATGGAGCAGCGGACTCTCTCAGTCATGTGAGCCTGAAGACAGGCTGAAAATCTGGCAGTTCAAAATCTGGCAATTCAGTGGAAATGTCTTTTTTTTTGGGGGGGAGAGGTTTTTACTATGGGGCGCAGGCACTCGCCAGAAAGACAGAGAGAGACAGAAAGACAGAAAGTGAGAAATCATTCCCCCTCTCCCCCCAGGGAGGATGGCCACACCACAATCCCTTCTCCTCCATTCTCCTCTAGGGATCTTGGGCACACACGGCACATGCACCCGGCATGAGTGTAAGCCGCCCGGTCAAGACTCAAAACATGGTCGATTATGTAGAGTCCAGTGACAGCCATTATGCCATCTGCTGGTCCCTATCTGACAAAGACTTTTAAGTAGTGATTACAAAAATGCTCTTAAGGAACCAGCAGTTAGTGTAATGGCTATGTCTCTGGACTTCCACGTAGTCAGCCACGTTTCGCGTCCCGGACCCGGTGGCCTACAACTCACGCCGGGCGCGTGTGCGTGCATGCCCAAGATCCCAAGAGGAGAATGGAGGAGAAGGGGTTGCGGCGTGACCATCCCCCCTGGGGGGTGATTTCTCGCTTTCTGTATCTCTGTCTCTGTCTGTCTGGCGAGCGCACGCGCCCTATAGCAAAAACCTCTCCAAAAAAAATAAAATAAAATAAAAAAAAGAAAGAAAAATGCTCTTAACAGTAAGGACAAATCCTCTTAAAATGAATGGAAATATAGAAAGACTAAGCAAACAAATAGACACTATTTGGAAGAAAAAAGATAATTTTAAATGTGAAAAATAAAATAACCAAAATGTAATGAACAGAATGGACCCCATGGAAAATGTTAGAAGAAAGCATCAGTGAACTTGTAGCTAAATAGAAATGATCCAATATAAATAAGAGAGACTATCTTTAGCTTCTAACATTCAAAATTGGATGTAACAACTCAATAGTAGAATTTGGGAAAGAATCATTTCCTAGTATTTTTAGGGGGATGCTCCGAACTTAGAGTTCATGCCTTAGTGTAGATCAGATACCTGATTTGGCATGCAGCTTCCTGTTATGGGTAGAAGAATAAGGGAAAAATCCTTCCCTTCTCATGCTGGGAGATGATGAGAGAAAAATACAGGGAGAAAGAGGCAGAAGAAGTAGCTGGTTGGAAGTCTGCTGCAATGTCATAATGCTGGACAAGATTGAGAGTGTCAGACTGTGGTGTGTTGGATCTGGTTTATACCAGTTCCTCAGAGCTGGTTGTTAAACCTCCAGAAACTTTGGAAGCTAGTTGTTAAATGATAGCTGGACAGGATGGGAATATTTACACCATAGTAATTGGCAGAGACACTTGAAATCATTGGAAAACTTATGGTTAAAATACCAGCACACCACTGGTAATAGATAAATCAAAGAGCATATGGGAGTGGGTAGAGAGTGGGGCAAGGTTTTCCTGTTTGCCATTTGGAACACAGGAGAAAATGCTATGCAAGTATTTATGCCAGTGTAGGGTGATACAACATGGTGGCATGGCATGGTTGGTTAGAGAGTCTATTTAACACTGTCAACCCTGCCTTGTTTCTCATGTATCATTAATGCTGAGTAGAATGACAATGAGTGAGCCAGAGGGTCAATTATGATTAGGTAAGGGCCCCACCACAGAGCGTGGCTCCTAAGACCCAGAGGTCTACTGACCAGTCAGGTGAGAGAAGACTGAGTCAATAAGAGAGCCCACTGGGAAAGAATGTGCACAGGTTTGAGAAGCACAGACATCAGCAATACATACAGATCCAACAGACAAGACCAACTCAACTAACTCACCGCCAGATTGGCCAAGACAAGCAAGGGACTGAGGATGGTCCTGAGGTCCCCCAATCCCTTCATTCCACAACCGTGAAGTCACAGGAGAGCTATTACCCCATGCACCAGATATCAGCTTGTAAGGCATGGGCATGAAACAAAAGACACTAAGATAGAATCCCCCCAAAAAATGAGTATCAAGGAGATTGTTGAAGTCATTACATCTAACCAAGGTTGGAAACCTTCAATTATCTTTCCTCTGCTATATGATAGGTGGGAACTCATGAGGAAGTCTAGACCAGGTATAGACCCACACTACAGAGGCTACATTTTCTTTTCCTGTCTGACAGGTAGTGTAAATTTGCAACCCAATGACACGTGTTGTAACAGATAGCATAATCTGTGCTTATTCAAATGTATAATTCATGAGATTTTTAGAAAATGCTCAATCATTCTTCGTAAACTCAAGTCTGATTGACTTATATTTTCTTTTTCAGCTGAAAAAGAGGCTGGAGCTTATGCATGTGAGGAATTTGAAGGCTGAATGACTAAACCATGTGAGCTTCTCCACGAGGTAGGGCTTTGCTCTTAGGCTGGTAAGTCCGGAAACTACATTTTTACCATTTCTCCCTGGCCTCGTCAAGTCACAGGAAGTGGCTTGCCTAAATCAAATTTAGGAGAGGCAAACCGATAAAAGGAGAATACTGAGCTCATTTAGTTGCTGTTAAAAATGTATCTGCCAAGGCAATGGGATGCTCAGAGTGATAGGATATTAAGGCCAAAGAGATATTTGAGATCATTTAATCCAAGAAACTTGGACCCAGAAAGGTTAAAAATATATGGTCAAAATTAGGCAGTTTGGGGGCTGGCAGGTGGCATGGTGGTTAAGGCGTGCTAGATTCCCACATGGCTGATCATGGTTTGAATCCCAGACCTAGGAGCTTGCTTTCTCAATTTCCCTCTCTCTCTCTCTGTCCCTCTCTGGTCAAATTTAAAAAATAACAATGATGGGACTAGCAGTTAGCCTAATGGCTATGTTGCTGGACTCCCACGTAGTTGACTGTGGTTCGAGTCCCCAGACCCGGTGGCTTAAACTCACGCCGGGCACGTGTGCATGCGTGCCCAAGATCCCGAGAGAAGAGTGGAGGAGAAAGGATTGCGCCGTGGCCATCCCCCCTGGGGGGTGATTTCTCGTTTTCTGTCTCTCTGTCTCTCTCTGTCTATCTGGCTAGTGCACATGCCCTATAGCAAAAACCTCTCCCCCCCAAAAAATAATAACAATGATGATGAATACAATTAAATAATTCTTTAAAAAATAAATTAGGCAATTTGTAGCAGGATTCAAACTCAAACCTTGACCCCAGCCCTCACTTTATATAAGCACTCTAGGATTTGACACTGACCCTTTTTGTAGGACAGTCCAGATGAGAAACCACAACGCAATTGGAAGGCTGTGTAACTGTTGTGGAATTAGAGCACAAGTTTAATCCCGCTGTGGGCGCTTTGATCAGAGACACAGATTCAGAGTCCTCGAGCGCACGCGCCCTATAGCAAAAACCTCTCCAAAAAAAATAAAATAAAATAAAAAAAAGAAAGAAAAATGCTCTTAACAGTAAGGACAAATCCTCTTAAAATGAATGGAAATATAGAAAGACTAAGCAAACAAATAGACACTATTTGGAAGAAAAAAGATAATTTTAAATGTGAAAAATAAAATAACCAAAATGTAATGAACAGAATGGACCCCATGGAAAATGTTAGAAGAAAGCATCAGTGAACTTGTAGCTAAATAGAAATGATCCAATATAAATAAGAGAGACTATCTTTAGCTTCTAACATTCAAAATTGGATGTAACAACTCAATAGTAGAATTTGGGAAAGAATCATTTCCTAGTATTTTTAGGGGGATGCTCCGAACTTAGAGTTCATGCCTTAGTGTAGATCAGATACCTGATTTGGCATGCAGCTTCCTGTTATGGGTAGAAGAATAAGGGAAAAATCCTTCCCTTCTCATGCTGGGAGATGATGAGAGAAAAATACAGGGAGAAAGAGGCAGAAGAAGTAGCTGGTTGGAAGTCTGCTGCAATGTCATAATGCTGGACAAGATTGAGAGTGTCAGACTGTGGTGTGTTGGATCTGGTTTATACCAGTTCCTCAGAGCTGGTTGTTAAACCTCCAGAAACTTTGGAAGCTAGTTGTTAAATGATAGCTGGACAGGATGGGAATATTTACACCATAGTAATTGGCAGAGACACTTGAAATCATTGGAAAACTTATGGTTAAAATACCAGCACACCACTGGTAATAGATAAATCAAAGAGCATATGGGAGTGGGTAGAGAGTGGGGCAAGGTTTTCCTGTTTGCCATTTGGAACACAGGAGAAAATGCTATGCAAGTATTTATGCCAGTGTAGGGTGATACAACATGGTGGCATGGCATGGTTGGTTAGAGAGTCTATTTAACACTGTCAACCCTGCCTTGTTTCTCATGTATCATTAATGCTGAGTAGAATGACAATGAGTGAGCCAGAGGGTCAATTATGATTAGGTAAGGGCCCCACCACAGAGCGTGGCTCCTAAGACCCAGAGGTCTACTGACCAGTCAGGTGAGAGAAGACTGAGTCAATAAGAGAGCCCACTGGGAAAGAATGTGCACAGGTTTGAGAAGCACAGACATCAGCAATACATACAGATCCAACAGACAAGACCAACTCAACTAACTCACCGCCAGATTGGCCAAGACAAGCAAGGGACTGAGGATGGTCCTGAGGTCCCCCAATCCCTTCATTCCACAACCGTGAAGTCACAGGAGAGCTATTACCCCATGCACCAGATATCAGCTTGTAAGGCATGGGCATGAAACAAAAGACACTAAGATAGAATCCCCCCAAAAAATGAGTATCAAGGAGATTGTTGAAGTCATTACATCTAACCAAGGTTGGAAACCTTCAATTATCTTTCCTCTGCTATATGATAGGTGGGAACTCATGAGGAAGTCTAGACCAGGTATAGACCCACACTACAGAGGCTACATTTTCTTTTCCTGTCTGACAGGTAGTGTAAATTTGCAACCCAATGACACGTGTTGTAACAGATAGCATAATCTGTGCTTATTCAAATGTATAATTCATGAGATTTTTAGAAAATGCTCAATCATTCTTCGTAAACTCAAGTCTGATTGACTTATATTTTCTTTTTCAGCTGAAAAAGAGGCTGGAGCTTATGCATGTGAGGAATTTGAAGGCTGAATGACTAAACCATGTGAGCTTCTCCACGAGGTAGGGCTTTGCTCTTAGGCTGGTAAGTCCGGAAACTACATTTTTACCATTTCTCCCTGGCCTCGTCAAGTCACAGGAAGTGGCTTGCCTAAATCAAATTTAGGAGAGGCAAACCGATAAAAGGAGAATACTGAGCTCATTTAGTTGCTGTTAAAAATGTATCTGCCAAGGCAATGGGATGCTCAGAGTGATAGGATATTAAGGCCAAAGAGATATTTGAGATCATTTAATCCAAGAAACTTGGACCCAGAAAGGTTAAAAATATATGGTCAAAATTAGGCAGTTTGGGGGCTGGCAGGTGGCATGGTGGTTAAGGCGTGCTAGATTCCCACATGGCTGATCATGGTTTGAATCCCAGACCTAGGAGCTTGCTTTCTCAATTTCCCTCTCTCTCTCTCTGTCCCTCTCTGGTCAAATTTAAAAAATAACAATGATGGGACTAGCAGTTAGCCTAATGGCTATGTTGCTGGACTCCCACGTAGTTGACTGTGGTTCGAGTCCCCAGACCCGGTGGCTTAAACTCACGCCGGGCACGTGTGCATGCGTGCCCAAGATCCCGAGAGAAGAGTGGAGGAGAAAGGATTGCGCCGTGGCCATCCCCCCTGGGGGGTGATTTCTCGTTTTCTGTCTCTCTGTCTCTCTCTGTCTATCTGGCTAGTGCACATGCCCTATAGCAAAAACCTCTCCCCCCCAAAAAATAATAACAATGATGATGAATACAATTAAATAATTCTTTAAAAAATAAATTAGGCAATTTGTAGCAGGATTCAAACTCAAACCTTGACCCCAGCCCTCACTTTATATAAGCACTCTAGGATTTGACACTGACCCTTTTTGTAGGACAGTCCAGATGAGAAACCACAACGCAATTGGAAGGCTGTGTAACTGTTGTGGAATTAGAGCACAAGTTTAATCCCGCTGTGGGCGCTTTGATCAGAGACACAGATTCAGAGTCCTCTAATTCTCATCTCCTAAACTCCATGAAGAAGGACCTCTGGGTTTGTGCTTGGGTCATAAAATGCTGAAAGTATGTTATTTTTGAGTTAAACGCTAAACCTAGCGTCTACTCTTGATTAGATTGAAGTATGTCCCAAGTAATGTAGTGATAGTAACAGATAGGGATGACACCTCCCCTGACTGATCGCTCACTATATAACCATTCCCTGTGAATAAGGAGCTTCAGAAGGTTTGTGGAGGGGCCAGCAGTTAGTGTAATGGCTATGTTGCTGGACTCCCATGTAGTCGACTGCGGTTCGCGTCCCGGACCCGGTGGCTTAAAACTCGCCAGGCACATGTACGTGCGTGTCCAGGATCCCGAGAGGAGAATGGAGGAGAAGGGATTGCGGCGTGACCATCCCCCCAGGGGGTGATTTCTCGCTTTCTGTCTCTCTGTCTCTCTCTGTCTGTCTGGTGACCGCACGTGCCCCTATAGCAAAAACCTCTCTCTCAAAAAAAAAAAAAAAAAGGTTTGTAGAAAATTGAATTAAAATGTACGTTTATTTTGGTACAGAAAATTTGAAATTGATGCATGTATTTTTTAAATATGTTTTCCATGAACATTTTGAAGACCTCTTGTCATGTGTCAGGTGTTGTGCTAAGCGATTTACATACTCTGTCTCTATACACAGAATCATAAACTCTTTTTGTTTTTTTTAAAAGAAAAAACAATTTTAAAGGTTTTTGCCATAGGGCGCGTTGTGCTTGCCTGATAGAGACAGAAAGAGAGACAGAAAGCGAGAAATCACCCCCCAGGGGGGATGGGATGCCACACGACAGTTCCTTCTCCTTCATTCTTCTTTTGGGATTTTGGGCACACATGCACACGTGCCAGGCATGATCTTTAAGCCATTAGGTCCAGGACTCAAACCACAGTCAACCTGTGGGAATCGAGTGCCTTAACCACCATGCCACCTGCTGACCCCAAAAGGAAACTTTCTTTATAGTTCATTAATTTATTCAGAGAGAGAGAGAAAAATCTGACAGGACCTTGTCACACTGGGAACCATCCCCAGCCTCGGGCCCCTGATCATGGATGTGCATGTGTCTGGTAGACTCAGGAGGGTCTCTGGATGCCAACCCAGAACCTCCCCATGTTGGTGAGCCTGGTAGAACCTCACACTTTACCACTACACCACCATTCAGCCTCCGCCCTCCCGAAGGGCCTATTGGCTCCCATCTCAGAATGCAGTCATGGGGCCAGCAGTTAGCATAATGGCTATGTCGCTGGGCTCCCATGTAATCAACTGTGGTTCGAATTCCAAACCTGGTGGCTTAAACCCACGCCGGGTGCGTGTGGGTGCATGCCCAAGATCCCAAGAGGAGAATGGAGAAGGGATTGCAGTGTGGGCATCGCCCCTCGGGGGCGACTTCTCGCTTTCTGTCTCTCTGTCTCTCTCTGTCTTTCTGGCGAGCGCACGTGCCCTATAGCAAAAAAAAAAAAAAAAAAAAAACCCAAAAACCAAACAAACAAAAAATAAAAACGGAAAAAGAAAAAGAATGCAGTCATGACCTCTTATTTGTGACCCTCTATGAATCTGTACAAATCAATATGGCTGCCAGAAATCCCAGTTCTCTCTCAACCACTAGGACCTCACATGACCCCATGCTTTTGGAGGGCTCTAAGGGCCCTGGGAACTGGTGGGCCTGAGTCTGGCATTGTAAAGCCCATGCTTAAACACTCTGACATAGAGTGGAGTCTCCTTGTTGCTGTGTGAGCAGTCTGGTGAGCTGCTGGAGAGACTGCGTTCTTGATTGCAACAAGAAGAATCAAAAGTTGGAAACATTTAAGAGAAATGTAACCTTCAAGGGATACAAACATGAGACTGAACAGCTAAGTGCTCTGGATTCTTTGTGAAGACTTGGAACAAATCACCGTGCACTGCTCCTGCTCGGGAATAGTGAGGGAGGCCGATGAACAATCCCGAAAGGCTACAGGAACAGATGTTGCAGAGCAGCTGGGCTGTCAGGGAGCTACTGGGAGACAGAATGAAATGCAAAACTTACAGGAGGAAAATGACAGAAAAACAGAAAGAATACCTGACTTGGTTATTTGGAGTATGTGGGGACAGGCTGGTCTTCCTGCCATTGTGAACTTCAGGAAGAGAAGGGCTGGTACAGATAACAGAGATGATTGAGAGATGGTACATTCATTCGAGCTTCTTTTTTTCAGTATTTGTTTCATTTCTCTCTCTCTCTCTCTCTTTAAATTTGCTATAGGGTACATGCACTCACCAGAGAGAGAGAGCAAGGGAAGGTGAGAAAACACTTCTAAGGGGAATGGCTAGGCCACAAGCCCCTCTTCTCCATTCTCTTTTGGAATTTTAGTCATGCACACACATGCACCTGACGTGTCCAAGACTCGAACTATGCAGTCAGCCATCTGGGAGGCAGCCAGCTGCCTCAACCACCATGCCACTCACTGACCCTCTGTTTCATTTGTTACTGTTGAAATTAATACACATACATACATACACATACACACACGGACCAGCAGATGGTATAATGGTTATGTTGCTGGACTCCCACGTAGTTGACCACGGTTTGAGTCTTGAACCTGGTGGCTTAAAATTCACAGTGGGCTTATGTGTGCATGGGCTCAAAATCACAAGAAAAGAATGAAGGAGAAGGGATCATAGCATGGCCATTCCCCCCTGGGGGGTGATTTCTCACTTTCTGTCTCTTTCTTTGTGTCTCCGGTGAGCATACTTGCCCTATAGCGAAGATCTCTCTAAAATAAATAAATAAAAATAAATAAAATTAATTAATTAATTAGTTAATTAAAATAGAACAAAACACAGAGACCATTTTAAAAACATTGTGGTAAATCATATATAACTCAACTTTACCATCCCACTTATTCTTTTTTTTTTTTTTTTTTTTTTTTTTTAAGAGGTTTTGCTATAGGGCGTGTGCGCTCACCAGAAGGGACAGAGAGACAGAAATAGAAAAATTACTCCCCAGGGTGGATGGCCACGCCGCAATCTCTTCTCCATTCTCCTCTCAGGATCTTGGGCACACATGCACATGTGCCTGGCGTGAGTTTAAGCCACCAGGTTCGGTACTTGAACCGTGGTCGACTACATGGGAGTCCAGTGACATAGCCATTATGCTAACTGCTGGTCCCCCATCCCACTTATTCTTAATTGCACAGTTCAGTGGTATAAAGTACATTCACCTGGTTGTATGACCATCACCACCATTGATCTCCAGAACTTGTTCACCTTGCAAATCTTTCCTTTTCTCTCTCTTCCTGGCCTGGGCAATCTCCATTCTACTTTCTGTCCCTATAAATTTGACTGTCCTTGGTCTCTCATATAAAAGGGATCATACAGTATTTCTCCTTTTGTGACCGGCTTATTTCCCTGAGCATCATGTCTTCAAGATGCATCGGTGCCATAGCTAGCATGTTCCAGAATTTTCTCCCCGTGGAAGGCTGGATCATATCCCACTGTACATGTAGATCACATTGTGTTTATCCTCTCATCATCAGTAGACACATGAGTTGCTTCCACTTTCAGGCTAGTGTGAATAATGCTGCTGGAATATAGGTGTACAGATGTATATGTCCATGTCCCTACTTTCTGTTCTTTTGGGTTTCTACCCAGAAGTGAATTGCTGAGTCATGTTACCATATGTACGAATTCTCCCTATACATACTTTGATGTTGACTCTCTGAACTGAAACTCATCACTGCTCTGTAATAGCTTTTGTTTATGTCGTCTGAAAACTCGTGTGTTGAGACGCCATCATGGAATTTAGAGACTAGAAGCTTGATCCATTATGGTATAGACAGGGCTTTGGGGAGATTATTGATTGACTAGTTAGCTCAGAGGCTCCGTGACGGAGTCCTGCTGGGTTTAAGAGGAGAGAAAATGATGGGAGGACCCACAGAGAGTACAGGCTCTTTCTGTATCCGCACACACCTGCCACCTTCTCTGCTTCTGCTGGTCATGCTGTGACATAGCTGGTCCAAAGCCAGCCACTGTCTGGCGACCATCATAAACATTTAAAGACTAAAAAAATTAAAAACCACGTCAGCTGAATTTAGAGTCAAGGTACTCAAGGTCACCGAGTCTCAGTGAAACACTATCTTCTACTTTCACTCTTCTGGGGGCTATTTGAATCAATGTGTTTGCTTGCTTTGCATCCGAACCCCCTGCTTCCTTCCCTTCTCTTTATTAGAAAGACAGACAGATTTCTTCTTACCGTGAAGCTCAAGAGCACTAAGACCTTCACTCTCTGTATTTCTCTGATAAGAGATCATTTCCTGTCCCATGAAGAGAATTTGAATCTGTTCCCAGCCTCAGTTAAGGGATTGTTATCCTGATAAAGAACAAAGCATGGCGAGAAAAATGTAAAGAATGCCTTTGAGCAAATTTTTATTATAGTGGCAATGTCTGCCAACATGTCAGGATCAAAGAAAGAAATCCGAATGGACTTCTCCAACAGTGAACACACACTGCAAAAAAGCTCAACTACTGGGGCGTTTGCATCAAGTGTTACACATTTACAGATCCGTTTTCTTTTTCTTGTCCTTTAAGAAATACACACTCAGCAAGAACTCCTGTTTGTTTTCAAATGAAGAAATTTAAATTTTACATATTTTCGTTGTGAGTATTTTACATTTTGCTAAAATGTACAGACCTAAAATGTATCCTTTTAACCATTTGCATGTGTGTATTTGTGTGCGTGTTGGTATTTCTTTTAGACAGGATCCTGCTATGTCTTGATCGTCCTGTCTCAGCCTCTGAGTAGCTGGGACCACAAGCATGCCTCTAAGCCTGGCATTTAGGGTGGGCTGGGAATCGAACCCAAGACTCTCATATGACCTCAGCCTGCCATGCATTAGTATCCAGCCCGCACTACCTCACATTACCACAGCTGCCCCCCCCATTTCTGTTTTAAATGTTCTCTGGTGTTAAGTGTACTCACATTGTTGTGTAACCGTCACCTTCTATCCATCTCCAGAACTTGGTCATCATCCCAAAGTGACCTTTCTATTTTTTTTTTTTTTTTGAGAGGTTTTTGCAATAGGGCATGTGTGCTCGCCAGAAAGACAGAGAGAGACAGAGAGACAGAAAGCAAGAAATCACCCCCCGGGGGGATGGCCACGCCACAATCCTTCTCCTCCATTTTCCTCTCGGGATCTTGGGCACGCATGCACACGCGCCCGGCGTGAGTTTTAAGCCATGGGGTCCGGGACACGAACTGTGGTCGACTACATGGGAGTCCAGCGACATAGCCATTACGTTAACTGCCGGCCCCTGGCTGTCTAGTTTTGAAGTCAGACACACAGGGGTGCTGGACCTGGCCTCCCTGTCTACTACCCTGGGATTTCTCCTCGTGATTCATTTTCCACATATGACAGGCAAGAGGAATTATACCACCTACTTCACTGGCTTGCTAAGAAGAGTAAGTGAAATGAGTCACCTGAAAATAGGCACTTGTTCTGAATTGAATTATGTCCCCTTCTCCTCCAAAGATCTATTGAAGTCCTAAGTCCTAGTACCTCCAAATATGACTGCATTTGAAAACTGGCTTTTACAGAGGTAATCAAATGACAATGAAGCCATTGGGATGGGCCTAAATCCAATGACTTTTGTTTGTTTGTCTGTTTGTTCATTTGTTTTTTAGAGAGAGATTTTTGCTATAGGACACATTTGCTTGCCAGAGAGACAGAGAGACAGAAAGTGAGAAATCACCCCTGGGAGGATGGCCTTGCTGCAGTCTCTTTTCCTCCATTCTCCTCTTGGGATCTTGGGTGCACACACACACACACACACACACACACACACACGGCATAAAATTTAAACTGCTGAGTCTGGGACTTGAACCACAGTCTATTACATGGGAGTCCAGCCTGTAACCATTATGCCATCCGCTGGTCCCATGACTGGTATCTTTCATAAAGGGGAAATTTGGACACAGACGCAGACAAGCACAGAAGGAAGATCAGGAAAGGCACCCAGGGAGAAGGCCATGTGAGGATGGGGGTGTTGGGGGGTGCCTCTACAAGCCAAGGGATATCTGGGGCCACCAGAAGCTGAGGAAAGACACAGACCAGCTTCTCCCTGGTGCCTTCAAGGGGAGCGTGGCTTTCTAGGTCCTTGATTTCAAACTTATAATTCTTTTGTTCTGGGCCACCAGTTTGTGATCCGTTGTTTCAGCTGTCCTGGGAGACTACGGAGCACAGCGTTCTTCTTCCTTAGACTGTTCCTTACCTATGCTTTATCCCAAGTGCTGAGGATTTGTTCAATGACGATCAAGATCCCCAGGTTGCTCATATGCCAGTGTGTGGGGGGGCTGCGAAGGGACAAATGAGTAAACAAGCAGGTATGACAGAATGTGGTTGGTGTCACGCCACAGTCACAGCAAATGGGGGGCCTTTGGGAGCCCCAAAATAGGGGCCCTTAACCCAGTCTGGGCATCAGAGGAGAACAATTTCTCATAGGGAGTGATATTCTGAAAACAATGGAGTCATCTTTAT
Organism: Tupaia belangeri chinensis; assembly: GCF_000334495.1. Taxonomy (NCBI): domain Eukaryota; kingdom Metazoa; phylum Chordata; class Mammalia; order Scandentia; family Tupaiidae; genus Tupaia; species Tupaia belangeri. Next base: position 6,998,235 of record NW_006159506.1, read on the forward strand.
TATTGTTATTATTTACATAAGAACAAGGATGTTCTAGAGTAAAAGAGTTCATGGCATTTCTTTGCTGTAACAGAGTGAATCCAGTTCCAAGGATACGTGAAGACATGATGGGAAACGAGTAAGATTAGGAGCGAAGCAAATGTGTGTGCGTCACTTAGCAGTTTGCCTCCAGAATCGCTTTGAGCTGGGGAGTTTCCTTATTATGTTTAGAAGGTCATAGGCAGGGTGAGTCTGGCCTGGGCAGGGTGGGATTAGGGACCATTGGCCAACAGGCAAAGATTGGTGTCTTCTAGAGGCATGCCATCCCGTTTATTTAGTTTTCTTTCTTCATGGTGGGCCACGTGGCAGGAAAAGATTCCATAACTTGGCCTACGTGGCCAGGTAAGGTTGTCTAGGTTGTGGACTGCACGATTACTCTCCACTTAGAGGAGAATGGGGGCCAAAATCCAGCATGCACCCACTTACTCAAATTGTGTCTTGGGATCCCCTTTTTCTTCATGTAAAGGTGCTATCTGCTCACCAGGTTGTACGCTGCCGACTCCAGCTCTACCCAGAAAAGCCCCCCCTTTTTTTTAATGCACACAAAGGTGCCATCCACACTAATGATAATCCTGGATGTGGATCTGGCTGCGTGACAAGGCATTCATGTCTTTGAAGCAAATTCTACGTGTTGGAAGACTGCCCGGGCGTCCCCGCTATCCAGCTGGAGCTTAGCTCCTCTAATGCGTATTCCCAGCTCATTAGCCAAATCACTACCCCCAGTTCACTCACCACACTGAGCTTTTACTAGATGGCTTTTGGATCCTGCACCTGAAGTTGAACCAGATCTGGTTTTTATGGAGCCTAGAAAGTTAGGGACACAATAAAGCTGTAAGTAATTCACTAATAGATATCAATGATAAATATGGTCTGTGTTGCTTAGAAATTGTTCTCTATGCATTTCATTCCTGTCCTATACTAAAACGTGGAAAACTGTGTCCATTATCCCAAGTTTACCATTTCTTCCTCTCTCGACCTTTTTCCACAAGTTCGCTTTGAGACCGAGGTACATGGCTGTGCTATGGAGATGGGATGGGAGGCTTCAACCTACAATATACCCAGACAGTAGATTCTAATGCTTATTTTTTTAACGTGTATTTAATATTTCCTCTGAGAGAGAGAGTGACACCCTAAGAGGGTCTTCATGCTAGGACCCAGCCCCTGTCTCAGCTGCCCTGGATACTTCCATGTCTGGAAGTGACTTGTGTGCTCAGGGAAGTCCCAGGATGTGAACCGAGGACTCTTCCCATGAGAGTCTAGTTGCATTACCACTGTACCACCCCCTTGCTTCTCAAAGGCTTATGGGCAGGAGGGTGGGGAGGAAAGGACTCTGTTCCCACTAGGAGCAAAGCATCTTGTCTATCTAGGAGCGGAAAAAAAAAGCAATGATGAGCAAGAGTGTAGGCCTTACAGGCAGGTACAGCTTCCGGATGGTGAGGGGCGGTGAGCAGAGGTCTAGGGTGCAGTGCAGGGAAATGGGGCCCTGGTGTGGCTCCGAGGGAGGGAAGTCTTGCTCACTAGGGGAACTGGAATTTCTTATGTGCCGACAGTCTGAGGGTTCAAATGAAGACATGTATTTTTTTTTTTAAAGTTTTGTTGTGTAAATCTATTAGTTTTTTATTTAGACAGGGGCTTGCGATAGTACAATTCGTCTGTGGCTGGACTATAAGTGTGCACCACCCTGTCTAAATTTTAGGGTGGGCTGGGAATCGAACTCGGGCTACCCACGTGTCCTCAGTCTGCCAAGGAGCAGTGCCTACTGGCTTAAGCTGCCAGAGCTGGGCCTCTATGAAGACACTTTAACAACAAAGAGTGGCCATCTGCGAGTCCGTCTCTTTCCTTCTCCTGATAGCACGGACTTGTCACTCCATTGCATATGGCAGTCTGTGGGCGCCTTAACTCTGCCCGGGTTGTTCCTAGGAGCCTTGGGGCAGCCCAGGGCAGCCTTTCCCCATTCCCATCTCTAGTGCCCTCCTCCCAGGGCTGTCATCTGAGCTCTTGAGGCTCCTGGAAAGCATTGTGCTGTGTGTGCTGGGAGCAGGAGACCGTCCACCCCCCAGCTCCATGGGACAAGCCACATCCTGAGTCCCACCCTCCTGCCCTTGCACCATCTTGCCTTGGTGCCCATGAAATGCTGCCGGAACCCTGGCGCTTCTTCAGATTCCTTGTATGTCAGCTCCCGGTTGCAGCTTCTCACTCCTCAAGGTTCTGTCCCAACTTGGAAGGGCGTACGGGGAGACGGGACAGCAGGCCATCCTTCCTCACTGCCTCTGTCCCTAGGGGCTTACCTACCACTCAGTGCCAAGGCCACCACTTCCACCCTGAAAATAGCTAGAAGCGACGGCTGGTGTTTGCTAAGGCAGAACTGGTTGCTTTTGGAAGTTGTGCCCATGCTTATTTATTCATTTATTATTTTTTAAAAGTATTTATTTGTGTGTGTGTGTGTGTGTGAGGCAGGAAGATAGGTATTTTCTTTTTTTGGAGAGGATTTTTTGCTATAGGGCACGTGCACTTGCCAGACAGAGAGAGACAGAGAGACAGAAAGTGAGAAATCACCCCCCAGGGGGTATGACCACGCCACAATCCCTTCTCCTCCATTCTCCTCTCGGGATCTTGGGCACGCACGCACACGCACCCGCCATGAGTTTTAAGCCACCGGGTCCAGGACGCGAACCACGGTCAACTACATGGGAGTCCAGCAACATAGCCATTACACTAACTGCTGGTCAAGATAGGTATTTTTTGAGAGAATCTCATCATGCCTCTATCCTCCCTGCAGCCCCCCAGTCAGCTTGGCTTTCAGGAGAGCACGCCACGCCTGGTGTGTTCACACTGGCCCAACACCCACACATGGGCCTTGCATCACCTAGCAGTGCCTGACGGCCTGCAACACTGTGGCTAGGCAAAGTGTGTGTGTGTGTGTGTTTTCAAAGTGTATTTATTTATTTTTTCTGTGAATGACAGAGACAGAGAGAGGGAGCCAGAAAGACAGCAATCCTGACAGGTCCCAATGCCTGTCTCAGCCAGCTCTAGGCCACAGGCCTGTGTAAGCTCAGTATGCTCAGCGAGTTCTCGGGTTGTGAACCTAGAACCTTCCCACATGGGCCAGCCTTGCAGAGTGACACATTTCACAGCTGCATCATCATTGGCCCCAGGGTGTGCTTGATTTTCATGCTTAATTTTTGAAGACTTCTCGAAGGCTCTCTGGGAATGAGGTCTCTGAGATTGAGCTCTCGCATTGGTGGCTTGTCGCCTGTTCCAAGATTTGGGAGCCACAGCTGAGGCCATTTCCTGCCGTGGGCACCAGGTCCTCTAGGGTCCCATCCATCCTTCTGGGTCCAGCTTAGGTTGCCTTCACCATGAGCCAAACCACGCGTTGTCCCAGTCTTGGAGACACGTGCTTTGTTTTCCTCTTTCACTATTTACCATGATCTGTACATTCTAAGAGATTTCTGATCTTTCATTTCATCCCTTTTCCTGAAAGACACATAGATCTTGAACAAGGATGATATTATTATTCATTTTATGTTCTCCGTATTGTGCTCAAGACAATGCTCGGCAGGTAGGAGATACTAAATACATATTTATGAAAGGAAAGGAAGGAGAAAGCAGACAAACCAGATTATGTGGGCCCATTCTTCCAGATGGAGTTTTTTGCTTTTTAGAATTTATTTATGTATTTCTTCCCTGGGTGAAATGATTCATCTAACCCTTTAGAATTTTTTAAAAAATGGATTTATTTTTAAAATGATTTATTTTTACTGTCGTTTTGACCTCATTTGCTGATGGAGCTAGCTAATTCTACAAGCCCACAACTGAAACCTTCTCATGCTCCTTCTATAGTCTCTAAGCGAATGGCCGAGGCGATCCGAGAGCCTGGATTGAGAGCCAGGAGGATTTAAATTCCCCTTCACTGGCTGGGCTCACAGGCCAGTTACCCAACTTCTCTAAACCCCAACTTCCTCTTCTATCACGTGGGGCATTGTTTTAGCTACTCATTCACTGGTAGTGAGATTAAATATTGAGATGCAGGTAAAATACTTAGTGATGCTTACCCAGGAGCATTTGAGCATTTGCTCCAATCATTGCGAATTGTTTGTGTGTGTGTGGGGGGGTAGAGGGTGGGGCAGTGGCGATGCGACTAAACCCACATGAGAGGATCCGGGTGTGCGGAGTCCATCAGACACATGTGCATGCCCGTGATCTGAACTGGCTGAGGCTGCGGGTGGATTGCAGAGTGAAGCTCCTGTTGGAGGTGGTCACTCTCGCTCTCTCTCTCTCTGTCTCTCTTCTCTTATACTCTTCATAAATAAATACACTTTAAAAAATATCATTATTACCAGGGCCAGCAGGAGGCATGGTGATTAAGGTGCTGGATCCCATGGAACTGACTCCTTGATTCAAGTTTCAGACCCAGTAGCTTGAAAAACACGCTGGGCACATGTGCCTGCCTGCCCAAAATCCCGAAGGGAGAATGGAGGAGAAGGGATTGTGGTGTGGCCATTCCTCCATTTCTCACTGTCGCTCTGTCTCTGTCTTTCTTTGGTGAATGCAGGTGCACTATGGCAAAAAAACAAAAACAAAAACCAAGAACCAAAAAAGAAACAAAAAACCATTGTTACCTTTTAAAGCATTGTTCTTTTTTTTTGGAGAGGTTTTCGCTATAGGGCGCGTGCTCTCGCCAGACAGACAGAGAGAGACAGAGAGACAGAAAGTGAGAAATCACCCCCCAGGGGTCACGCCGCAATCCCTTCTCCTCCATTCTCCTCTTGGGATCTTGGGCACGCACGCACACACGCCCGACGTGAGTTTAAGCCACCGGGTCCGGGACGCGAACCGTGGTTGACTATGTGGGAGTCCAGCGACATAGCCATTACGCTAACTGCTGGTTCCCGAGCATTGTTCTTCTTATTATCATCACTTTGCCTTCTCAGATGCTATCTTTCTGCACTCATGTATTTTAATATTTGTCTATATGTGGAAATCTTGTTGCATCATTCTGATAATTATGTCTGGCTCCTCTCAAATTTTTATCCAGTACTTTCGAGTAGAAGAAAAGGAGGGAAAAATGAAAATGACGACAATGACAGTAACAACAACAAAAAAAACCCAACAAAACACACACACCCAAAGACAAAGGTTTCCGTGGCATTAATGTTTTCTGTCGTTCTGTGCTTGGTTGAGTTTCAAGAAAACCCAGAAAAAAGTCATCTGGAGGAAAAAAATAAACATCGTATGTCGCTAAAGAAACATAAACTCTTTTTCTCAGGAATGAAGAGACCAAGCTATCTGAGAAAAGAATCTGATTTGTCCAGCGTTTTAAAAGAAAGCCGAGTTAAAGGAGAGAAACAGATTTCAGCCTGGTGCATTTGAAGGCGGCTGAAGGGTTTGGTTCCAAACTGAACAATCACAGTTACTTAGGAACTGGATATAAGATAATTCGTTTGTAACTCCTACAGGACCCTTGCTTGTCGGCGAAAACGACTGAGAAATGAGACCCAGGAACTTGTTTTGCTGACGGAGGGAAACATAGCCGACCCCAATCTGAAACTGAACTGCCAACACGGTAACTTTTCCCTCCCAGGAGATGGCCCTTTTCCCACTCTCTCACCAGCTATTTTGGGCTATTTTTTTTGAAGGCAGACATCATTGTTAAATTAGAAGATGTTACTTTCAGTTCTTCACATTTTGGATGTGACTTCATTTGTAAGAAACACGTTTAATTAAAAAAAAAAAAATACACACATTTGCTTTTGGAGGGCCTTGTGACCTGGTTGCACTGTTTCTACTTTGGGGGAGAGTCGTACCTAAACGTTTGCCTTACGTTGACTTCAGCGTTCACGGTCCAAGCTAACAGCTCTGCAAACATAACTCTGAGCCAGGTTTACTAAAACTAGCTATGGGTAGAAATGGAGGGGCCAAGGTAATGTTTCAGGACCTAGAGGGGAAGGTGGGTTTGTGGGTGAGTATCAGACTTCTGTGACTGTTTGTCCTGGTGCTGTGGAAGGGTAGGAGGGGCTTTCTTTTTGCAGGTGAAGATCCTTTCGAACAGCAGTAACTCACTGCTCTCGAGGGTCATGCCAGACACTGTTCTTAGCATTTCACATGCATTCTGTCATTTAATTCTTGGTGTCTTTATAAGGTAGGTATTGTTACAGTCAGCACTTAGGTTAAAAAAAAAAAAACAAAAACAAACAAACAAACAAAAAAAACCACAGACAAAATGGAAAGAGTATGGAAGGGAAGAGCATAGGAAAGGACATTTGGGGAAACAATAGAGAGGTAAGATACTTGTGGGACACAGATCTGGTTTATTATCTGTGGACGAGGATGTGTGTAAGTACAGTCAACTGGGCTGGACTGAGGTGTACATCATGCTTGGTAAAATCTCTTTACTATCTAAACGATGTCTAGCAATTGAATGTATGAATAATAATAATAATAATAATAATAATAATAATTTATTTATTTAATTTAAAAAAAAAAAGAAAGAAAGAAAACACAGGCTTAGAGAAAACAAGCCACTTGCCTGGTGAGCAGCTAGGGGAAGGTTAGAACTCAAAAGCTGTCCTAATTCTAGACACACCCTCAATTTCCAGCGTCTTTTCCTTTTCCTCGTTTGCAACTCTCCCAGTTTCTCTTTGAGGACACACGTGGTCCCAGTGATACTAACTCTGATCCAGCACTGGGGATAGAGCATGTAACTTAGGTAACGTAGGTTAAACCAATCAGGTCAGTGATTGGTCAGCAGTGGTCACGTGACCAGTGTGTGGCGGGAGGCCTTCCAGAACAAAGGCGTGCTTGGAATTTAAGTATGCATGCATCACCTGTAGTAACCTCCTAGCCCTGTCTCCAGAGCAACTTAGCAACTCTGTAACTTCACCTACACCTGCATATCTAACAGCCCAGTAGCCCAAATACACACCTGCATAATTCTGTAGCAACCTTATCGTCTAAGTTACCCAATCCAAAGTATGTAAAAGCGAGTATAGCCATATAAGGGAGATGAAGAAACTAAAACGAATATAAGAAAGAGCCCCAAGAAATCTGGGGCTCAGCCTTTGGATGTGAACCCACTGAACCAGTGCCAGCTCTGATAAAATTGCTGTCTTCCTGCAAAAAGCCTCAGTGTCCTGTCTCTCTCACTGAATATCCCGCTCCTCTTGGACTTGGAATGAACGGCAGGGCTTTGGGCTATGGATGTCTCTCCTCCGTTGTATTATGGACAATGTGGGTAGAAGCCTTCCACTGTTGAAATGATTTGCTGTTACAGGAACGACTTTCTGGGGATGAAGGGCCATGTGCAGGGAGGCGTGAGTTCAAAGAACTGGAGAGAAATGGAGGTGAAGGGTGGATGACAGCTGAAATCTCCACAGCAAGCCAGAGCTGACACCTGGACCCCCTCTGGGCTCAGAAGACATAGAAGCCAATCAAGTCCCCGGAGGTTTAAGCCAGATTGAAGTGAGTTCTTTGTTGCTCAGAGCCAAGACATTCTAAGTGATACAATCACACAGCCTCACGGGGTCCCTGGGCGTGCTGCCTGGACCCTTGCCTAACAAAGCTTCCCTCGGGTGCCAGAGTCTCCCTCAAAAATATATAAAAACTATTCATACAGAGAGCTGAAATTTCTCTCCAAACATAGAAAGGGCTGGTGGGTACCACATGACTGGAGCTGGCTGAGTTCAAGGAGATTTCTTTGTTTTGGGGGGCGTAGTAAAATCTTGAGCTGAGTTTTTCTCCCTCCCTCCCTCCCTTCCTTTTTTCTCTTTCCTTCTTTTTCTTTCTTTCCCTCCCTTCCTTCCTTCCTTCCTTCCTTCCTTCCTTCCTTCCTTCCTTCCTTCCTTCCTTCCTTCCTTCCTTTTTCTTTCTTTCTCTCCTCTCTTTTTCTTTCTTTCTTTCTTTCTTTCTTTCTTTCTTTCTTTCTTTCTTTCTTTCTTTCTTTCTTTCTTTCTTTCTCTTTTTTCTTTCTTTTCTCTCTCTTTTTCTTTCTTTCCCTTCCTTCCTTCCTCTTTCTTTCTTTCTTCCTCTCTTTCTTTCTTTCTTTCTTTCTTTCTTTCTTTCTTTCTTTCTTTCTTTCTTTCTTTCTTTCTTTCTTCTTTTCTCCTTTCTTATTTCTTTCTTTCTCTCTTTTCTTTCTCTCCTCTTCTTTCCATTTTCTTTCTAATCTTTCTTTCTTCTTCAGGGAAGTTTATTGAGGATACTTTTTTTTTTGAGTGCTTGACTCTGAAACAGTGGCACTCTCACTCTCTCTTTATGAGAAGAGAATACATTTAGGTTCTTTGGAAGGTCGTGCGGGCACTCCGTCCCTGCCCAGACACTGCCCAGAGGACTGGCCTAACGCTTCTGGGTCTGTCTGTCCCAACTCCCCCTCAACACCTCCTGTCTTCTGGGCTGCCAGTTCCAAGCCTGACTTGCTGGAGCATCAACAATAATCATGACTCTGGACTTCCTCCTGCCACATTTTTATTTTAGCCAAGGACTCCAGAACATTGTTTCTCAACTTGCAGGTATCAAAGTAATTGGGAAATTTAAGGCCCAGGACAGGACAGGACATCGAGAAAACATATATTTTGGGACAGAACTCTTTCCTCTTTCTTTCTGATCATGTTCTTAGTGAAATTGCTGTGTGCGTGTGTACTCAGCCATGGCTGGTTTTCAGCTCCACATGTGGAAATCCCTGTTTAATCCAAGCCTGTAGCATGTAAAGTATGCAAAATTTAAATCAGTCATCTCTTTTTCTCTCTCCCTCTCTGTCTCCCACACACACATTTCCTCCTTAATGAGGAGGGTGAGGAGACTGGGAAGGGAACAGCTGCGCCCTGGGCCGGTCTTTGGAAGGCTGTGACAGCTGTCTGAACTGCTGGAACAGGTGACTGCTCAGAAGGATGTGCGTTGAAAAGGATGTGGGGCAAATGCCTTAAGCTGGGGGAAAAGGCAAGAGGTTGGAAGTTGCTTGCTCGCTGAATGTATAGCAGCACCATCCCCACGTGTGCTCAGAGGTTTTTCCCAAGCCTGGTGCAGCCATGCATGCCTTTTCTCCTGAGCATATGAACCTAGGCAAGGGCGACGCCATATTGTGTCTATGCTCCAGAAAATCTCACATGCTGGTTTCAAGTTCTGACTCATCAGGCCTGTGTGACCTGCTGTTCTAGGTGGTTTAATTGTGTACACACAGTAACCAATAGCAACTAACATTTAAAAAAAACATTGTTATAGGAAGTGTCTTTCCAGGCAGGGGGGAGTGAAAAAGCATTGGCTACAATGCAATCCCTTCTCCTTGACTCTTATCTCAAATTCTGGACATGCATGCACATGCACCCACTATGTTTTTCAAGCTGCCTAGTCTGGGACTTGAACTGTGCGGTTGGCCAGGTAGGATCCAAGTGCCTTAACCACCATGCCACTGGTTGGCCCACAACATTTTTTTTTAAAGACTTTTAAAATTTAGCTTTATTTACTTATTTTCAATTTGACCAGAGAGGGACAGAGGGAAAAGGGGAAGGGGGAGGTGAGAAAGCAAGCTGCCAGGTCTGGGACTTGAACTGTAGTTGGCCATGTGGGAGTCTAGCACCCTTAACCATCATGCCACCTGCTGGCCCCCACAACATTTCTTAATCTACAGATTTTTTTTTTTTTGAGAGATTTTCACTGTAGGGCACGTGCACTCGCCAGACAGACAGAGAAAGACATAGAGACAGAAAGTGAGAAATCACCCCCCAGGGGGGATGGTCATGCCGCAATCCCTTCTCCTCCATTCTCCTCTCGGGATCTTGGGCATGCACGCACACGCGCCTGGCGTGAGTTTTAAGCCACCGGGTCCGGGACACGAACCGTGGTCGACTACGTGGGAGTCCAGCGACATAGCCATTACGCTAACTGCTGGTTCCCCTTAATCTACAGATTTTTTTCCTTTTTGTCTTTCACATTGTGGCACTTCTGTGGATGTTAAAGACCTGTAAGTGATTAGATAAACCTATGTCAACCCTTGAGCAGGAGTGAGAGGGTCAGACATTGGGCCCTGGGACACTGGAAAGAAACAGTAGGTGAGGGGACCCCAGATGGCCTGGGGCTGTGGAGCCCACCATATGATCCTGCACATCTTAGGGGAGAAGACAGGGCTGCTGACATGGTTCTGGCAGCCAGGTGGGCAACCCACTCATTTATGAGGGCATTGAGGATGGCGTTTCCGCATGTGAATACATGCATTTACTATGGGGCACATGGCTTCTTAATACTTTAGAAGACTCAAGACTGAAGGCCTGGATGTGTCTGTTTTTTTTCACTGGGGTGTCCTCAGAGCACAGTGTCTGGAGCATAAGTGCCCAGCAGTTATTCTTGAATGAATGAATGAATGAACGCATATAATAATGAGTACTATCGTGTGCTGAAATAAAGTTGTCATGCTTTGGGGCACGAAGGTGAAGTGAGTGTTTGGGGGACCAGCAGTTGGCGTAATGGCTATGTCGTTGAACTCCCACGTAGTTGACCGTGGTTTGAGTCCCAGACCTGGTGGCTTAAACTCACACCGGGCACCTGTGTGTGTGTGTGCCCAAGATCCTGAGAGGAGAATGGAGGAGAAGGGATTGTGGTATGGCCATCCGCCCCCTTCTCGCTTTCTGTCTCTCTGTCTCTCTGTCTCTCTCTGTTTTTCTGGCGAGCACATGTGCACTATAGCAAAAACTTCTCCAAAACAAAAAAAAAGAAAAAAGAAAAAAAGAAATGAGTGTTTGGACAAGCAAGATCATGCTGTCACCATTCTTGAGGTTCCATTAGCTTCTTGGCGGAAGTCTGAGGGCATGGGGTCTGCCCATGAGGAGGAATGGCACATTTCCCCAGCACTCCACTTGTACCCTCTGCCCTGCCATCCTCCTGAATTTCTTACAACTGCTTACACAGCAACAGCTTCCTACACTTGTATATGGCGGAAGTGACTTTAAACTACAACGTTAGAGAAAGAATCTTGGAATAAACCATGATGAACTGTTAGGGCCAGCTTTCTTTATTCTCGGTAACTAATTAGAGAAGAAAGGTCTATCCTGAGGCTGTTTAGTGACCACCAAGGGGCTCCTTAGAAGTGGATGACTTTGGGGGCTACATCACATAGGTGGATTCTGGGGATATCTGGTCTTAGGGATAAAATTAGGAGCTACATTCTTTGGGGGAGCTTCGTTGTGGAGCTCCTCTCTGTCATTGGCTGTTTGTTCTTATATAGTAGTTTCCATCTAAGGGACATAGATGTCTCATGAGATGAAGCTTCTGGCACTTTTTGCTGTAGACCTTGATCAAGAGCAAATGACCGTAGCATTGGCACAGGCCACAGTAGAACGGTTTTCATTATAGAGTTCCAGCAAAACCTGGTATTTTCCCTGCAAGGAACACAAGTGAAGGGTTAGTCATGTGACTCACAGAATCATCAACCATTTCACATCTATTTCTTTAACACCTTCTTCTATGTGCCGGACACTCCTGTAGATCCTGGGAGTCAAGACAAAGCAAGCCCCCGGCCCTTTGGAGCCTATGGTCTCCCCGGAAGAGAAAGACAATCCACAGGATTAAGTAACTATGAGCAGTGTGTAAGATGCTGACGTTATGAGAAAACTTTTGCAAGAAAGGGGTGGGCAGAAATGCTGGATTGGTGAGGAGAGTGTGGGGTGTGTGCTGATGTGAATTTTGCCATTTAATAAAGTCTCATTATTTTGAACAAGAATTAGTGGGAAATTCTCCTAGCTGTGTGCCTTGTCACTGAATGCTCAGGACATGAGTGTTTATGTAGGGCGTGGCTGCCCATGAGCGGTAGTGAAAGGAAACTAGAGGGTCCTGAAAACCTTGATGGTTTCATGCACTTCCCTTTCTCTGAACTACAGGCCTCCCTTGAGTAGGAATCCCAGCATGCATCGAGGCTGCCTTCCACGTACCCTGAGCAGCCCTGGCTATATGGAGTCCCTGCATCATTTCTGCAGGGTTCGATGCCAGCATTCGTCTCAGTGGGAAATTTGTACTCAGAGAATCCCCAAAAGGTTCTGTGGTACAAAAAAGTTAAACAGCAAATGATTTAAAGCCAATGTGTCAAGCATTTGCACATGCCCACTCTGGGGAAACAGCCTTATGGGGAAAGAG
>NW_006159506.1:7010863-7016676 GCF_000334495.1 Tupaia belangeri chinensis
GTTTTCTAAGTGATGGCCTATGGAGAGGTTTTACAATTGTTAATTCCCTCCTTGTCCTCCTCTTCTTTCTCAGCCCTTCTCTCCTTCCTTGTTCTCGCTTCATCCTTCTTTGAGACATGAACTGTACAGTGCAACAATTTAAGTATCAAAACAAAACAGAAAACCAAAACTTTACCTCGATGATATCTATTTCAAGATTACTGACAGGGCCAGCATAGTAAATCTTCTCTGAAAAATAAAGCATAGTTAAGGCTATTTAATCATTTAAGACAAAAATCATTTGCTCGTGTTCTCTGTGGTCACACAGAAGTGTATTAAGTGTTGGCACTAGAATAAGAGTAACGGTCAATGCAACTGACATGAGTGTTTGCATTTTCTGACCCAGATCTACCATCTATTCATTTACTCATTCATGCAACAAGTATTTATTCACTTCCTGTCATGTGACAGGTACTGGGGATCCAGTGATAAATATAAAGCCATCTCTGCCCACACGTTACTTATATAGAAGTGCCCCCCATCTGCATCTTTATTTACCCATAGTGAACTTTAATCCAAAATTATTAAATGAAAAGTTGCAGGTAATTTTTGATTCCAATTCATTTTTAATTGCACTCCATTCTGAGCAATGTGATGAGATCTCTCCTCCTCCCTAAGTAGGACTTGAATCACCCCTCTGTTCAGTGTGTGCACACATGTATGCCACCCTACCCACCAGTAAGCCACTTAGCATCTGTCTGGTTACCAGATCGTCTGTGGTGGTATCACAGTATTTGTGTCCAAGTAACCCTTATTTTACTTAATAGTGGTCCCGGAGTGCAAGAGCAGTGATGCTGGCATATTGTAATAGTTGCTCTATTTTATCATTATTGTTAATCTTTTATTGTGCCTAATTTATAAATTAAACTTTATCATAGATATGTATATATATGAATAAAACATCATATGTAGAGGGTTTGGTATTATCTTTCTTTGCAGGCAATGCTGAAGGTCTTAGAACATGTTCTCATGGAGAAGTGAGACTAACTGTATTCTAGTGATAAGACTGGCAGTACAGAAATAACTAAGAAAGATGACACCTGGGTGGTAGAAAGTGCTAGAAGGAGACATGCAGGGGATGTGAAAGAGGGGGCCAGCATGTGGTATAGTGGTTATGGCACTAGATTCCCATATGGCTGATCATGGCTGATCCCAGACCTGGCAGCTTGAAAATCATGCTGGGTGCATGTGCATGAATGCCCCAAATCTCAGAAGTAGAAGGGAGAAGAAGGGATTAAGGCATGGCCATCTCCCCAAGACAGGCTTTCTCACTGTCTTTCTCTAGTGAGTACACACACCCTGTGGCAAGAACCTTAAGAAAAAGGAGGCATGTCGTTGTATGGTTGAGAGGCCATGGTTAAATATTGAGACCACCTAGTTATAACTATTTGACCTTGGGAAGCTATTGTCTCTTTGATCTCAGTTTCCTTATTGGTAAGGTGGGTAGGGTAATGCCAGTAACAGTGCCCGCTTCACAGGGTTGTGAAGAATCATGAGTTACTCAATGGAAAGCCCTAAAATTGCAATGTCTGTGACACACCAAATATTGGCTAACGCTGGGAACTGAGAGATGCCGTGTCGGATGGGCTGTTTAGTCAGGAAAAGCATCTCTAAGGAGGTGATATTTGAGCAATACCCGAAGGAGGAGAACAGGCCAATTGTTTAAGGAGCTGGAAAAAGCATTTCAGGACAACTGAATACAAAAAGCTCCTGATACGGAAAAGAGTTTGAGAAATTGAAAGAACAGAAGGAAGTGGAGGATCATATTGAGAAGACCCTTGAAAAATGGAAGGAAGTCAGATATTGCGAGTTATGGTAGGGAGCATGGATTTTACCCCCAAGGCAGGGGAAAAGGTGTTGAAAGTGAAATGAGAATAACTAGTTTATATTTTGCAGAGACATGCTGTCATGTGGAGAACAAGGGCAGAGGTTAGACGTGGAGACTGTTCAGTGCTGAACGAGTGATAGATCAAGAAAGGGTGGTGGTGATGGAGATGGAGCAATTCTAAGAGAGTGGACATATTGGGAGAAAGGATTTACTAATGAGTTGGATGTGGAGAGTGAAGGCAGGGAGGTTTTGGCTTGAGCATTTGGGTAGGTGGGAGTGCCATTTATTGGCACGTGGAATCCTGGGGAAGAAGAGAAGAGAGAGAGGGTGTATGTGTGTTGATGAAAGAATTCTAGTTCTGGGAGACAATTAATAAGAATTCTTGCAAGCAGTTGGATATAGAAATCTGAAATTTAGGGCAAGAGGTAGGGTAAAGTTATGACTATTAGGCTCATTATGAATATTAAGTTCATTAACAGGTAGATGCTGATAAAGTCATGGTACATGATATTCCCCCCAGGGAGATTACACTTTTTTATTTAAAAAATTATGGTAATGCTTTATTTTATATTTAATCATCGTACATCTTTATAGTGTATAAAATGTTTTTCCCATGTGAACGCAGTGCATATGATTCATAGATATTACTGTGTACATTATCATCAACAGACAACTTTTTTTTTTTTCTGAGAGGTTTTTGCTGTAGGGTGCGTGTGCTCACCAGAAAGACAGAGAGAGACAGAGAGACAGGAAGCGAGAAACCACCCCCCGGGGAGATGGCCATGCCACAATCCCTTCTCCTCCATTCTCCTCTCGGGATCTTGGGCACACACGTACATGCACCCGGCGTGAATTTAAGCCACCAGGTCTGGGGCTCAAACCGCAGTAGACTACATGGGAGTCCAGCGACATAGCCATTATGCCGACTGCTGGTCCCAACAGACAAATTTTAATTTTTGTTTCCATTAAATATTTTTTCCCCGATTCCCTCCCTCTCATCCCATTACTCACCCCTCCTATACTATTTCTCCTGAGTTTTCAGGTAAGTCATGACACATTTTTACATACAAAAATGTCGAAAAATGTCATGACTTTCTCAATGACCTAATAGCATCTTCACTCGCCCTCCCTGCCAGTATACCTTTCTGTCTTTCACTCTGCCACAGAGTGCAGACTGCAGTTTATATTAAATGGAGACATACAGTATCTGTCTTTCATAGTCTGGCTTGCTTCATTTAGCATTCACATGATGGAATACTACTCAGCCATAAAGAACAATGAGACCCTAACATTTGATACAACGTGGAAGAACATGGGAAATAGAATTAATAGACAGAGAAGGGGACAGGACTGCCTCCATTCCTGAGGTCCTTTGACATGAGAGGGGAGGTTGAGGAGAAGCCACATATGCCCAGTGTGCTTTTCAAGTCACTGGGTCCAGGACTCTGACCTTGAAGTTAGTCCTGTGAGAGCCAGCTGCCTTAACCACCAGACACAGAGCCAGCCCAGAGAGGTACTTTTGAAGGAGGAGTCTCCTCATGTTCCTGATACCATTCAATTTAGGCAACTACCAACCATTCTACCCATGCCCAGAATCCCTTTTAATAGGGAGAGTTTGATCCAGTTTCAAATATTTATGAAGCATCAGCAAAGAGTCATATCTGTGCAAGGCAGCCCATGGTGGCTGCCTGGCCGAGGGAGCAGGAGTCATTTGGTTTTGTTTGTTCATTTGTTTTTAAAATAATTATTTTATTTGATCACCATCATTATTATTTTTTATTTGTTATAGGGCACATGCACTCAGCAGAGAGAGTCAGAGAGAGAGAGGAATAGTGAGAAAGCAAGCCATCAGGTCCAGGGTTCGAATCTCTGTCAGCCATGTGGAAGAACACTGCCACAGCTATCACACTATCTGCTGGCCCCTGCAGGACAGGTTTTGGAAATACTTTGTCAAGCCAGAGTATATAACTGCTAAGTTCTGAGGATTTTTTTCCTTGAGTTTTAAAAAATGGATGAATATGCCCTTTTAAAGAACATCATTCAAATGATACCTAACGTTTTTTATGCTCATTTAATGCCCCAAGATTTGCTAATTTGTGGTCTTCACTATTAACAGGTCCTTCATGGGAGTGAGAGATTTTCATTAAATTGGTATTTTACACCATAGCGTTTCAATTGGAGCTTTTTCGAGGCTCATGGAGTTCCTGAGAATAGCTGCAAGTAACCCATGAAGCTGCCTTTTTATTTATTTATTTTTAACCTGATGGAACAACACCTAAAATTAAATTCTCACTCCTCTTTTCTCAGTTCCCCTCCAATCCTGCGATTCCTTTAATTAACATCTCACACTCCAGTACTAAAAAAGGAGCCCCAGTGTATTTGTGCCCAT
This sequence comes from Tupaia belangeri chinensis, assembly GCF_000334495.1. NCBI lineage: Eukaryota > Metazoa > Chordata > Mammalia > Scandentia > Tupaiidae > Tupaia > Tupaia belangeri. The sequence continues at coordinate 7,015,120 of NW_006159506.1, forward strand.
TTCTTCCCCTTTATTTGAAATTTTTATCAGTTTTCAATGTGCAGTACATTTAAGAAATTCACCTCTCTGGTTCTGAACCCATGAAGTCATTTCTGAAAATCGACTTTTTTTTTTTTTTGACCCAGATTTTTGTGTGGTTATCAAATGAGATCTTTTTAGAGAGGAAATTGATTTTTTTAAATTGTGGAAATAAGAGGCCCCAAAGGGTTTTGGATGAGCCTGATTTGAGACGGGTTCCAGCATCTTTTTTGGCCCCTTCTGCCTTCAGGAACCAGCCCAGATGCTGACGTGGTTGCACTTGTTGAATGCACAAGCGCAGTTAGACGGTATTCTGGCTATGACCTAGCTCTGCTGGTATCTTACTGGAAGTCCTTTCAACCTTCCAAGTTTATTTTTAAAAATGCCATCAATATTTTAGCATTCTTAGGGGTTTTGGCAGCTTAAAAATGCTTAGGGTTACTATTTATGATGATCAGGCCAATTAGTATATCTGGAGCCAAATGTTTTATTTATTTATTTTTTTAATGATCATCATTTATTTACTTACTCAGCATTTTGAGTCTCTTTTCTACTTGCTGGGCCCAGTAAGGCAGAGGGTGGCACATGAAGGGAGGCAGCGTTTTTGTTTTTTCCCAGGTCAACGGAGATGATTAAAAAATAAAAATAAAACACAAATGCAGTACAAAATTGTATATAGTTAAAAACCACATAGATTGAAGATGCACAGCATGGCTGACTGATGATCACCTCACCTAGTTACTGTTGGTGTGTGTGTAGTAAGAACATTGGAGACTTAGGCTCCCAGTAAATTTAAGTGTTTAATGTGTTGTTACCAACTCTACTAACCACACTGTGTATCAGGGCTCCTGGACTTATTCATCTTATAACTGTAAGTTTGTACCCTTTGACAAGCATCTCTCCTTTTCTCCCCACTCCTTAGCACCCCAGTAACTAGCCTTCTAAACTCTGTTCCTTAGTTCCCATTTTCAGGTCTCATGTCTAAGTGAGACCATGCAGTATTTGGCTTATTTCAGCACTATGTCCTCTGGGTTCATTCCTGTTGTTGGAAATGGATAGATTTCTTTCTTTTTTAGACCATAGTTTAGTTTATTTTTAACATCCATCATACGATGACTTCCTAGGGAATAGATTCCAGAAGCTCAGGCTCCTTTCCATTGGTTTTCACACTATGGCTTCTCTGACTGGAGCGGGCTGGCTCTTCAGCTGAACCCAAGAACCTTTCTCTTTGGCTTCCTCCTTTTTCTGGTTATTTTCCTTCACACATTTTTAGGAAGCTGTCTCTGCTCTTAGAATACTTAATATGCTCAATACACACGTTAATTCTCTTGGCATGAATCTTGCCCTTAACTTGTTTGTATGCTGGGTAACAGTGTAGACTCTTCCAATGTTGCCATAGTAACATTTGTGGGACATTCCTATTGAACAGTACCCATTCCCTTGATGTCTACAATATCACCTTTCTTGTAGATTCCCGTGTATGTTGCCAAAGGAACTACTCCAAGTTTTCTAGAAAGTCTAGAGAGCATATATCGGGTG
>NW_006159506.1:7016692-7066086 GCF_000334495.1 Tupaia belangeri chinensis
CTTTGTGTTCTTCATTTTGGTTAATTATCGGAAGATGGCGTTTCTGGCCTGATTTCCTTCTTTTAAAGACTGAACCAAACCCCAGTGTGTAGATATACCTCGTTTTCTTTATCTGTTCATCTGTGACTGTTGTTTCCACATCTTGGCCACTGTGACTAATTCTGTGAGAAAAGGGACTGCCATATACCGTTGAAAGGAATGTAAATTGGTATGGCCATTATGGAAATCCCTCAAAAAATAAGAGAATTACATGTGATTCAGTCATCTACTATTGGGTACATGTGTCCACAGGAAGTGAATGGATATCCAGAAGAAAAGTCTACACACAGGAGCCATGTGTGTAGAACTAGGAGGCCAGCTCCACCCTGCCTTCCCTGGAAAAAGACACTGAGTGAGGAGCTCAGTGAGTGGGCTCTGTACAGGAAGGATTCAGGTGAGGTGGTCGAGGTGGGAGAACGTTCTAGGTTGACCAACAGCATCCTCTCTGGAGGGAGACCATTGTTTCATTTCAGTGAGCTCTGAGTCCTGTTCTTTCTCCACCTCATATAATCTCTAGGATGCCCAGATATATACACGGATATTGGCCTGGTTCTGGTGCCTCTGGATCCTCCCTGACCTGGGCTCTGCTTTCTTCAGTCTCTGACCTCGAGGGCATGATGTTTCCATCTCCCCCAAAACATGGAGCGAGTCTCAGGGCCTCATTTAAAATCATAACAGACTGGGGTCAGCAGGTGGTATAGTAGTTAAGGCTCTGGACTACTATATAGCTGACGATGGTTCGAGGTCCAGACGCAGCAGCTTGAAACTCACACTGGGTATGTGCGTGTGCATGCCCAAAATCCTGAGAGGAGAATGGAGGAGAAGGGATTGCAGTGTGGCCATCCCCCCAGGGGGTGATTTCTCTCTCCCTCTTTCTGTGTCTCCAGTGAGCATGCATGCCATGTAGCAAAAATGTCTCCTAAAAAAATATCATGGTGGACTTATGAAGGGCTGGGGACTCACTGGGTTGTCTGCCACATGTGGGGTGAATATGACTGTAGATAGACTCCTGTGGGCCCTAAAGCTAGAGATTTTATCAGAGTTTCCATGGATTGCTGGCAGAGTGGGTAGGCCGCTCCCAGGTCTAACAGTAATTTTTGATGACTATTTTTTTTTAACACATCCCAATTTCTTGAGCTCCCAAACCATTTCACCTATTATCCTCTTGCATCTACAAGAATTCTTTGTGTCTCTTCTGGAAGGAACCCCCCACCCTACCCAGGACTCCCACTGTTGCTCCAGTTCAAATGCACAGCTGTGTAGAGCAGGCCTGGCTGAGGAAGCAGGAGTCCAGCTTGTTCCAGGAGCAGGTGCTTTTGGTATCCTGTGCCACATCCCCTCAGTCTATAGAGAAGTCCCCGCGGCCATGGTGGGCATCCGCTGGTTCTTTTGACGTCATCCCATGTCAAGAGCCTCTCAGTTCTGCATGCCTTTCTATTTCCGACAGCCCATGCAGGGCAGGAATGTTATCTCCTTGTGGAGTCCTTGACCAAAGGGAACTGGAGTCTGGATAAACACCATGGCCTTCTGACCTTGATGAGAAGCTGACGCACAGGCTGCAGTGCCCCAAGAATCCCAGTGGAAGGGAGACCGACCAGCCGCCCGCCCTGGTATTAGCTACCTGACTCTCACTACTGGCTTTTCTTCTTGCCCTGAGCCTGTCCAACCCTTCATGACACTACTCACTCCTGTCCTCCTGCTTCTTGGCATCATATCCCAGTACGTGACGTACCCCAAGTCCTTGCTTTTGGCTTTGCTTGGAGAGGACCCCAAACCAAGGACACCTGTAGAGAGCAGGCATCCTTTCTTCCTTCTTCCACCTCAGAGTTCTCTGGCTGCTTAGTTTGTTAAAATGGAAATATCAGTGACTGTGGGATCAAGTTGGGCTGATACGGGAGTGCGGGGAGTCAGCCTTCTTAATCAGCTTCCTGCACGATTATTCCATGAAAGAGTTATTCCATGTAGGAGTCACCGAGCTAGATTTATGAAATTTCATAATAGGCCAAAGATTTGTGAGAAGTTTGTATTGTCTTAGAAAAATGAAAATGGTTTTGGCCCTAGGTCATCATTGGTCTTTTTTTTTTTTTTTGGAGAGGTTTTTGCTATAGGGTACATGAGCTCGCCAAAAAACACACAGAGAGACAGAAAGCGAGAAATCACCCCCACCCTGGGGGCGGGGGGGGATGGCCACGCCACAATCCCTTCTCCTCCATTCTCTTCTTGGGATCTTGGGCACACACGCACATGCACCTGGCGTGAGTTTCAGCCACCAGGTCCAGGACTAGAACCATGGTTGGTTACATGGGAGTTCAGCGACATAGCCATTATGCTAACTGCTGGTCCCCATCATTGGTCTTAATATGCTGGGCTCAATGAGCATAAAGACTTGACTAATGTCAAAAGATAGTTTCAACACTTGACTGGCTCATTTACAAACACACTTGAATTTATTATTATTTTTTTAAATTTCCTGTAGAGAGTGTGTACTTGCCAGAGAGAGAAAGGGAAAGTGGAAAAATATCCTCACCTCAGTGGAATGGGGGGATGGTCACACTGCAGTCCCTTCCCCTCCATTGCCCTCTTGGAATTTGGGGCATGCATGCACATGTGCCCCGCATGGTTTTCAAGTCACTGGGTCTGGGACTCAAACTGTGAAATCAGCCATGTGGGATCTAGCTGCCTGAACCCCCATATCACTCGAAGGTGGAGGGAAAGCACATAGATCTGTAAGAGTTCTTGGGACCAGCAGTTAGCGTAATGGCTATGTTGCTGGACTCCCATGTAGTTGACTGTGGTTCGCGTCCCGGACCTGGTGACTTAAAACTCACGCCGGGTGCATGTGCATGCATGCCCAAGATCCCAAGAGGAGAATGGAGGAGAAGGGATTGCGGCGGGGCCATCCACCCTGGGGGGTGATTTCTCGCTTTCTGTCTCTCTGTCTCTCTCTGTCTGTCTGGTAAGCGCACGCGCCCTATAGCAAAAACCTCTAAAAAAAAAAAAAAAAGAGTTCTTAGCTGCTGTGTTTCCCTTTGTTTTGTTTAGCAGGAAGTGGTTCTCTATTGCCTGGTTGTTGCAGGTACCCTCTCTTGGGTGGCTATTGTTTAGTTCTACTTTTTTTTTTTGGAAGGTCAAGAGGAGGCGTATCCTGCTAATGCAACACATTAACCATTGTATTTGTTGGTTCTCTGCAAATTTGCAGCAGCAGTGGCTGCCTGGTAATCACCAGCAGGAAATCCACAGCCGCTTGAAATCTGCAGACAAAGAATAAAACATGAAGACAAGAAAGAGTTGAAGGCGAGGAGATGGTGCTTCAGATTTCCAATTCCATGGGAGATGCAAAAGGAGCTCTCTCTCTCCAGAGATGCAAGAGGGCCAGGGAAACGCCTGTTGTGAACTACCAGAAAATATGCAGGCTTGGACCAATGTCATCTTCCTGCTTCCCTGAGGAAAGCTTCTAGGCCTCAAAGGCTCCTTCGCCCCTCAGGTGCCTCGTTAAAATACAGACTTCCAACCTGAGATGGATGATGAGTTGAGTGCAGAGTCCTGGCTGGAGAAATGCACCCCCCGCTGCACAAAGTACCCAGCACTGATCACTTACTGAATGTTCAGCCGTGTGCCAACACAATACCAAGAGCTTTAGGTCCTTTATCACGTTGTGTCCTCTGGCAGTCTTAAGAGGTGACTCCTGCTTTCCTCAGATGAGGAAACGGAGGCTCAGAGAAGTGGAGGTTATAGAAGTGGCAGTAAAGATTCAGTTCTCTGAAAGCTTAGTTTCAAACCCTGTTCTTACCCACTAGGCCAGTGGTTCCCAAAGTGTGGTCCCTGGACCACCTAGGAACTTGTAAGAAGTGCAAATTCCCAGGCCACTCTCTAGATGTACTGAACGGAGAGCTGTGGGGTCCGGTCCAGCAATATTGGTTGAGTATGTCCTTCAGGTAGTGCTCACGCATGCTCAGGTTTGAGAGTCCCTGGACTGGGCTTCATACCCTGCCCCCCAACAGCCGCCATGCACTGTGATGAGGCAGGGAGCGTCTTCCAGAATAATATTGGTTTGGGCAGCTAACCATGGAGATGATGATGGCATGAGAAATTGTGCAATATCCCTGGTGGCAGAGAAACATCGGTCCCTCGGTGAGTCTGTGGATACATTCACGAGAAGAGAAACCAAGATGCATGAGCTGCTAAACCTTTGTGATCTAGGCTACTGGCAGTGGTTGACAAGCAGGGTCCGCAGTTGAGACTGGGAAAGGTTGAGAATGAAGTGTAGGCTCCAATAGAGCAGAAAGCTTGCTGCAAGGGAGATGGCAGAACCAGGTGTCTATAATAGCTCTAGAAATCAAACGTGAGCAAACAAGTAGAACAGAGGCGATACCCGAGAAGACACGGAGGTTGAAAATGGGGGCTTCAGATAAAGAAGCTATTCTTTTCCTGTGACAGCAGAAATCAATGACCGAATTTTCGGGCCTTGCATTTGTTAACGTGGGTGTCATGATGTGAAGCAAATAGACAAGGCTGCCCTGGTCATGGTGCCACGGCTGTGGGGATGCTTTACAGAGATCTCTGTATTGTTGGCCTAGATCAAGGCTCCTTGAGGAAGCACCTGCCTGGAAGGTAGTTTTGCCCTGTCTTTGATTACAGTAGGGCCAGGTAGAAGGCCTTTTGCAAAAAGCATTTATGGGTACTTTTTCCAATTCTAGGCAACAAACAGAACACATTCTCATGGCTCATCCCAAATTCTCTCTCTTTCTAGACATGTGGACAAGAGCCCATTGAAACAGAAAAAGGGAGGACAGTAGAAATCTAGCTGATGGGAACAGAATTGTTGGTGTAGATAGAATGGCAAAGACCGAACGTTGAATAGTGCAGACAGTGAGATTGAGAAGTTTCTACAATTCATGCCACTCAGAGGATCCCCAGGAGCAGCTGTCAGCCTGAACCAAAATCAGAAGAGAAATATCCTTGCTAGCAAAATTGAAGGGAGGACGGGTAGCCAGCTAGAGTGCCCACTGCAGTTATACCTCTGACTCATCCGTACATGTAAAACGAGCAAGTACTACAGTAGAATCCCTTAGCGGCTGTCAAGAATATCTGCCTTATGGGCAATATCATGCCAGACTTTAAATATAGTTCTCAGGGGATCTACTCTGCATATATTGAAATTCATCTAATTATGATGTATTCCCTACCTTAGACAAACACTTCAAGTTAAAAAAGCTCAGATGCACCCGAAAGATAAACTAGGGAGCAATTATTTCCTCGATTAAAGAATTCTTCTGCTTGCACGGATGCCACTTTAATATTGCTTTTAATGACAAGCTTTTCAAATGGATGTCTTGAAAGTAAAGTCCAAACTTATGTTTTGTTTCCTGTAGCATTCATTGTCCAAAGGGAAGTATGTCTATATCCGGATAATGATATTATCTATTTCATAGTAGATTTTGCTCAATCTGAAAAAGGGCTCATACAGAGAACGACGCAGCAGGTCTCATGGGCATTACCATCTCTGTACCTGTCTGGGATTCTGACATGAATATGGGGTCATTAAATCCTCTCAATTTTGCATCACGCTGCAGCAAATTAGTCATAGCTGTCAAGACCTCTAAATAGAGCCCTTGCCCTATATATCTCCTAGTTTATAGTCATTTATGTCAAGTGTATGCACGTGTACACACACATACCAAGCTGATTTAACTTCCCCAGGCTTTATTTTAATTTCGATTGCTTTTGGCAATAGATTGGGTATGACTGGGGCTTTATTTTCATTTCAGTTGCTTTTGGCAATAGATTGGGTATGACTGGTATCTGCAAGTCAATCCACGACAGAATTATTTTTAGAAGCCAGTGATTCACTTGGGGCCATGAAATCATTTTGCATGGCTTGACCTGCCCTGACCAGAACTGATAGAGATTTAGCCAAAACCAGGTTTGACAGTTGACATGTCTCTTGCCATCAAGAGTGAAAACCATCAGTTTCTTCTGTTTTATCTTATGGTCCTAACCTGGGTCTCTATCCACATCTCAAGGTCCATTTCCAGGTGAGAATCTTGTTTCTATCTGTATTTATACAATATAGTCAGAACAAGACCCACTCTGCTCCTTTGAGTAACCCCCCCCCATTTTTAGTTTGGGTGGAGTGTATCACATAGAGGGGCCTGTTCTTATTGAAAAGGTTGATGCCTGAGTCTCATGTTCAATAATGAGCTCTATCATCATATTTTTCTTTTCTGGCTCTCTTTAACTTATCATTTCATCCTCATCTTCCTGGGTTGAGATATTCTATGAAATTTGTTGGATAAAATAAACCTCACTGAGAAAGGACATCGAAATTTTGGTGCCAGGAGGTGGCACCAGAAGTAACACAACTTGAGCCACGTGGGAAAGGTCCTGGATTTGCATCCTAGAACCTCCTGGTCATGCCATGCATGCATTCTGGGTCTGCATGAAGACCCTGTTGAAGGACCAGCAGTTAGTGTGATGATTACATCACTGGACTCTCACGTAGTCGACCCAGGTTTGAGTCCTGGACCTGGTGACTTAAAACTCACACCAGGCACATGTGTGTGCATGCCCAAAATCTCGAGAAGAAAACGAAGGAGAGGGGATTGTGGTGTGGCTGCCCCTCTTGGGAATAGAGAGTTCTCACTTTCTGTCTCCTTGTCTCTCCAGCAAGCACACACATCCTATAGCAAAAATATCTCAAAAAAGAAAAAGAAAAAGAAAATGGAGATGGCCTCTAGCACTCTCATAGTCATCTTACAATTAAAAATACTCTTTAAAAAAAGACCCTGTTGAGGGTCTGTCACTTAATTTTTCTGGCTCTTTCTCTCTCATGGAAGAAACAAATGAATAAACCTTTTCACTATATATTTATTTAAGAGAGATTCTTTGCTATTGAGTGTGTGTATTTACCAGAGAGACAGAGAGATAGAGAGAGAGCAAAAAATCACCCCTTGGGGGGATGGCCACACCACAATCCCTTCTCCATTCTTCTCGGGATTTTGGGCACATGCACTTAGGCACCTGGCTTAAGTTTAAACTGCCAGTCTAGGATTCAAACCATGGTCAGTTATGTGGGAGTCAGAGATGTAACGATTATGCCATCTGCTGGTCCCAAATATTGACTATTTTATCTTTTCCAGAAAAGAGCTTGCTTACTCATGACCTAAAGACATTCTTAAAACACTGACAGTTAAGGTCCCAGCCCAGAGTTTTCAGTTGTGGTAAGTCTTGGTGGGGACCAGAAATTTGCATTTCTAATAATTTCCTAAATGAAGCTGATGTTACGGGTCTGAGGACCACACTTTGAGAACAATTGTCTTATAATAATGGCTGGTTATGGCCAAACATGGTCATTCGATCCCTGTAATTTGGTGATGCCCTTGAAATCCTTTTCTCAGTCCTAGTGGAAGGCTTTACCTCCAGGAGTGTTCTTTGTGTTCCCAGAGGGTACAGAGCAGAGGTTTGTAGGCTGGAGAAAAACTCAGCCCCTCTGTCTACAAGGCTTCATGACCTTGGGCAAGTTACTTACTACTCTGGGACTTAAGTTCCTCATGTATTAAAATGAGGCTGCATTAAAAAAAAAGTTTTATTTCTTCTGCTATATTCATGCAGACCACTTCTGGCTACCAGAAATGTGTGGAATTATTTTTCCCTTAGTAACCAATTCTCCAAGACCAGCTGGATGCCCTGCATCTCAGTTTGCTTCTATCACTCACTGGAGTTAGTGCAGACCAATAGTGGCATGTTTCCAATAAAGTCAGGTTCCAAAAAATAGTAGGTTTATGACATGCTTGTCATTTAGCAATATGATATTTTTATGACTATATGTTCATGCATGTAGTTAAATAATCTCCTACAACATTATTTAAAATCACAGCATACTATACCTCTGTTAGAACAGCCGAACAATGACCTACGTAATCAATGCCCTGTAATTGGACATATCGGTTCTCTTCCCTCTTTCAAGTGCCCATAATATCATGATGATGATACTAAAGAAACATTGCTTGGTCTTTGAATCTGATGTGCTTTTTTAAAAAAAGATTTATTTATTTATTCCTTCCATTGGTAAGAAAGGCACAGAGAGAAACAGAGACAGCACCCCCAATAGGTTCTTGACACAGTGATCTCCTTCCAGCCCCAGCCAGCCCTGGCTCATGGGCACATGCATGCCAAGTGTACTCAGGGAGGTCTCCAGATGTGAATCTGGAACGTTCCTCCGTAGGTCAGTAGTAGAGAACAACAGTAATGTCATGCTTCTAGAACACCATGGATCTGTGAACTCTGAGATGAGTGAAGGCATGCTCAGGGAATGTGGCCTCTCAGCTTGCAAACAACAGGAGGCCGTTAGATGGGTGTGCGATCTGACAAATGTGTTTTCTAAATTCCAAGGTGTTTTGTCCAGCCGCTGGAGTCATTTAGCCACAGCCCCCCAACCTGTTCCAGGAAATACCCTTATTTTTCAGATTCTCATAAAAGCAACTTTCTCCAGAAAGTAGCTTTCCTTCCATCCCTGGTATGGCCTCTCCTTCTCCCTCTTGACTCAGATCTCTGTGTCTCAAGTACTTATTTCATGCGCTGTAAGTGACTCTCTGCCAATCATAAGAGTCACAGGTCAGCCTTGCAAAAGCTCATGCTTTATCATTATACCACCATGTAGCCCTCTGCAATGGGCTTCTTGATTTAGAACTTGCTGAGGAAGATGCAGAGGAAAAGGAGACAACATTTATACTTGTAATCTCATCACGTTTCACCAAGTTTTGTGGTTTTATCTGGCTTGGAGTCCGGCCAGTAGGATGTGGTTTTCAGAGACTTACATAGTCCTGTCTTGGAAACGATAGCAAACCACTCAACTACAACTGACACCAGAACGTGCTGCCCTCCTGCCCCCAGTGGACACCAAGGATTTCCACCATCCTGCAAAGATGGCTCTTTAAGCCCCAGAGGGACTCTGTTTCATGCTTAATAGTTCAACCACAGCTTCTGCTTACATTTGGGTGAACTTCCATTCTCACCTGGTGCTATCCACCCCACCCTTCTCGTCTTAGTATTAACTACTTCTTTGGAATAGGATCATTCCTCTAGGTTTGTGGGTGGGTTAAAAAAAGTTGAGGGACCAGCAAGTTAGCGTAATGGCTATGTTGCTGGACTCCCATGTAGTCGACCATGGTTCGTGTCCTGGACCCGGTGGCTTAAAACTCATGCTGGGCGCATGTGCGTGCATGCCCAAGATCCCAAGAGGAGAATGGAGGAGAAGGGATTGCGGCATGGCCATCCCCCCTGGGGGGGGGTGTGATTTCTTGCTTTCTGTCTCTCTGTCTCTCTGTCTGTCTGGCAAGCGTACGTGTCCTATAGCAAAAAATAAAAAAAAGTTGATAACCCAAGAAGCCTCTGCATTTAAGATTTTAGTTTCCCTGACTCATAGGATTTACATAATTACTAGTTCCTGCAGCATTTGTATATCACTTTTCTGATCATTTTATACTACGTGAAATTTCCTGGCAATTCCCCAAGTGCCTGCTTCTCAGCCTGCCTATGTAATCATCCCCATAGCAATAAAAACAAGTAAATGGCTGCAGGACTGCCCAGCATTCAAATAAGGTGGGCAGCAGCCTCTTGAGCTGCTAAACTGAATGGGACACCTCACATTGTTTGAGGGAACACTATTTCTTCTGTTTTATTAATTTACTCAAATCACACACACAGAAAAAAACAGTAAGATTTTCTGACATGTGGGAATAAGAAAATGTACTTTCTGTTTGCTAAGATTCGATGCCTTAAGTGCCTTGCATAAACATCATTAGTCACTTTTTTCTAATGTTTATTTTTTTATTTATTTCTTCCGAGAGAGAGAGAGAGAGAGAGAGAGAGAGAGAGAGAGAGAGAGACTCTCAATAGGGCCTCATCATGCTGCAATTCCTTTCCCCAGTCCTCCAACTTGTCAGGGTCTTGCACATGTGCACCGGACATGTGTTCAAGGTGACCAGGAATCAAAACCTACAGTTACGCGTGTGGCTTCCAGCAAGCCGTTCAGTTTGCTCCCAACTATGCCACCAGGTGAGGTCACTGACTTTTATTTTTCTATAACTGAGGACAGTCGTGAGGTTACGCTTGTCCTCATTATCAACAGGTGAGAGGCAGAGCCAGGACGCTCGCCTGGGTGTCCTGACCTCAGATACAAGCCCTTCCTCATTTCTCTGCCGACCTCTGCAAGCACTTAGCAAGGCAGCCAGCTTACCTCCTTTCTTTCTCCCACAGAAAGAAAACTTGGGGAAATCCTTCTCACAGACTGGGTAGGAGAAATTCAAGATAGACGATCCCTTACTGACAAGAGCTATGTCAAGAAACAGCTCTTTAATGTCCTCCCCTAAAGGAAAGAGAAGAACAACTTTACCATTGTGTGTGTCATTGTATATTGAAGGCATTCAATATTTGTAACAGCCTGAAGGAAGGGATCTTTTATTTCTATTGGTCTGCCCTATCTGGGGAATAGTTTTGTTTTGTTTTGTTTTGTTTTCCTCCCCTCTCTTCTCAGTAAAACAGCAGTTAGGCAATGCTACAGGTGACCAAGTGTATGGATGGTGGCCCTTTTCCAAACCTCGCCTGTTTGGAATAAGGAGTTAGTCACTGTGTCTCCCTACCCAGATGCTATGGCCCCTTAATGTGAAGTCTGCAGGTCTAGCTTCCAGAACTTCTTAACCACATAATATTATTTAGCCCTCATGATAGCGGTAGAGAGCGGTGAAGCCTTCACACTCTTGCCACTTTTTCCCAGGCAGATACTGCATCATGGTAACTCAGGGAGCTTCAGGATGCTCTATACTGGTGGCTTCAATTCCCTTTGCTTTTTTCTCCAGTCCTCCCTTCTGTGATCCTCTCACTTCTTCGTTTTTTTCTCCTTTTTCTCCCCAAAGCATGTATTGAGCTGCTGCTAGAGTCTAGATATTGTGCAAGATTGTAGAAATGCAAAGATACGTAAGCAGTCTTGGTCTCTGAGCGTGTTCTCTCCATGAAATGGTTTTATGTGCTAAGTTTATTAAATCTCTTTGCTCTGGTTGTGATAAAACTGTTTTAGAAAAGGAGATCTAGTGGTTATTGCAAATATATTGACTAACTACAATGGCATGACCCTATCAAAATAAAAGGATCAGAAAGTGCTCTTGGTCATGGAGGTGGAGGAGAAGTTATTACAACTCTTCTTTGTCTATGTCAAAATAACACAAATGGAAAAGCATGTTGCTAGTGGATTTGTTAGTAAGATAACTATGCAAAAGCTTTCTCCTGTGTAAACATCAATACTTAGTCTCAAAGTATTTTTTTAATAGGTATACTAATTTCAGCTGCTTATATTGTCCCAGTGAGGGCCTAGAGTCTTTTCATTATAAAAACATAGCATTAAATGAGAGTTTTACTCCACCTGGATATTATCCAGAGAGAGAATTGCAAATGAAGATGGAAACAGAGGTAGTGCCAGAGAGTAGTGGGGGAGTAGTTTAGCTGGTCATAATAGTCCATACAAATCATTGGGTGTGTGAAGTAGTAAGAGGCTGTGCAATGTTTTATTTCATGCTAATAATTTTTACTTACTCAGAATGATTCCAAATCTAATGTTGACATTTGATTTTAATTGTTTGGCACACTGGTCAATGGAAAGGCCAAAATCCTGTAATGGGTCTGCCAAGAAGAAAACAATAGATTATTAACTGAGTAGGCGGTGTACTCTGCAAACTCATATTCCAAATGCACATCAATTCTATTGTGTTTACATTAACCACTAAAGTCTATTCAAAAATATATTGCCCCACATTGGATCTGGACTTATGGAATAAGACCATGACATATTTACTCACTCCTTTCAGTCTTTCCAAAGTCAACGACTAGTTCACTCTGTTGGTTAGTCAATGTTGTTATTACAATTGGGTCTCAATCCATAACATGAGCACTGTGTTGGGTTATGTCTTTACCTGTTAAAAATGTCAATATTTAGGGCCAGCCCCATAGCCTGGTGGTTAAGGGAGCTATTTTCCACATGGCTGACCATGGATCAAATCCCAGCCACAGCAGCTTCAAAAGCACACTGGGTATGTGTGTGTGCATGCCCCAAATCCCCCACAGGATGGAGAAGGGATTGCAGTGTGACTATGTTCTACTAGGAGACAGCGTGCTTCCCTCATCCCTCTCTCTTTCTGGCAAATGCATATGCTCTCTGGCAGTTAAAAAAAAATAATTTTTTAAAGTCTGGGACTTGAACCATGGTCGACCACATGGGAGTCCAGAGACATAGCCATTACGCCAGCTGCTGGTCCTATCACCTGTATATTTTCACAGGGCTTCTTTCAGCTTGGAAAACAGAAGCAGGGAATATGGAGATGACAGTTCTTATGACAGAATTGGCACTCAGTGTTTAGAAAGATAGAGACCAACCAACAGCTGTTTAGCAAGGCACATTCTCAAAACTGTGGATACATTCAAGTTGCTATCTGAGGCAAAATAAAGAATGCAAGTATGTATTATTTAGTTGATCAGCAGTTATAGAATTACACTGTAAGTTTATCAATATTTTAAAAACAAAGGCAGAAAGAATAAATGATTCTGAAACATTATTGTTGAGAAAATCATCTTAGCAAGCAGTAGGTTGCTTCTCTCTGAGGAGATGTATAGAGAACTGGAAAGACAGATTGCTTAAAAAGTGCTTCGGGGTTTGGTGAGATATCCTAGCCATTATTTCATATTTTTATGTGAGAGTGATGTATGTCTTTGAGGATACACATGCAGTTTGCAGTTCTCTTACGGATAGTGACATCAGTTGCCCTCCAATCCTGCCCTCATAAACTTATTTCCTTCCTTGTCTTCATTTGTGTCTCCACTCAGGTACATGACATGTGTATATTATATGTTTGTATACCTCTGCCATTCCTTTACTAGGTGCTGCAGAGGTAGGTTTCTGAGTGCTGGGCTTGAATGTTACGTTTCAAGATTATACTGCATGCTGGAACCAGCTGATGGTGTAATGGTTACGTTGCTGGACTCCCACATGGTCAACCGTGACTCCCACATGGTCAACCATGATTTGAGTCCCAGACCTGATAGCCTTAAACTCATGATGGGCACATGTGAGTACGTGTCCACAATCCTGAGAGGAAAATGGAAGAGAAGGGATTACGGCGTGGCCACCCCTGCTGGGAAATGATTTCTCGCTTTCTGTATCTCTGTCTCTCTGGTGAGTGCGGGCACCCTATAGCAAAAATCTCTCTCAATAAAAAAAGAGTACACTACATCCCAGGTAATTATTTGTTAGTTTAATAGTAAAGATTATTTGCGCTGAATTTGTTGAGAACTTTAAAGCAAGGTTTCTCAAGGTTGAGGTTTTGTTTCAAATAACCCTTTGTAACAGGGCAGTCCTGTGCATCTAGAGTGTTCGGTAACATCCCTGATCTCTACTCACTAGACCCAGCAGCAACCCCTTCCCCAACTTGAGACAAACAAAAATGTCTCTAGACATTGCCACAGCTCCACTGGGGAACAAATTCACAACTGGTGGAGAACCATTGCTTTAAAGAATTAGTTCCAGCAGGTGACTTAGTGGTTATGGTGCTGGACTCCCATATGGCCTAACACAGCTCAAGTCCTAAACCCAGTGGCTTGAAATGCATGCTGGCCATGTGTGTATGCATGCCCAAACTCCTAAAAGGAGAATGGAGGAGAAAGGATTACAACGTGGCCCTCCCCCTGGGGGAGCAGTTTCACTCTGTCTCTTTTTCCCCCAGGCAACACATGAACCCTATAGCAAAAAATCTCTCTCTCTCTCTCTCTCTCAAAAAAGAATTAGTCCCTCAATTACTGATACTGGTATACTACAAATATCTCAGAACCCCCTAGCAGAATAAAAGACATAGGGCTGTGTTTTTAAAAGAACTCTCTGTATTATGAGAGATAATTGAGACGGGGTGGGGCACTCTCCCTTGGATGGACCTCTGCATTGAGTCACTTCTAATATATATATAAACGGAACAGTCTGACTTTGGATCTTCTGAAACAATAAAATGAAGTAAGTTCATGAAAGTCAGTGTTGGGGGCTTCTAGGGCAGGGATAACCGTTTCCTCCAGATGCTTCATTGTTGAGCAGCACATGAGCTGAAGAAAGAAGAGTTTCTTTCCTGTGAAACAGAAGACCTGTTCACTTTAAATATTTGTTCCTTGGCCTCCGTATTACACCCCCAATCTGTCTGTCAGCATCTGTGGCTTCAGCCTGAGGGAAGATACCATTGTAGAGTGTGTGGACCCAGCCTGGGCCTCATCCCAACTGCCCTGCTGCCCCCCCCTGCCTGAGGCTCCTCCAAACCAGCAGAGTGTGAATCCTGCTGGAAATGAGCAAGAGATGTTGGGAAAGCAGCCAACAGCATCTGCTTTGCATAGCAAGAGCAGAAACAATGCAATCCCTCTAGCACCATTTTTCTTTTTGGCCCAGTGAGTAGAGTAGAATAGAGTTGGATAAAGAAGCTGGGCTCGGGGTGAGCAGGGTCTTAACAAATCTCAGTTGCAGAGCTACTTTTGTGTCTTATTCTCTGTTAGTGGACTATGTTCTTTGGGCTGGTCAAGACCCAGCCAGCTTTCCAGGGAAGGACAGCTTTGCCTTGGAAGTTTTCAGTCGGTTGTGAGCTTTCAGCTAGAGTTGGTGGGAAGGGAACAACACCGAACTACACAGCTTTTGGAAGTGCAGTTCCCAAGTCCTTGGGTGTAATTCCCGTGGCCTCTGTGTGGGTGGTTAGTTTGAGACATGGGGAAGCTCTTATGCAACTAGCCCTCTATTTCCTATTTCATGACTCTGTTGGAGGTTTTGTTAAAAATAAATTCTATAGTTTGAGATAATTGTTTTTTTACAGGAAGTTGCAAAGAGAGCTTGAGCGTGCCCTTTCCCACCTTCCTGTATGGAAGGCATACAGCTTCTGGAAGTTCTGCATCATAACTGACTGCCATTTCAGCTACGTTTTGAGTTCACCTCCCCCGTACCCATGGTAATATCTTACGTATGGGACAATATCAAAACTGGGGCATTGGCATTGGCACAATTCACAGAGCTTTTTCAGATATTGGTTTTACAGGCTCTTTGTGTGTATGTGCGTATTTGTGCGTGCGTGCATTTCCATATGTGCACCTGTGTTTACAGTTCTGTTGCTTGGATTATAGACACTGGCTTTCTTTCTCCATGGAAGGATGGGTTTCTGAGAGCAGAGTGGCTGTGACAGGAGCCAACACCCCTCTAAACTCACCTCCACCAACTTTCCCCTTGTTCTCGTCCAAATCCGACCCCAAGCCTATCATGTCCTTCCTTCTATGTGAAGGTAATTTCTCCTCTCCACTCCTATTTCCTTCTCTCCTTCCCTCTCCCCTGCCCTTCTGTCTCCTCTCTTCTCCATGAATTCCCTCCTTTTCCTCCTTCCTCTTTCTTTCTTTCTCTCTCCCTTCCCTTTCCTCCCTTTCTATTTATAGCTCCGTGTCTCCTCAATGCTTAGATCAGACTGCATCTTAAGATCTAGAACACTGACTTTTTTCTAACCCCCCTTGACTTTTGTACCTCATTCACTGTAATCCACATCACA
Source organism: Tupaia belangeri chinensis (assembly GCF_000334495.1). Taxonomy (NCBI): domain Eukaryota; kingdom Metazoa; phylum Chordata; class Mammalia; order Scandentia; family Tupaiidae; genus Tupaia; species Tupaia belangeri. The sequence continues at coordinate 7,032,331 of NW_006159506.1, forward strand.
TTAATAGCTGGTATTGCTTCCAGCATGGAAGAGTTAGGTATTACAAAGCACCCTTACAATAGAGGCATAGCTTGGAGAGGGTAGAGGGCCATAGAGGGGCTGGGAGGCCTTGCCATCAGCAAGTAGCATAGATACACTGGCATGACTGATCTAAGAAACTGTTTACAAAGGTGTGCAATAAGGTGGTGAATATGTTTATATCCTTGATTTGTTTATTACACATTGTATACATGCTTTTAAAGACATTCTGTATTCTACAAATATGTGAAATGATTATATGTAAATCAATAACTACCATAAATATTTTGAGAGAAAAAAATAAACAAAAGGAAGAAAAACTTGGGTAAACAGAGTTCAAGTAAAACTATAAAGGTAATCTTCTTCTGATGGCTTAATGAAATAGGACTAGATGACTTCTTGTTTGGTGGGTGCAGCCTACTTGAGAAGCCTGAGTTGTGAGGGCAGTGATGTTGGCCTTGTCCACACACTGGGAAGTGCTCTCTGGGAAGGAATGCATTAACTCAATCACAATAATGATGGGAATATCTATTTTGACACTTGGAATGGAGTTTATGTCATTGGGCCAAATAGTAGCAAATATTTCCCTCCATCTTTCAGAATTATTTTCCAAATAAAATAACAAAACAGATTTAATTTCTTTCTTTCTTTCTTTCTTTCTTTTTTTTTTTTTTCATTTTCTTTCTTTTTGATAAAGAGAGTGTGCTTCTTCTTTCTTTCTTTTTTTTTTTCATTTTCTTTCTTTTTGACAAAGAGAGTGTGCTTGTGCAATGTCAAGTCAAGATTCCCTTTCCCTAGCCCTCCAGCTCCCCCTGGGCATGTACCAGATCTACTAGGGGAATCTGAACCTGTGATTGGTCTTATAGTTTCCAGCACTGCAGTCCAGTACTCTATGGACGATACTATCAGACTGGGCCAACTTTGCTTTGGAGTTCATCAGCTTCTTTCCCCTGCCACTTCAGCAGTTCATTCTCTCTCTTTTCTTCAATCTCTGTGAGCTTTGTCACCATGAAAATTCTAAGTTCTTTATCTGACATTTCCATGAATTTCACTGTACTGAGAATGAAGAGTTATTATTTTGAAAAAGGAACTTTGCATTTGATTTCTTCCTTTAGGCTATGATTCTGAAATTTTATACTGTTTATTACACAGATTAGATGTGTAAAAACTTAAAAGTTTCCTTGTTGTGTGGCTATATTTTGAATGGGATGTTTTAATTTTCTTGTATGAATTCATAGGATAACATCAAGGTCTTTGTAAATCCCTAAAAGATGATAATGCATGAGGCTTTAGTGAAATGCAATTGCTCAAAATTCATTACCACAGCAACACAAACTTGACTTCCATGTTTTCTGTCTTTGATGCCACTGTGTTCCTTCTACCTCCTTCCCTCCTATTCCCTCCTTGCCTTTGCAGCAGATGAAATACGTACAATGTGGTGAGTGCATTCTAGCTGTGTTTTTCTATTATTTCCTAATCACTTTTTTTCCACTTGCCAAATCCTATTACTATAGAGTAGTCCAGCAAGTTCCCCTGATGGGCCATTATTTCAAATAATAGTTGTTTGACTTCCATTCATTTCTCTTTGGTCAGCATTTCACTGAAAATTTACTCCCACCATCAAAGAAATATGTGAGGGGACTCAGAAAGTTTATGGAAAAATGAAAATAAACTATAAGTTAAAAGCAAAAAAATTTTGACAATTTACAAATGCCTGAAAGGAATTACTGGGTTGTCAAAAAAATCATGACATATTTTTTTATGTTTATCTATGCAAAAACACATCACGACTTTCTGATGACCCAATAAAAGTGATGATCTTAAGGAAACTCAGCCAGGTATAAGAACGTACAGATAGGCAATTCAACAAAATCAGGAAAATAATTCATGAACTGAATGAGAAATTTAGTAAAGGGATAGAGATCATAAAGAAGAAGCAAGAAGAAATCTTGGAGCTGAAGTATTCAATGAATGAAACAGAAGACTAAATCAAGCAGAAGAAAGAATCTTTGAACATAAAGATAGATCTTTTGAAATCAGTCAGAGAAAGAAATAAAGAATGAAAGAGTGAAAGCAATCCAGAGGACTTATGGGACACCACTAAACAAACAAATATTTGCATTATAAAAGCTTCAGGAGGAGAACAAAGATAGGGACAAAATTTAATAAAACAACTGATGAGAGCTTTCCAAATCTTTTAAGGAAGATTGACTTGCAGGTACAAGAAGCTCAAACGAGTCTAAACAGGTTCAAATCAAAGTGGTACTCACCAAGGCACATTACAATTAAACTGTCAAAAATCAAAGACAAAGAGAATTTTAAAAACAGCAAGAGAAAATATCAAGTCACATCTAAGGGAATTCCCATTAAACTAACGCCAGATTTATCAGCACAGAGACTCTGCAGATCAGAAGAAAAATGGGATGTTACATTCCAAGTACTGAAAGAAAAAACTACCAGCCAAGAATATTATATCCAGTGAATCTGTTGTTCAGAATTGAAAGAGCAATGGTCTTTCCCAGACAAGCAAAAATGAATTCATCCTTAGACTCATCTTACAATACATTGTTCCAGAAGATCCTATTTCTGGAAATGGAAAGATGGTAACTGTCATAATGAAAATGTGTAAAAGTATAACACTCACTGGTAGAGCATAGAAAAAAGAAAACAATCACATCACCACAGGGCTTAAGTGGTTAAGTACTGTGCAGAGGAAGCCAGATCCCACATGGCTGACTATGGTTCGAACCTCAGACCCAGCAGCTTGAAAAACATGTTTGATATTTGTAGATGTCCAGGATTCTCTCTCTTTCTCTGTCTCTCTCTCCTTCATGTGCCTTCTGGCATAAAGAAGCAAATGAAAAACATCACTACAGAAAACCACACAACCAAAAACAGAAACAATCTACAGAAAACCACACAACCAAAAACAGAAACGATGAAAGGGAAAACAAACAAAAAAAAAAACAAACAAACTACAAACAAAAACCAAAAGGAAAAAAAAACAAAGACTATGCAAAAATAACCATGAAACAGTTAACAAAATAACAGGAGTGAGTTCTTGCTTATCAATAATATCCTTGAATATAAACAAGTTAAATTCTCCAGTCAGAAGATAAAGAATAACTGGATAGATTTAAAAATAAGACCCAACTATAGTCTGCCCACAAAAGACTCATTTCACTGGTAAGGGTACACTTAGACTGAAAGTGAAAGAATGGAAAAAGATACTCCATGCAAATGGAAACCAAAATGAACAGGAGCTGGTACACTTGTGTCAGATAAAACAGACTTCCGGCAAGTGACAGTGGAACAGAAGTAACACGACACTTTGTGGTGCCGAACCCATATGGGAAGGTCCCAGGTTCATGTTCTGAGAGCTCCCTGTACACATAAGGCATGCACACACATGCCTGTGATCCAGTGTGTGTGATGCTGGGAGTAGATAATGGATAAAGTTAATGGAAAATTGAATAGGTTTATTTTTACTGCAGAAAAATTTAACAATAGATTCTTCATCATATGCATCACCCATGAACTTTCTGTGAAGGACTGCACATGCCTAAAAGACTTTATTCAGAGAAGTAGCAATTCCCTCTGTTGGAGATGCATGTGATGTCTTTGACTAGACTACTGTGCTGTCTATTCATGCTGGGAAAATTCATTTTATATACTGTAAAAATATGTAGTGGTTGAATTTAAAAAATAAAAGAAAAAAATGATTTTTTTAACAATAGTTCAACAAATTAAAAAGGAGAGACATATTCCAAAAATCATCCTATAAGGCCAGCATTAGCCTCACCCCCAAATCAGACAAGAGCACAATACAAACGAAAACTACAGGCCAGTATCCCTGATAAACATAGATGCAAAAATCCTCATCAAAATTCTAGCAGACTAATCCGCTGGTACATCCAAACAATTATATGTCATGATCAAGTGGGATTTAATCCAGGGATGCAAAGATAGTTCAACAGGTGAAAACCAATAAATATGATGCATCACATCAACAGAACGAACCACAGAAACTATACCATCATTTCAATACATACCTAAAAAGCATTTCTTAAAAGTCAACATTTCTTTATGATAAAAAATTTTTTTTAGAAAATTTATTTATTTTTAAATTTACATTTATTCACTATATATCTTTACAGTGTACAACACTGCTTTTTCTAGTGTGAATATGATGCATATCAGTTGAGACATACATTACCATATACACTATCAGTAGCACATAACTTTAATTTTTGTGTCAATTAAACCGATTATTTTATTTTTTACCCTGTTCCTCTCCTTTTCTCCCTCTATTACCCATACTCATATTCCCCCTATTCTTACTACTATTAAAAAACTCAACTTTCAACAAATTAGACATGGAAGGAGAGAGAGACTCGTGGACAGCTGCTTTGCTCTGCTTTTGCCCTCTTGATGTGATGTAGACTCTGTAAGATACCCACCAGATATAGTCCTGAACCTTGTACCTCCAAACCATGAGCTGAATAAACCTCTATTTTAGAACAAGTGAAGAAGAAAGAATATACTTCAACACAATAAAGTCCATCTATGACAAAACCATAGATAACATCTTACTGAATGGGGAAATTTGATGGATTTTCTTCTCAGATGTAGAACAAGACAAGAATGCTCACTTTCACCATTTTTATTCAGTATAGTACTGGATCTCCTAGGCAGAGCAATTAGGTAAGAGAAATAAATAAAAGGCATCCAAATCAGAAAGGAGGAAGTCAAGTTGTTCCTATTCGTAGATGACATCATATTATAATAGTTTGTCAGAAAAGTCATGACACATTTTTGCATAGAAAAACATAAAAAAAAAGCCATGATTTTTCTGATGACCTAATATATAGAAAAACCTACAGAATGCAATGAAAAAAAGTCACATTTCTTTATACCAGTGATGACCTACCTAGTTAAAAAAAAATCAAGAAAGCAATTCCATTTACAATAGTTACACATACAAACACAAAACAACTCTAGGGATAAATGTAACCAAGGAACTGAAAGATCACTAAAATAAGACTAAAAAACACTAATGAGAAAAATCAAAAAGGATACACACACACACATGAAAATGGAAAGTTGTCCCACATTCAAATGTTGAAAGAATTAATATTGTTAAATTTTCCATACTACCTAACGTGACCTATAAATTCAATGAAATTCCTATCAAAATTTCAATGGCATTCTTCACTAAAACAGAAAAATCAATCTTAACATTTGTTGGAAACCACAAAATATCCCAGAGTAATCCTGAGCAAAAAGAACAAAGCTGAAGACATCACAATACCTGATTTCAAAGCATACTGCAAAGATAAAGTAACCAAAACAGCATGGTACTGCATAGAAACAGCCACACAGACCATTGGTACAGAATATAAAACCCAGATTGCAGACTCACAAACTTACAGCCAGCTGGTTTTTGACAAAGACATTAAGAACATACATTACAGAAAGGTCTGTCTTTTCAACAAATAGTGTTGGAAAAAATTGGATATCCAGGGCTGGATAAAGCAGTCAGATTCCACATGCTGACTATACAGCTTGGGTACTACATTGGGTGGCTTGAAAAACATGCTAGTTTGTGTGTGTGCATGCCCCAAATCCTGAAGGGAAAGTGACAGAGGAGAAGGGCTTATGGCATTACCATTCTCCATGGGAGGTACTTTCTCTCCTCCCTCTCTCTCTGTGTCTCTCTTTCTGTTTAGTGCACATGTCCTCTAGCAAAAAAAGCAAAACAAAACAAAACAAAACCCTGGATATCTATATGCAAAAGAATGAACTCAATCCCCCTCTTACCAGGTACAACAAATTAACTCAAAATGGATCAAAGACTTAAATGTAAGATTTCAAACTGTGAAACTGCTGGAAGAAAACCTAGGGGAAGCATTTCAGGACATTGGTATGGGCAAGGACTTTATAATAAGATCTAAAAAACACAGGCAAAACAAGCAGAAATAAATAAACGGGATTATAATAAATTGAAAAGCTTTTACACAACAAAGTAAACAATAGAGATAAGAGACAACCTTAAAAATGGGACAAAATACTTACAAACCGTTCATCTAATCTTTAAGACATTAATATCCAGAATATATAAGGAACTCAACAGCCAAAAAGAAAAAAAAAAAGTAATCTGATTTAAAAAATGGGCGAATGATCTAAATAGAGATTTCTTTAAAAAAAAAAAAGATATACAAATGGCAACAAATGTATGAAAACATGTTGACCATCACCAATTTGCAGAGAAAGGCAAGTCAAAAATACAACGAGATGTCATTTTCAGATAGAATAACTATCATCGAAAAGACAAAAAATAATAAATGCTGGTTAGGATGTGCAGAAAGGTCACCTCTTGCACACTGTTGATGGAAGTGTAAATTAGTACAGCCATTCTGGAAAGCAGTAGTATGGGGGCTCCTCATGAGAACTAAAAGTAGAACTACCACATGACCCAGCAAGCCCACCACTGGGTAAATATTATATATCCAAAGGAAATGAGATCATGATTTTGAAGAGATCTGCTTTCCCATATTTATTGCAGTCCTATGCACAGCAGCTGAGACACAGAATCACCTTAGGTGTCTATCAGTGGATCATACGGAATGGTCTAGATACAGAAAGTACGGCATAGATACACAATTGGATATTATTCGTCCATAATAAAGCATGAAATCCTGTCACTTTCATCAACATGGATGAACCCGTAGGACACTATTTACAGTGAAATAAGCCAGGCACAGAAAAATAAATACCAAATATTATCACTCACATGAAGAAGCTAGAAATAGTTGATTTCAAAGAAGCAGAGAGTATTATAATGGTTTCCAGAGACTGAGAAGAATAAGGAGGATGGGGGATAGAGAGAGGTTCGTTAACAGATAGAAAAATACGGTCAGATCAGTGGATTACGTTCTAATGTTCTATAGCACAGTAGGGTGACAATAGTGAAGAATAATTTATTGTCTATTTAAAAATAACTAGAAGAGAATACTTTTTATGTTCCCAGCACGAAGAAATGATAAAATGATAAATATTCGTAGTGATGGCTATGCCAATTATCATGATTTGATCATTACTCATTGTGTGCGTGTACTGAAAAATCACACTGTTACCCCGAAATATGCAAAATTATGTGTTGATAAAAACAAAACAAAACAAGCATCTGAAGTCCTAAGGACTGTGTCATTTCTGGGAACTTCACATTTGCCAACCAAAGCTCTTTATGAAATCAAGCCAGTTCTGATTTTGTGGTGTTCACCTTGAATCTATAAATACAACCAGTTAAAGTTCTTCCTTTTTTCTTTGTAGGAGACATTTTTGCTATAGGGTGTGTGCACTTGCCAGAGAGACAGAAAGTGAGAAATCAACCCTCCTCCCCCCCAAGGGGAGGTGGCCATGTTGCAATCTCTTTTCTTCCATTCTCCTCTCAGGATTTTGGGCATGTACGCACATGCACCCGGCATGAGTTTTAAGATGTCGAGTTTGGGACTTGAACCACTGTTGACTATGTGGGAGTCCAGCAACGTAACCATTATGCCATTTACTCATCTCCAGGTTCTTCCTTGGAAAGAATGGAGGTCAGATGTGGGTGCATTTGCTTGGACATGCACAGACCTTAAAGACCCTTGAATCTTCTCCAGAAGGTTCTTGCAAAGTCCAGATAATTTCTTTTCCTCTATTGCTTAAAATGGTACCAGAAAAATAGATTTCTGCCTTCTTCTATCAAAAAAAGGCCCCAACTTTGGTAAATCAGAGTTTCTCTAGTTACTGTGTTTGGAGACAGTTTCCACCGTCATCATCAGCCCTCATTTTGCGGGGTAACTCAGATGTCCTCATCCTTTACTAAATTTGCTGAACATCTGCTCCTCCCTTGGGATAGAATTACTGCATTATTGATACCCATAGCTTGACATCAAAACCAGTTCATCCTTTGCAACTCTGACACACACACACAAGTGGGCCTCCTCCCACACATATACTGCACAAAAGACAAAACTCCAGTCCTGTCTCACTTTGGCCATCTAGGCTAACTAACCACTTAGGCACTCTGTCTTGGTGTGTTCCTAGGAGCCAATGCTTCCACTTAGCTCAGAAAGTAAAACAGAATGACAGCAAGCAATCGTCTCCTCACTCAGCTTCCATTTCCTGTCTTGTAGAAGGAGGAACTGGATGTTATTTTAGGCTTTATGTTTGCTTCTGGGGCCTGGCTTCTCAGATGCTCTAGAGGCCAAGGCGTGGAGTCCAGACTCCTGAGGCTCAGGGCATAACTTGTTTTTTAAGAATTATTTTATTTCACTTATTATCACCATTATTATTTGTTTAATTTGACCTGAGAGAGACAGAAAGAGAAAATAGGCAAACAAGCCTCCAGGTTTGGGACTTGAACCATGGTCGGCCATGTGGGAGTTCAGCGTTTAACCACCACATCCCCTGCTGGCTACTTTGGACATAACTTTTGATAGCACCTTTGGGAGTGAGGTACAGAGTCTTAGGCTCAAGAACTGAAATCTAGGCCTTCTTCTTTTCTCTTTTCTTTTTTTTTAAACAACAACAACAAAATCCTTTTTATTTTGAAATAATGAGAGAGACAGAGAGTTACACAAATGCTGAGATGACCTCTGTACCCTTTACCACATCTTTTCATGATAACATCTTCTATGACTGCCTATCAAATCTGAGACACTGAAGATGATGGTACAACATGGATGTACGGACCATGCTCAGATTTCCCCGCTTGTTACATGTGTGTGTCTTACACCTGGTTCTATGCAATTTTATTGCACATAATCACATGCATAATTGCGATACAGACTCATTCTGTCACCATAAAGAATCTCTTCATGCTATTCTTTGGTAATAACTGTCCCTAACCTTTGGCAACCACAAATCTGTCCATCTGTAGAATTTTGTCATCTTGCGAATGCTATAAACAATAGCCCCTCCCCCCGTTATCTGCATGGGGTATGTTGTGTGACCTCTGGTGGATGCCCGAAACCACAAATAGCACGGACTCCCACATATGCTTATTTTTCCTATGCATACATACCGATGATAAAGTTTAATTTGTAAATTAAGCACAGTAAGAGATTAACAGCTAAGAGAAAAATAGAACAATTAGAATGATCTATTGTCATGAAAGTATGTGAATGTGGTCTCTCTCTCTCTTTCTCAGAATATCTTACTGAACTGTATTCACCTATTTTGGGACTGTAGTTGCTATGGTTTGTGTCTCTCCAAAATTCACGTGTCGAGACTTGGCTGTGAAGACAACATGAGGAAACTTAATTCCTTCATGTATTAAGTTTATTTAATTTGATTAATGTTGAAGGGTGAGGCCTTTGAGAGTGGTAAAGGGATTAGGATGGGTTTTGTGATTGACTCCTGGTAGGTTTCTAAGGAGAGAGAATGAGACCAGCAGAGATGCGTGGACACAGGTCACACTCTCCTGTCCTCTGCCATGTTGTGATACAGCCAGAAGACACCAACTAGAGGTGACCCCTGGACCTTGGGCCTCTAAGCCATGCACTGAATAAACCTCTATTTTTATAAATCACCAAGTTTTGGGGTTTTTTTGATACTTTCAACAAAACTGACTAAAACAGCAATTGACCTCAGATAACTGAAACTGCAGAAAGTGGAATCAGAGAAGTGGAAAGGAACCACTGTGAATGGAAACATTCAATAACGTTTTGAGGTTGGGATTTTTTTCTTTTGGTACAATGCCCTTGAGGCCCACTGAGATTGCTTGGTGTTATAATACTACATCCCTTTTTGTTGCTGGGTAGTATCTCTAGTAGGGATGTAGGATGTCGCTAGTTTGTTTCAATCTTCAGCTGCTGAAAGACATTTGGCCAGTGTTTGGCTATTTCGAATACAGCTGTTACAGTGATTTATGTACAGGTTTTTCTGTGGACATAGTTTTTATTTCTTTGGGATAAACACACAGGAGTAGGGTTACTGGGTCGTATGGCAAGTATCTATGTGACTTCAAAAGAAACTGCCCAACTGTTTTCCACAGTGGCCATACATTTAAATTCTCTACCAACAATGGAAAAGATATCTAGCAGACATAGTCCTCCTGAAAGAGAAACTCTTGCTAGAGAAGGTTGTGCCCTAGAGAAGTCAGGGGAAGCCTTGTCGTGCACTGTTAAGGTCAACAGGGCTCCGTCCATTTGGCCTTCTGGATTCTGGCAAGAGTTCCTCAGTGATGAGAAGCATGTCTCCAGGAATGGTCAGAATAATAGGTGCCATGAGGTACACAAGCCAGTCTCTGCTCATTGTCATAAACACTATACTGGGGAGGGCATGGCTTCCATAACTATAATATGATAACTGGTTCTTTGCTCAGCCATGTCTCTTCCTTTCAAATGCCACATGCAGGGCCCCTGAGGGAATTTTGACTACACTCCAAGGTTTAAAGAAAAGTGCTAGTTTTTGAAATTTTCTTCCCCAGCTTTGTTTTTGTATGAGAGCAACATCATATGCTTTTCTTCCCGTACTCACCACACATGGGAATGACTTATCTGCTGTTGCCTCCAGCCACCCAGAAGACCCGTAAGAGGAGAAAAAAAATCAATGTAAACTTTCTTCGGGATGCAATTCTGTGAACAGAGTTGATTCATAGAGGACCTTTTTTCCATGTTAACCTGCTGTGTGGTGGCCAGAGTGACACTGCTTCTGAGTGCGGACACCCTGACTGAAGAGTACAGGAGTCCTGTTCCCCTACCCCATTCCCACCAAGAAGCACTCAAATGAAGAGGAAGTCTTCAAGGAAGACCACAAACTTGATTTTCCACAAAAAAATGAGACCCAGTAACTCTAAGGCATGAATCTCAGATTCCTACAGATGCCATGGAGCTTTCTGGAGAAGGCAAAGAGAATGCCAACAGGAGTTCCTTTGAGGATGTCTTGAACTGAAATCAGCAGAGTTGAATTCCTTGTTCCCAACACCAATTCACCATTTCTCCCTGCATCTCTTATATTCATGAGATGGAGCCAGAATAGATCTGTTGGGTAGACTCTGCTACAGAGCTCTCCCTGACAGGATGGATGGTGATATTTTCATGAGAAAGTCAACATTTATTTTTTTAATTTGCTGGATGGTGTGTGTGCTCTCTGGATGGAGACAAAGAGAGGAGAAGTGAGAATGCACTCCTTACAGTGGAGCGTTACACTGCAATCCTTTCTCCACTTCTCCTTTTGAGATTGTGGGCACATACACACACACATGTTTGCCCAGCTGTTTCTCAAGTTTCTGGGTCCAGGACTTGAACTGCACTGCTAGCCATGTGGGATCCAGCTGCCTTTAATACCATGCCATTGGCTGACCCAGTCCAGACTTCTTGATTGTCTGTTATCATTCACGGAACATAGACCATTCAAGAGTGAGATTCTGTGGGCAAGAATAATACAGGAATACAAGCTCTTATGGTTCAATGCTGGAGGAGAAAAGAAGCATCTGCCATTGCTTTGGGTTCTCTGCCAGTAAAATTCCTAACCAAGGAAAGGACTTACTTTCTTCCTCCAAAATCAACATGCCTTATATTTTCTCTTGCATAGAGGATTGAAAAATAGTTTTGGGACCAAACAGAAAGGCACCACTCAGTTGGCTGGGGGATGGGAGGTACAGACAAAAGTGAGAATTCTACTTCCACTCTCTGTGCCTCTCACCTCTCTACATCTGTCAGCAATGTTGTTGTTTTATATTTTTGTAAAAATATAAAAAGAATTATATTGATAGAAAGCACGCTGTCATAAAAAATATGACGGGGAGTTGGACTTCAGGTGAAAAAGTAAGAACAGTGCACCTGTTGAATAACTGCAGCCCTCCAGCCCACTACTGACCCTACGCACAAGTTAAACACAACACATGAGTTTGTCTTTTGATTAGCAGCAAAGTTGCAAAAAGGCCTGACTCAACACTGCACTCTTCTCTTTAACACCATTGTTGTAAGCATTTGGATATTGTTCAGTCTTTTCTCACCATCTGTTCCTGTGTTTTCAGAACATAACATTTAAAAGTGTTAGTATATGTGGAAACATTATTAGACCAAAATGATGAAATAGACCAGTTATTCTAAATACCTTTGCTTGGGCTTGATCTTCAGAGAAGTGGAGAAAGAAAATCCCTGGGCTGGGATTTTCCACCACGGGAGACATAAGCAACCAGTGGATAGTTTGTAATGCAAAAAATTGAGAAGTAACTTCAATATTTCTCAAAAAGAAAAGGAATACAATTGTAGTCTATACTTGTAGTCAAGAGTAATAGTCCATTATTGTGTTGTTAAACATAAATGACCTGAAACTGAGTGATTTATAAAAAATTGAGATTTGGGACTGGCCTCAAAGCCTAGTGGTTAAGGGAGCCAGATCTCACATGGCTGACTATGGTTACCATCCTGGTCCTGGTGGCTTGTAAACCATACTAGGCACATATATGTGTGTCCTGAGTCCCAACAGGATAGAGACATGAAGGAGAAAGGATTGTGGTGTGACCGTACCCCCTTGGGGAATGTTCCCTTTCTTTCTTCCATCACTTTGGTAAGTACATGCATTGTCTGACAATGAAAAAATTGCAGAAAACTATAGAGATTTATTTCTCTAATGATTATGGTGGCTGGGAAATCCAAAGGCACGGAGATGGTCTCTACTGCATCATAGACATAGGCAGATGTGCGTGATAGTATTAAAAGGTGGGAACTTCAGGAGGTTCCTGACAACAACATGGCTGACAGATGTAGAGAGGTGAGTGGCGCAGAGAGAGTGGAAGCAGAATCTTCACTTTTTTCTGTACCTCCGATCCCCCAGCCAATTGAATGGTGCCTTCCTATTTGGTCCCAAACCTCTTGAAGGTCTCACCATCTTCTAAAGTCATTACACTGCAGACCACACTTCCAGAACATGAAACGTTGGGGTGCAAACTCTAACATTCTACCTTCATAAAAATGAGTTAACTAAAGCAATGTATGCTAGCTACCTCCTGAATAATGTAATAACTTATTTATTCAGCTTTCACTAAGTCTATTAATTTGTACTGCAGGTCTTTCTGTGTAAATAATTACATTGGACACACCGAACATTTTTGTTTTCTCCTTTCAAATCAATCCTTTAACGTTTTCTTTCTCTTGTCTTACTATGCTAGTGAGAGTTGTCAGTTCAATATTGAATAGAGGTGGGGATGACAGGCATTTTGGCTTATTCTTGATTTTAAAGATAACTCTTCTAACCTTTCACTATGAAATGTGTTTATTGCATTTTAGGTGTATTTCTTTAAAGAGCAGATAGATTTCTTTAAAGAGCATTTTTAAAATGCAATCTGGCATTCTTTTTTTTTTTCAAATCAGGCTAATTTAGTTGGCCTTTATTTATTGAAACATCTGCTCTCTTTATAACTATTTCTCATCTTATTTTGTTTTTTTTTTCTTTTATTCTCTTTTTCTATACCCTTTCCCTCCCTTCTTTACAGCATTCTTTTATATATGCAAAGGCTCTGATTTCATAGAGTCTTGGGCAAGAAAGGATGTGGGCAGAACACATTAGGAGGAGGGCTATATAGAGAAAGGGTCCCTGGCACTTTAAGATTGTGAATATGAAGGGCAGGACCTGATCTTGGTTTATGTGGTATCCATGACCTGAACTTGAGTGAGTTCCCATGATGATTTTTATGCCTCCCGGGGAAGCAGAACTGCTGCCTGGCTTTGCAACCAAGATTGGGCCATACCGAATGTTCAGCTTAGAGGAATCTCCTCTAAACAAGGAGGTTCTTGAGTTGAATCCCTGAGGCCCTGTCTGGACTGGACACTTTTCAGTTCTATAGGAGAGAACCTATAGGGGTCAGCAGGTGGCTTGGTAGTTAAATGTGCTGGACTCCCACATGGTCAACTGTGGTTCAAGTCCTGGACCTGGCGCCTTGAAACTCACACTGGGTGCATGTGTGTGCATGCATGCATGCCCAACGTCTTGAGAGGAGAATGGAGGAGAAGGGATTGCAGCATGGTCATTCCCCCCAGGGGGAAATTTCTTGCTTTCTGTCTCTCTGGCAAGCACACGCAGCCTATCACAAAAATCTCTCCAAATAAAAAAAGAAAGAAAAAGAATTTTTTAAAAAAAGAGCGCCTATCTGTGGGCAGGGACTGGCAGAATGCACACCACTCCCTGTGCTCCTGAGAATGCCGGGCTTGTGGAGAAATAGGTCATCATGTGACAGCTCCTCCTCCCATCCCAGTATTTTATCAGCAGCCACAGACAGACTCAAAAACCTATGCCTTGCAATGACATCTAGCTGATACTCCATGCCAGGCAGGCTTCCCTGTGTCCCATGGGCACTGAGGATCACAACTGGAGAGACCAACGCCCTCCACAACTGCGTTGGACTTGGCAATTGCAAGCAGCTAGTCCTAGAATGGCCCGCTCTGCTCCTGTCTGACAGAGGGTAGAGGATGGCAGACATTCAAGCATCCTCTCCTTTTCTGGGTGGGCTGAATTGCACGAGTGCTATCAGGCAGTCTCTGGAAATAGGAAGAAAGACAGAGCCTGCTGCTTTGAGCTCCTGACGCCCTCCTCTCTCACGGCTCTGTCTTTCAGCATGACTTAGCAGGCGTGTCTGTGTGATCACAAAGATGGGAAGGAAATTAGGCCATGTCCTGAACGCTAGATGAGCACAAAGCCTCATTCTTAGTTATCTGGAGATTCAGCATGTTCCTGTCCATCTGTAGAGACCAGAGACAACTCTGCGATTTTCTCTATCTCTGTAAGTAAGCAGGAGTCAGGAAGGAGAATTGTGAATGAGCTAGATAGTCTCAGAATAAATCGAACAGAAGCAATGAGCAGCTCAAGTGGCCCTATATAAAAATTAGGTAGAAAGTGAGGCTGACACACCAGCACCAACAATGACATAGAATGACATAGACCCTGCAGGTAGCGTGGTATCTTAGCACCATGTTCTAAGGTGGTGGATTAACTAAATGCAAAGATGATCCTTAATTGTGTGACAGATCCACCACTTCTTCTCAGTGACCCTCTTCTTTATATGTTGAGATGAATGCAGTGGGCATTAGTTTCCACTGATGCTCGCCGAACAGGTCTGTGCCATAATGGGACGAGTGCAGCAAAACGTAAAGAGCGTTATCATCTGAAGGACATGTAGCAGGAGGGACCAGGTGGTCATTCGATGGTAACACATCTGGATCCACCTGGGAAAAATCCTGAGTCCACATTCCAGGACTTCCCTTAGGATGCTGGATACACGTGTCTGGAAACTGGGCTGATACACTTGGGGTAGATTGGCAGGAAGACCCTATTGGGGGCACCTGTATCTCTCTCTCACAAGAAAATAAAATAAATATTAAAAAAAGAAAAATATCATAGAGAGAATTTTGTGAAAAGAAGGGGTTAAAAGGTCTTATAAACGTTATAGACATACTTTCTCTTTTTTTTTGAGAGAGAGAGAAAGATTTTGTGCGCTCAATGGGGAGACAGACGGAGAGAGATACAGAAAGTGAGAAATCACCCCCACTCCAGTGGAGATTGTCCACACTGCAATCCTTTCTCCTCCATTCCACTCTCGGGATTTTTGAACACACACATACATGCACCTGGTACAAGTTTTAAGCCACTGGGTCCGGGACTTGAACCACAGTTGACTTCTTGGGAGTCTAGTGACATAACCATTACACCATCTGCTAGTCCCTAGATATGCTTTGAGTGCCTAAATTTCCACTTAGCCCCAAACCCAAAGTCAATTGGTTGGTAATTCAAAACCTGAATCCTCTGCTGAGGCAAAGTAATAATCTTTCTCTTTAGTCTGGATTATACTAGACATGTAGGAAAATACTAAAACAAGTGTTACTATAACCCCAGGAAGATATAAGAATATAGGTAAGACTAAGTAACAATACAACAATGATAAATAAATTAAAACCCATGGTATTGATCATTTGAAAGTAGTTTAAGAAAAATAATATTTAGAATGATTTTGTGATAATTTGTGTATATTTTGTCTGCTTTTGAAAATTTTAAAGCAATTAATCAAAACCTGCTATGTTTGATTAAATACTAAAGATAATTTAAATTTGTGACCAGTATACCCATGTCTGCAGAAAAATTAAATTGTTAAATTTATAAAGTTTTAGTTTATTATTTATGCAAAGAGTGTTTAGTTACTTAGGGGCCAGAAGATAGTATAATGGTTACTTTGTTGGACTCCCACATGGTTGACCATGGCTCAAGTCCTGTACCTGGTGGCTTCAAACTCACGCCAGGCACATATGTGTGTATGCCTAAAATCCCGAGAGGAGACTGGAGGACAAGGGATTGTGGCATGGCCATGCCCCCTGGGGGGGGTGATTTCTTGCTTTCTGTTTCTCTGTCTTTCTTTGTCTCTCTGGTGAGTACATGTACCCTATAGCAAAAATCTCTCTTAAAAGTGTTTAGTTATTTAAAAGCATTTTTAAAAATACATTTTAAGGGACCAGGAGGTGGCATGCTGGTTAAGGCCCTGGATCCCACATGGCCAACTGCTCTGTTGGAGTCCTGGATCTGGTGACTTGAACTTGCCAGTCACGTGTGTATTCAGGCCCCAAATCCTGAGAGGAGTATGGAGAAGACTGTGGCATGGCCAACCCCACTGGGGAGGGCGTGACTTCTTACTTCCCTCTCTGTCTCTGTTTTTCTCTGGCAAGTACCCTTGCCCTATGGCAAAAACCTTAAAAAAAAAATTTTTTTTTTTGATAAGACTAAATGGAATACTAAAGCATGCAGAGAACTCTTTTGAATAAGAAAGACTCAGCTACAAGAAAGAATTCTATTAATAAGTGTTATCAGGCAAGGGGAATCTTGATCTTTCTATTCTGACATTCTCTCTGGGCTGGTAAGGTTTCCATCTGGCTAGAAGGGGAGATATCGGGTTTCAAAGAAGGGAGCCCTTGGACAGCTAGGGCTGAACAGGTGACCTGCGGGCACCTTAGAATGTACCCGGTGCTTGGAAGGACAAATGAGGACATCGGGGTTGGGAATCCTTTGCTTTTTCCTCCTAGTTCGGTTAGTATTCACCTCTGTTCTGAAAGTGGACAGGCACTAGAGAGGGGACTGGCTCAGAATTTCCAAAAGGGCTGCACCAAGATGCCTTCCCGGATCTGACTTGCATGGTGTCCACTGTGAACGAATCTCTCATCAGCCCCACAGAGACAGAAGTGCCAACCCTGGTTGCACTTCCGATGCTCACTTGGCACCTACAAACCCAGAGCAAAGCTATTGGATCAGGGGCCTGGAGTATTACAAGACATCCCATCGACCTAGGTGGCATGCGGTTTCTGAGTAGTCACCCTTTTCTCTCTGTTGAAACCCCTCAACCTATTTGGGTTTTGGAGGGAGCACCTGCTACCTGTATCTTCTCAGTCCTGCCATTGCTCTGTACCTTCCCTCTGCTCTTCTTTTGCTTCTTCTTTTTTTTTTTTAAAAAATTACTTTGTTTATTTATTCCATTTCAGTTTGACCAGAGAGGGACAGAGCAAGAGAGAGAGAGAGTGAGAAAGCAAGCCAGGGCTTGAACCACAGTTGGCCATGTAGGAGTCCAGTGCTCTTACCCACCACGCCACCTGCTGGCCCCTCCTCTGCTCTTTAGTATAGGTATTGATGACCTCTGCTGGCTGGCGCTTCTCATTACCCAGAGCCTGGTGCCTGCCCTGCAGTGCCAGGGCTGGGAGTGGGCTCCTTCACCTTTGCTTTCATTATCTTCTACAGAAAAATAAGCTGCTCTTGTCCCCACGCTCTCCCTCCTAAAAGCCTGGGCTGAGGCTGTGCCCGGAACCTCACACTCACTGCTGCTTTGGGACTGTGTTTTCTATGCTGTGGCTTTTCCAAAAATAGCTACTGAGCTGATGGACAGCCCTCCCCCACTTCAACCTCTCCAAAGATTCTCCTCCTCAATCCAGACCAGAGCTGCCCATTGTGATTCTGCCTGAGGATGGGAAGAGCAGAGAACAGCATTCAGCAAGATGTTTTCTGCCTACAAAAGAGGCCTCTTTAGAACCACAGAACCTTGGCTTATTTCCCTCTTTAGGTCCCTATACACCAAGTCGCTTAAAAAGTGCTTAGGAGAATGAAGAGTGCCTTGGAGATTTGGCTGTCAAATGGTTACTACCGAGTGGCAATTGGGAAGAAGCAGTGTCTTGTGATAAGAAGACACTTACGTGGTTTGTTCCTTTCCAGCACAGGCTCACTTCCATCTCTCATGTAACAAAACCTTCATCTCAAAGTTGACATTCTTAGATTCCTTTGTCAACTTCCCGTTTTGAAATCGGGGCCAAATGGCTTGTCTTGCTCAAGGCTCCTAGTTGTTTAATGGCACATGCCCAAAGTTGTCCCTTTGGAATAGCATCTTTGTCTCCCTAAATATTTGTCTCCTTTCTCTGCATTGTGCAGTTTTATAGCCCCATTCATCTGGGAAAATGAACTCAGAGAGAAATGACTTTCTGTGTGCAGTGTTTGGAAGTATGGCCAAAGGATGACATGGCCAGCGATACTTTTTCTTACGCCTTTTTCAGTGTTGATTTTCTGGTGTTTCTTTTACCTAAGAATTGTTTAACTCAAAATTAGGTTCTGAGGGAGGCGATTTCTTCTATTCATTTCCTTGCGGGGCAAATTTTAATTTTTTTAAAACATTTTCATTGATTTTATATATGTAATCACTATACATCACGTAGCTTGTATACTGAATTTACCCGACATGAATCCACTTCACCCCAGTCCAACTGAGGAGGCAAAACACATTATCATCAACAGATAATAGCCCATTTATGTGTTCCATAACTATCTTGCTTCTCTATTTTCATCCTTAATTCCTTACCATACACTCTCCCCCCTTTTCCCACCCTCTTCTCACATTGTCTCTAGTATCCACAACCATTTTCAATGCTTCTATGTCTTCTAATCTTTCAGTTCTTGCAGGACAAGTCTTGAAATCATTTTCTATGGTCATGTGAGCACCGTGCCTTGTTCATTCTGCTGTGTGGCTAGGTCATTTGCAGTTGACTCTGTGTTTTGGAGGAGATGTTGCCAGCAGTGCTAGATATTCTCATCCTGTTTTGACTACCTGGGTGGATGATCCACACGTGACCTGATTCAGATTTTGTAATGAAGGGACTCTCTGGAGCTCAGATAAAATGCCCGTCCTGTAGCAAACTTCAGGATCACATGAAATCTATTGAGGCAGATGTGGACAAGGCTGATTGCCTTAGACAAGGGGAGAGCCAGTGTGGGTAGCAAGTTTGAAACATAGTGGCTGGATGTCATGGTAACCTGACCCCAGAAACTCCCAGGGGCCGGTTCCACCCCACCAGGACCAGCCACTGCCCTTAACATACTGCTAGAAATAAGGTTCTCTGTCCTCTCCTCACTGCCCTTAACATACTGCTAGAAATAAGGTTCTCTGTCCTCTCCTCACTCATCAATTATTTCCCAGAGGAAACTGTTGCTGGGTGCAGCTTGTGGGGCTTCCCTATGAAAGAAGTATGCCAACTGCTCAGGAGAGCTGTAATTGCACAGAAGTGAATGGCTCTTCCTTTGTGTTTTCTAACTTGGGAGGTGTCACTTCCAGACACCACCTTGCCATGAAAGAGGTCATAGTACACATGACTGGAAAACACATAGGTAAGGTGCCTTCTCTGCAGTTACTTCAGGTCCCCGATGGGGATCAGTTAAGAGCCATATATTAGCTCCCTCGTGTGTGTGTGTGTGTGTGTGTGTGTGGAGAGGAGAGAGAGGAGGCCAGAGATGCATGATGAAAGTAAATAGCCCTTTTAGTCAGAAGACAAATATCTTCTTCCTCTTCTCCCTCATTCACTACCTCCTCCCCTCCTCTCCTCGTCTTCCTCTTCACCTCTTCCACATCCTTCTCTTTTCTTCTTCTTTCACCTCCTTTTGCTCTTCTTTTCTTCTTCTCCTCCTCCTTTTTCTGCTAGTCCACAGATTGCTTAGGATTTTCACTTAAAAAACTTATTTTTTGAACTGTACCTTGTCTCTGTCCCCACCCTGTTTTGAGTACCAGGTGGCCTAGATAGTCTGCTGTTTGAATTCCATCATACAGCTTTGGGTCACAGGACCTGGAGTCAGAACACTTAGGCTTGCATCATGGCTCTGCTATATTGCTTTATTAAAATACCTAATATGCATGTGCTGCATTGTTTATAGCCAGAGAATGGAGACACTCATCTTACTGCCTCAGAGGGCTCTTCGTAGGGATTCAGTGAGCCCTTATAAATAGAAGGACTTTACACAGTGCAAAATGGCATGCAGAAGAGAGATTGTTATGAAAGTAATGACTCTCTGAAAGATCTTATTAATTCTTTCCGATCATGATGGTTTTGTCACCTCCATTGCCCTGTCATGCAGCCTCTCTGTGACGAATCAACAGACAGACTCAGAACTTGAGATCCTGACCTAGTGAAGAGCTTGAGAGATTCCTTCCTAGCCCTGACTGGAAATCAGCAAACTTTTTCTTTTTCTCTTCTCTTCTCTTCTCTTCTCTTCTCTTCTCTTCTCTTCTCTTCTCTTCTCTTCTCTACCTTGTCTCTGTCCCCACCCTGTTTTGAGTACCAGGTGGCCTAGATAGTCTGCTGTTTGAATTCCATCATACAGCTTTGGGTCACAGGACCTGGAGTCAGAACACTTAGGCTTGCATCATGGCTCTGCTATATTGCTTTATTAAAATACCTAATATGCATGTGCTGCATTGTTTATAGCCAGAGAATGGAGACACTCATCTTACTGCCTCAGAGGGCTCTTCGTAGGGATTCAGTGAGCCCTTATAAATAGAAGGACTTTACACAGTGCAAAATGGCATGCAGAAGAGAGATTGTTATGAAAGTAATGACTCTCTGAAAGATCTTATGAATTCTTTCCGATCATGATGGTTTTGTCACCTCCATTGCCCTGTCATGCAGCCTCTCTGTGACGAATCAACAGACAGACTCAGAACTTGAGATCCTGACCTAGTGAAGAGCTTGAGAGATTCCTTCCTAGCCCTGACTGGAAATCAGCAAACTTTTTCTTTTTCTCTTCTCTTCTCTTCTCTTCTCTTCTCTTCTCTTCTCTTCTCTTCTCTTCTCTTCTCTTCTCTTCTCTTCTCTTCTCTTCTCTTCTCTTCTCTTCTCTTCTCTTCTCTTCTCTTCTCTTCTCTTCTCTTCTCTTCTCTTTTTTCTTTTTCTCTTCTCTTCTCTTCTCTTCTCTTCTCTTCTCTTCTCTTCTCTTCTCTTCTCTTCTCTTCTCTTCTTTTCTTTCTTTCTTTCTTTCTTTTTTTTTTGAAGGCAAATTTATTAAGATGCATAGAATGGATTATTCCATAGGTGGAGCAGCCCCATGAGGGGAGATGGGCAAACAGTTTTGTTCCTTCCTATGAGAGGAAGGGAATAAATGTTACCCAAAAGAAAAGACAGAAGGCTATCCCAGAGGCAGGGCAGCCCTACTTCTTTTTAGAAAAACTTATTTATTATTGCCAGAGGAAGTATGTACTCAAAGAAAGAGAGACAGAGACAGAGACAGAGACAGAGAGAGAGAGAGAGAACCCCTCAATGTGGTCATGCCACCACCTTTTTTCCTTCCCATCAGGATCGTGGGCACACACATGTACCCAGCATGTTTTTCGAGTTGCTGGGATCTGGATTTGAACTGCAGTCAACCATGTGGCATTCAGCTATTTACGTACAGCACTTAGCAGCTGTGCTACAGGGGTGACCCAGTAAGCTTTTCCTAAAATGTTCCAGATGGTTAATAGTTAAGGCTCTGTGGACCACACAATCAGTCACACCACTTGATTTTGCTGTTGTAACACAAAAGCAGCCAAAAACAACTCAAGAAGAAAATGACTGTGCCTATGTTACACTAAAACTTTATAGGTAGAGAAATTAGAATTTCATCAATTTTACTTTAAAAAAAAAATCTGCTAGAGTGTATCTGTTCTCTCCAGAGAGCAAGAGAAAGCGAGAAAGTGGGGAAGCACCCCTTATGTGGATGGTCATGATGCAATTCCTTCACTTCCATTTCTCCCTCCTTTAGGAATTTTGGACATGCATACACACATGTCCAGGATGTGTTCAAGTTACCAGGTCCAGAATTTGAACCATGTGGTCTACTGGATCCCACTCGTGAGGACGCCATCCTCAATCTAACTACCTTTGAAAGGCCCCATCACCTTGGGGCTTAGGAGTTAACATAGGGAATTTGGAGGGATACAAACTTTCAGTCCCTAGCACTTTCCCTTTCTCTTCCCCTTATGCCTCTTCTCTTACTCCTGCCTGCTTACTCTTCTGATTATACAAATATCTGTGACCTACCTCGTATCTTTGTGCACTGGAGGCAGGATTTAAGTGAGTACTGATGTGGGTATTTATGGCATGTGTGTGTAGTGCAGCTCCAAGAATTATCCTGTAATTTAATAAAGGAAAGGCCCCTGTTCTAGTCTGTTATTGTGTTGCTAACAGAAATCTCCAATACTGGGTGATTAATAAAGAAGTAGAAGCTTTTTCAGCTGACAGTTTGGAAGTCCAAGGTCCAGGGACCAACTTCTGGTGAGACAACACCATGGCAGAGGGTGGGAGCTTCAGCAGAGAAGCTGTTTGTAAATGTCTCCTAGTTCTGGTTTGTATCCTCTTGGGCTCTGCCTGCCTCATTCCCTCTCCTCATAAACTATCTTTATAAGCAGAAATCAGTCATTGGGACCCCACCCTGATGATGTCATTACATCATCACACGCAAAGGGCCCACCCTGGGACACCATGAAGGGATTTGGTTTTCATTGAGCATCTTTATCATGTAACCCAGTCCCGACATGAACTTTTGGGGAACATCTGACCATGGTCCACTAAGACCAAATTCTAAAATATGAACCTTGGGAGGACAAAGACATCGTCTAAACCATAGCAGCCTCTGGCTGCTTCAGTCCTCCATTTGCTTGGTAAAGGCTGTAGTTTTCTACTTCACAGCACCATGAAGTTGGACAGGACAGGACTTCTGCTTTGCCAGAAAAATTTGCTCACTTCCTGGTCAGTATTCAGAGCCCTGTAAGTGCTTATGAGTTTCCTTCTTTCTCCTCTAAGAGTTTTATATTATTCAGAATAGCTTCTAGCCTAACGTCTCCTCCCCCAACACACTAAAATTACAAAACAGGGCCAACTGGTGGCATCGTAGTTAAGGCAGCTGAATTCTACATGGCTAGCTGCACGGTTCAAGGTCTGGACCTGGTGGCTTGCAAAACATGCCAGGGATGTGCCCAAAATGAGACATGGAGAAGAACAGATGTGATGTGGCCATTCTCCATGAGGAATGCTTTCTCATTTTCCCTTGCTCTTTCTGTCTCTCTCCAAGTGCATGTACCCTGTGGCAAATTTTTTAAAAGTACAAAAAAAAAAAAAAAAAGGAAGTAGAAAATGAAACACTAATTCTAGGAAATAACGGATTCTTTAGTCATTTGACCCTCTCACATCCAGGTACATAGTGGGTTCCCAGGAGCCCCCAGTATATGCAGTTGTAAGAGGCCATTCAGCCCCTACAGCTCACGTCTCAGGAGATGGGGCAGCGCCCATCCTTGCCGAAGCTCCCACAGACGTTGCTGTCCTTTCTGCCAACTCTGAAGTGCACCAAAGATTCCTCCAGATGTTAAAACTGTTGAAGTGATGCTCTCTCAGGCTCACTTGATTTCTTTACTGCATGACTGTTCCTCCTGGCTATGAACTCTGGGTCTAGGTTTGAGTAGCTCCCAGTCTAGTTGGAATAGCCCTCATTGCCTGAGGGGTCTTTCCACCTTGTCTTCCTCATTGCCGAAGGGAAGCAGTCTACCCTTGTCTGGGGCTCCTGACTCACACTTATCTCATCCATCGTCTCCCTTGTGCTTCCAGCCCTTCCACAGTTTCCCGAACTGTATGCTTGGTCGTGTCTCCTTATCTATGAACTTGATGTTCTCTCCGCCAAAGTTCTCCCCTCCTCCTTCTGTTCTACCTTGTCTGCCCACAAAACTCTAGACAGCAGAGAAATTCAGAGTCAGGCAGGCTGGATCACATCACTTTAGTTCCACATAAGTGTATTCAACAGCTTGCCTTTCCCCCTGTCCCCAGGGATGTCATTTTGTCACTATTAGCTGTGTGGCTTTTGGAAAAGTTTCTAGCCCTCAGTTTACCCATCTGTAGAATAAGAAGGACATATATAAAACACTTATCCAGGGACCCTGCACATATAATAAACTCTCCATGAACCGAAATGTTGTTTTTATGATTTCTTTTTCTTCATGTGTCAACTTCAGCCTGATGACTCCTTCTCCTTTCTATCTAGATATAGACCCTCACTCTTCAGCCCACCATGCCCCTAGTCTCTAGGACAGCTCCTCACACAAAGTCTCGGTTCGTTGTCTGGTCTTCCCTCTATCCTTGGATAAGAACTGCATCTCCTCTGTTCTCTTATTTTAAGTGCTAGTCCCTAACATTTATTGACTCCATGGACCAGGTCCCATTCCAGTGGGAAGGGCCATCCCCAGATTTGCTAGAGATGTGTCTCACACTTTCCTTGATGTACCCAGTCTTCTTGCCTCTACTGGCGGTGACTTCAAAGGACATGCCAGGCTCGGCTGTAGGCCGAGGGTGAGTCTGGGAGACTGACCAGCCATGGCAACCTTTATGCAAGGATGAATTGGAAAAACAAATCATGAATAGTCCATTCCGCTAAGTGTTGCTTCTCATCCTGCACTGAAGATGAATGGGATGCCAGAGGTGCAGCATCTCATCCCCATGGGAAACGCGAGAGCTGCCAGATCAGCACCACTAGTACCTAGCCATTCATTCTCTTTTCTTTATTTTTAAATTTTTGTATGTGCGTCAATGTTCCTTCTTTTTAAAGGAGCAAAGTCAAGTTGGCAAATAGCCCTGGCAGCCAGACAGACAGTCATGACCTCTCTGGGCAGCTCCTTGGGTGGCGGTACTTTTTTCCAGTGCTACATCTTCATTACTACCCAGCTGATAGTGAGGCCGATTCAGATGCATAAATAGCATCTCCTTCTCACCTCCTTTAGACCAATAGCATTTTGCCCCTTGTTCCCTGACAGCTTTCACAGTGTCCTGCCTTTTCAGAAGCCAGTCCGCCTAAACTCCATTCAACTGATGATCCTGAGACTCGGGTCATTTCTTCCCACTCAGGAACCATGACAGGCTGAATTGTTCCCTTAGCAAATTCACACATTAGGGCTGGACATGATGCTGCGGTAAAAAACAAACCAACCAAAAAAAAAAAAAAAAAAAAAAAAACCCACAAAGCTCTGTGAGGCTATTCCACATGGAAAGGTTCTGAGTTTGTATCTGGAGACCTCTCTGAGTATGGTGGAAGTACCCAGGATCTGGGGCTGGCTGGGACAGCTATGTGTGAACCCTTTGCTGAATGAATAAGTGTTTGTGCTGCCAAGGAAGCTCTGGAGTCTCAGACAGAGAACAGGAATCTTCTCTTTGGGCAGAAGTGATCTTTTCTGTCAACTTACAAACTACATACATTGGGAAGGTCACCTAAGAGTATAATTTGGGGGAGGGGTTCTATCAGAGATAACTTTTCTTAATTTTGAACTGGTGAGGTTTCACAATTTAGTAGGCTCATTGATTTTTAAATTTTTTTTTTCTTTTTTGAGGGGTTGGGGAGAGTTTTTGGCATTAGGGCGAATCATTATTATTACTTTTTTAGAGATTTTTTTTTTTGTAATAGGCTGCATGCACTCACTGGAGAGACAGAGAGGGACAGAAACAGAGATCGAGAAGTCACCCCCCTGGGGAGATGGTCATGCTACAACCCCCTCTCCTCCATTCTCCTCTTGGGATTTTGGGCATGCACACACATGCACCTAGCATGAGTTTTAAAATGCCTGCTCTGGGACTTGAACTGTGGTCGACTACATGGGAGTCCAGCAACATAACCATTATGCCATCTGCTGATCCTGGTGAACCACTACTTTTAAGTCCTAATTTCTTTCTTATTATCCTTCTTGTTGCTGTGATCAGGCTCTATCCACCCGGCCTTCTCCCAAGGGCTCCCAATAGCTCTCACAAGACCTGCTGTGGGTAGAGACAAGGTTTAGCTCCTGATCCCTCCTCCCCTCACCCACCCCAACTAAGTGCTTGAGCAGCCCACATTGGTGAGTCTTAATTTCCCCATAAACATAAATGGATATTTTGAAAGACCTTACCACAACTCTGGTAGAGCACTTCCAAGCCCCCTTCCTTGCAGGCCGTGTGTGTGGGCCAGGCTTCTTCTCCTTTATCACTCCCACTGCTGCTGCTGGGAGAAATCAGAGTCCAGACCAGGAGGGCAGCCATGAGGCCCTGCATGGCGAGGGCCTGTGTGTGAACAACAGATAAATAACAGACCAATGAAAGGGCCTTAAATCTCCTTCCTCTCTCCTCCTAAAGGGGGTGTCATGTTTAGTTTCACTTCTCAAATTTTAGCCACCCAAAGAGTCACTATGAGAAGCAAAAGGTAGAGCAGAGACATTTGAATGCTATTCTCCCAGGACCTTTGGCACTTGAATCAACAGAGTGAGGCAGCTCTGAATCTGAGGTAGGCTGAATGTTGACTTTCTATTTTCAGAGAGGGGCAGACAGCAAATGATGCGTGAACTTACGCCTTGGGCCCCCTAAAACAGCCCTCC
This sequence comes from Tupaia belangeri chinensis, assembly GCF_000334495.1. NCBI lineage: Eukaryota > Metazoa > Chordata > Mammalia > Scandentia > Tupaiidae > Tupaia > Tupaia belangeri. The sequence continues at coordinate 7,059,041 of NW_006159506.1, forward strand.
TTGGAGTCCCCACCTCTGAAAGAGCTGTGAATGCAGAAAGATGAACCACAGGCCACCATGTGTTTTCCATCAGCAGCCTCACGGAAAGTCTAGCCAAGCTCAGATGTAGACCGTAGACCGTGCACTGTGGACCAGGGACCTGGCAGAGCTGGCAGGCAGGCAGTGCTTAGCAATTGAAGACTAACAGAAGGGTATTTGCAAGCTGGAATGAGGCTTGGGCCCAAATGGCACTTTTCTCTCTGACTGCTCTCTTAGGGTGAGCATCTCAGCAGTGACCTGTCTATCAGCACTACAGGACGTGATTTTGGAAACAGCAGAATGGCCTCTTCAGATGACAGGGAAGGAATGGTTCTGAGAAGTGAGCTCTGTTCTGTTTCTGGATTTGGCTTGGTGGAAGGAGTAGGAAGTTGTGGGGAGGCATGGTCGCCTTTTAAGGCCGGAGACTCATTTTTAAGACTGGTTTAATGGTTGTAGTCTTTGGTGGAATCACTAAGTTCACATCCCACTTTTTGAAAAAGTTTTTGCCAGTGGGTGTGTGCACTTGCCAGTGAGAGACAGAGAGATAGAAAATAGGAGAGGGAGAAAGCACACCCCGTTGGGACACGGTTATGCCCTAATCACTTCGGCACTGTTCTCTCCTCTCAGGATTTTGAAGATGCATGTACATGCACCCAGTGTGTTCTTCAATCTGCTGGGTATGAGACTCAAACTGAGTAGTCGGCCATGTGGAATTCAGCTCCTTTAACCACTGGGCCATGAGGCTGGCCTCCCACTTTCTTTTCAAAGCTCAGACTGTCCTACTTTTACACGAACCTAGGTCATTACTGGGGAAAGCAGGATCTGACAAATCAAATCCAATTCCCCACCCTGTCCCACCTCTACCTTAGTGTAAGAGAGGCAGAGACAGGGTGAGGCCAGCAGACTTTAGGAGCAGCAGAAAACACCATTTTCCCCTGGGAGGAGAATCATTTTTCTGAGGACACTAGGTAAATTGACTATGTCCATCAATGGCAGAATAAGAATGAAAGTCACCTTGAAATAGGTGAAATTTAATGATCAGTGAAGATAAACAAATACATTTAATTAATTGGTGGATCCTGTGGGTTTCTTGGGAAACATCAGGAAGTAGAGACATAGGGAAGAAACAGGTCTGGATTGATCTTCTTTAGGGATCTGTCTGCAAATAACTTCAGGGATGTTGACTTTCAGCAGTGGGTCTCAAAGTGTGGTCTGGGAGATGATGCCATTAGTTTCCACCACAACCTAGTTAGAAATGCAAATTCTGGGCTCTACATGAGACCTACTGAACCAGAAACTCTGAGAATGGCCCCTGCAACCTGTGTTTTAATAAGCCTGCCAGGTGCTTCTGACACATTCTTCAAGTTTAAGGCCCACTGGGTTTAACAGAACCCAAGATAAAAGTTGAGCCCCAAAGGAGAGGTGGGTAGTTGCTCTACAAGGAGACAAGGTAGCCCCACCTGGTCCAATGAGCAGTGGCAGTTGCCCTGTGAGCAAGCTCTTCAGTGAGGGTCTGAAGCTTATGGTGAGTGCTCAAGGCCCTAATGGATACGTTGCAACCACTGGCTGGCCAGGGGTGGAATGCAGAAACATTCTCTGAGGGCATTTGAGTGCTCTAGGAATTGTTGGGAGAGCCCTGAACATGCAAGCCAGGAGAATGATTGAGTGGAAGACCTTCTTCCCCTGCAGAGCATGGATGACCAGCATCAGCAGAAGGATTCCGGAGTGCAGAGCAGGGAGCAGACACCGTGGCAGACAGGTGTGAGTGGCAACCACCAGGGAAGCAGTCTTAGTCTGGTTAGGTAGCCATAACAGAAACACCATAGGCTGGGAGTTTACCTGAACATGCAAGCCAGGAGAATGATTGAGAGGAAGCCCTTCCCCTGCAGAGCATGGATGACCAGCATCAGCAGAAGGATTCCGGAGTGCAGAGCAGGGAGCAGACACCGTGGCAGACAGGTGTGAGTGGCAACCACCAGGGAAGCAGTCTTAGTCTGGTTAGGTAGCCATAACAGAAACACCATAGGCTGGGAGTTTAAACAACAAATTTTCTCATAGTTCTCAACATTGGACGTCCCAAATCAAAGTGCAGGCAGATTTGGTATCAGGGCACAGCTTCTTCTCTTGTTCACAGCTAGCATTTTCCAGTTGCATTCTCATGTGGCAGAGAAGGGAAAGGGCTTTTCTCGGGACTCTTTTAAGGGTATCAACCCATTTTCTTGAATTGCCAGAGAACACAGGTGCTCACCAGGGGAAGAGAGAAAGAGAAAGAGAAGTAGGTTGGGGGAAAAAGCACCCCCCAATGGGGCACAATTATGCTGCAATCCTTTCTCTTCCATTCCTTCATCCTGTTGAGATTTGAGACATGCGCGAACTCCTGATGTGTTTTCAAGCCACTGGGGGCAGGGATTCCAGCTGCTGTTGGTCATGCGGGATCTGGCTTTCGTAACTGCTGGGCTATGGGGCCAGTCTGGCATAATCTTACCCATAAGGGCTTTGTCTTCATGATCTAGTCACCTCCCAGTGGACTTTCCTCCTAATATCATTCCTTGGGAGATTAGGATTTTAATATTTTGAAAAAATTTTATATTTTTTTTAGGTTTTTGCTATAGGGTGCATGCATTGCCAGAGAGAGGCAGAGAGAGGAAAAGTGAGAAATGATGCCCCAGGGGGATAGCCATGCAGCAATCTCTTCTCCTCCAACCTCATTCTTGGGATTTGGGGTACTCAGGAGCACACATCAGGTGCGTCTTTCAAGCCAGCAGGTCCAGGACTCAAACCATGCAGTCAGCTCTGTGGGATCCAGTTACCTTAACCACCATAGCACCTGACTGGCCCCTGGAGATTAGTATTTTAACCTATGGATGTTAAGAGGACATGAACATTTAGTCCATTTCAGAACCCACATCATCTGATGACAAAATCAGAGGTTTAATGAATCAAAGGAGCTGGCAATGAAAAGGCTCATAGCTCAGGAATTGGCATTTGGAAATATCCCAGTGGGCCAGAGAGACCTGGGGGGCATGGTGACCCCACGACTAGTGGTTCTCAGACTCGAGTGGCATTGGCATCATTTGGAAGCTTGTTAACACGCACACTGGACCCAGTCCCAGAGTTTGACTCAGTAGGCCTGGGGCAGGTGTAGAATTCGCTTTTCTAACAGTGTCCTGGGTGGCTGGTTGGGAGTCATATTTTGAGAAACTCTGCTCTCAGTAATAGCATTTTGTTTATTGCAGAATATATAACTTGAAAAATATCTTAATAAAACATTATTTTGTTATGACAGATGGTATTTTATACAACACAGATTATACTCATCTAAGAAAAAAAAGAGAAAGCCACTTTCTCTGAGGCACTGCCCTGTGGCCAGGATTTGTCTGAAATCACTGATTATGGCCTGTCTAGCTCAGAAATCAAACCATAATGGTATCTTGAGTTTTTTGACTAGCCGATTTTTAAAGACAACCAAAGCATTCATCAATGATGAATTCTCAAGAATGTCCTGTTCCCTAATTATAGAATAAAATTAGAACCAGTTTATGATAATTATTTAAAATATGGTTATGTAGGGGCCAGCAGGTGGCATGATGGTTAAAGGTGCTGGACTCCCACACGGTTGACCACAGTTCGAGTCCTGGATCTGGCAACTTGCTTTCTACTTCCCCTGCCCCCCTCCTGTCACTCTGTCCCTCTCTGGTAATTAAAAATAAATGAAGAAAGAAAGAAAGAAAGAAAGAAAGAAAGAAAGAAAGAAAGAAAGAAAGAAAAGTAAAGTAAGTCTTTAAAAAATATGGTTATGCATATGTAAATGGTAATTAAATATACTGTCGGGAATTGATACTGATTTCCAGTCCCTTAGCAAATGTGGATAAAGAAACTGTGTTAGTGAAGTCCAGATTTCTCTTCTACTTTTTCCCCCATTTTTAATTTTTGCTATAGGGGGCATGCACTCTCCAGAAAGAGACAAAGAGAGATACACAGAAAGAGAAAGTGAGTAAGCACCTCCTGGGGGGATGGCCACACCATGAATCCCTTCTTTTCTAGTCTCCTCTTGGGATTTCAGGCATGCATGTACACATGCCTGGGATGTTTTTTAAGCCGCCAGGTCCAGGATTTGAACTGTGAAGTCAGCCATGTGGAATCCAGGCTCCTTAACCACCATGCCACTGGCTACCCTCTTCTGCTTTATTGACAGTGCTGTTCCTTGATGTCTTAGGCTTCCCCGGATTCACAGAGCAGTCTAACTGGGAATAGTGCCTTTCTTTTCTTTCTTCATCAGAATGGCTCTCACAGAAAGTCTTCTTTAAAGAAACCTCTTGTGGGCCTGCAGGTGGTGTGGTGGTTAAGAGCGCTGGACCCCCACATGGCCGACTGCGGTTTGGGTCCCAGACCTGGCAGCTTGCTTTCTCACCTTCCATTTCTCTCTGTCTCTCTCTCACTCTGTCTCTATCTGGTCAAATTAAAATAAAATAATAAATTAAATAAATAAAGTTAAATAAAATAATTATTTTCAAAAAGAAATCTCTTGGGTTTAAGGAGATACTTTAAGGGTCAAAAGTGATATTCTGAGGGCAGGAATCCAACTCAGTAAATAATAGAGTGAGGCTGCTCTACCAGAAAATAAGACTTTTCGAGAATGAAGGGAGATAAGAGAAAGGCATGGAGGGAGGTGGGGAGCAGAGGTGAGCCGGGGAGAGGCTGAGGCTGAGTGGAGTGAGGCAGCCTTTTGTAGGTAGGAGGAGCTGAGGGCTATCCTCAGCTGCACTGGTGAGAAGCATATGCATATTGGGTGAATTCAACTTACAGGCAAAATATTGCATAGTAATTAAATGTATAATATTAAACATAAAAAAAGAATAGATTCTGAATTGCTTGATATGCGCTGTGAAGGCCCACTCCACTCTGTGACCTGCAAAAGTTCATTGGAGCCATAGACACCCACAAATGCTGTGTGTGTGTGTGTACATGTGTGAAAATGGAAAAGTTTCACTTTTGTATTAATGTGATGTATAACAGAAGTGAAAGCTATAGCCCAGTTGAGAAGTGAATCAATCTTAGTGAGCATCTCACTTCTTTAGGATGTGGAAAAGGGTTCAGACCAATTATATCTATATTACATATGCCAGCATGTATCCCTAATTCTTTTTTTTTTTTTTTGAGAGGTTTTTGCTATAGGGCGCATGTGCTCACCAGAAAGACAGAGAGAGACAGAGAGACAGAAAGCGAGAAATCACCCCCCAGGGGGGATGGCCACACCGCAATCCCTCCTCCTCCATTCTCCTCTTGATATCTTGGGCATGCACGCACATGCACCCAGCGTGAGTTTAAGCCACCAGGTCCAGGACTAGAACCACAATCAACTACATGGGAGTCCAGTGACATAGCCATTACGCCAATTGCTGGTCCCAATGTATCCCTAATTCTTATTAACACTAAACACTGGCTATAGTGTTCTTTGTTTCCAATGGCAAGTGTTCAAGAGTGGTCACCTTTAATTCCTCCCAGGTATATATTGTATTAGGCAGGATTTTTCCTTTGTATAGCACTGCCACTTGGTTCTTCTCCCTGTGACGTGTCTCTGGATTTCTGCCACACTGTAGTGGAATGAGACAGGTTTGATCTCATTTTGCTTTTGCCTTCTAGACTGGTGTAACCTGAAAACTGCTCCCCTGCTGTGTCGAGGTCAGGAAGCCATGCCACTTCCTATAGAACACCATTTAAGTACCCCCTTGGTTGACTGCTGAGGTTTTATTTTTAAGTTATTTTTACATCCTCTGTTATTTGACAGAATTGATGCCTTCCTAGTGAACTTTTCACTAGCGTCTCTCTCATGATCTCTCAGACTTCTGGAAGACTCCTCCCAAGGAAAGTGTGAGATGCCCACGAATTCCACTGTGGTTTTGAGATCACATATTATACAAGGGTACTTCAAAGAGTCAATGGATAAATGAAATTGAAGTATGAGTTTATTTTGGTGCAAAAAGTTTTGAAATCCATGTATACTTTCGTTTAAGAGTTTATATTTTCCATGAATTTTGTTGAAATCTCTCATACACAAGTATTTGCTAGAAATGTACCAAAATCAGCTACCTGTATACAACCGGAGGAAAATCTATTTGTCTTCTTGCTTTAGAGTCATTTAATAATTTGCTCAAGTATTTGGTAAGCACCCTTAATATACCAGCTACAAATCCAAGTATCAGGAATACAGCAAAACAAAGCCTTTTTTTTTTTTTGATTTGATCTTCAGTGGGAGGGAACAGACAGTATATTAATTTGTTAGTACAATCGTTGAATGAAAAAAGAATCTAAGGGGCCAGCAGGTGTCATGGTTGTTGAGGCACTACGCTCCCACACGGCGGACCATGGTTTGAGTCCTGGACCTTGAAGCTTGCTTTCTCACTCCCCTCACCCTCTTGCCTCTCTCTGGTGAGTGTGCCCTATAGAAAATTTGGGGACCAGCAGTTAGCGTAATTGCTATGTTGCTGGACTGCCATGTAGTTGATCGCGGTTCGAGTCCCAGACCCGGTGACTAAAACTCATGCCTGGCACGTGTGCATGCATGCCCAAGATTCTGAGAGGAGAATGGAGGAGAAGGGATTCGAACTGTGGTAGACTAATGCCAACTGTTGGTCTCCCATGGTCAATTTTCTAATGATAAAAAGGACAACAAATTGCAGCACCTGATTAAGGTAAAAAAAATTGCTTCAAGATTCAGAGAGGGGTGATCTAGTCTGAAAGGATTAATGTTCATCGTATAAAAATTCTCCACAGCATAGGACAAATGAGCAATTTGCAGCTAAGACTCCAGTCCTCACATTGAGAATGATCTCGCGATTTCACCCTGGTGAAAGTGAAGTGTTCTCAGTGAGCTAAAGGAAAAACAACAGGGAGGAGAGCAGAAGTGTGGTAAAGAACAAGGAGAGGGACCAGCAGTTAGCATAATGGCTATGTCATCGAACTCCCATGTAGTCTATAGCGGTTCCAGTTCTGGACCCGGTGACTTAAACTCACGCCGAGCACGTGTG
>NW_006159506.1:7066103-7078829 GCF_000334495.1 Tupaia belangeri chinensis
AGAATGGAGGAGAAGGGATTGTGGTGTGGCCATGCCCGCTGAGGGGGTGATTTCTCACTTTCTGTCTCTCTGTCTCTGTCTTTCTGGAGCACGCACGTGCCCTATAGCAAAAACCTCTCAAAAAAAAAAAAAAAAAAAGAACGAGGAGAGTATGAAAGGTTCCTAATTTATTCCCATGGCTAGAGCTTTGGCTCTGGCTTCATGATGCACCTCCAATTCCGGTTCATTCCAGAACTGCCAGCTGTCATTATGAAGTTTGCATTTGTGGTGTTGGAGCCAAATGATTGGAGACTATGTTTTGCTGAACTGGCAGGTGATGTTTGGAATATAATAACTTACCCATCCTTTAGATCAAACCCCTGGGGATCTTTCTTGACATCTCTCTTCTGGTGGTGGCTGCTGGATCCACTTAAAATTCTTCTGCAGTGATCTGAGGGGGGCTCTCTATTCCCTGAAGTAATAAACTTACCTAGCGGTAATTTTGACATAGAAGTAATAATCTTTAAAGTAGCCTGTATTTTAACTCTTCTGGAATGAATAAGCACAACCCAAATGTTCTGAGATCCAATTATGTGCCAGGTTCTTTTCTAAGTGCTACACACACTCACACACACACACACACCACACACACATGCACACCACACTATACATATTCCTTCATTCACATAACCCTCACAACCACTTTGCAAAACTAGCTACAGCTCCATAAATTGCTTCCCACCCTTACCTACTCTGTAACTATGAAATCTCAAAACCTTGAAAGAGGAAAGTTTTGGTTCTAATTTTAGGTAATTCTTTTGGTGGAAAAATCTTATGTAAACTGATAATGCTATAGTTTTAGTTTATGCTACTGACGTGAATTGTCATTTGTTTCGCTGCAAAATTAATATGATAGATTAGTGAGTCATGAGTCCTATGTCAGACTCTACTCGGGGTGTTATAAAATATCAACTCTATTGTCTTTCTTTCCCTTTCTTTCTTCTTTCTTTCTTTTTTATTTTTTTAGAGAAAGATCTTTGCTATCGGGTGCATGAACTCACCAAAGAGACAGAGAGACAGAAAGCGAGAAATCGCCTCCAACAAGGGATAGCCATGCTGCAATCCTTTGTCCTCTGTTCTCTGCATGGGTTGTTGGGCACATGAGCCCAGTGTGAGTGTCAAGCTTCTGAGTCCAGGACTCAAACTGCAGTTGGCCATATGGAAGTCCAGCAATATAACCATTACACCATCTGCTATCTTTCTAAAATCAAGTAATTCTGATTTTTAAAACACATCCGTACCACAGGATGTTAGTTCAAGGATTCTAGACTTGCTATATAATGCTCCCCATTCTCCAGATAGGGAAACTGAGGCATACTTAGTAATTCATCCAAGATCACATATGTAGTACAGCCATTGGATGCCAGACAATTAGACTCCAGAGTCCAAGTTCTTGACCCCTGAGAAAATGGCCTTTTTATTACAGTGCCCATTGGTTTGCTTGTTTTCCTCTCTAGTGATATCAAAGCAATTATCCCCACCTCTGGAAACTGATGGGATGTGACCATACAGCTTCAACAATCAAGCTTGACTCAGGCTGCTCTCTGTTCAGATGGAGAAGTGTATTATCTACTATTGCATTACCAACAGAAATATCTGAAACTGGATGATTCATAAGAATAGAGATTTGGAGGCCCGAGATATAGAGGCCAACTTCTGGTGAGTCTACAACGTGGAAGAGGACAAGATCTTCAGCAGAACAGCTATCCCTAAATTTCTGTAGATACTGGTCTCCCTTTCTTTTTTCCCTTTTATAAACCCAACGTAATGACTTCATTACACTGAAATGCCCACCTCCCGACACCATAAAGGAATTTCATTTTATTTAACATCTTTATTATACAGCAAAGTTCCAATACATGGATTTTGGGGTACATCCAAACTATATCAAGAGAGGAGGGGAGCTAATTGGAGTAGTGCAGAGGGAATGGGCTTAGCAGTCATTTAGATCTTTACTCTGTGGTCAGTAGTGATCAAGAGAGAATAGTTTCTGATTATTATTTTTCTTTTTAGAGAAAACCAGATACTGGGAGGTGTTTTGAGGCTCAAAAGTTTTTCTCAGTAATCTCATTTTTAGACTCTGGTCATCAGCCAAGCCAGGTCATAGACTCCTCTGAAGAGTGACTTAATTGATGGTCCTCCATGGTCCATAACCATATTCTCATTAGAAATGTAAAGTGCCAATGGAAGAGAAGACTTTGAACGTTCCTAAGAGAGAGGCCATTGGAGGTAGCCAGTGAAATGATGAGCCCTTGAAGGCGTCTAATGAGTGTCACCTTTCCTAGCTCCACGGGATATGGTTGAAAGGAAGGGTCAGATGATGTCATAGCAAGCTGCTTAATATTCAGGAGTTGAGCTCTGGGCTTTTACTTTGAAGCTTGGACAGGTCAGCTTCAAGTGCAAGGCTATTGATGAATAAAGCAAAACAAAGCATGTTGCGCTTTTCAGGTAACACAGTGCTTCCCATGGCCATGGCCTCTGCTCACCTGGAATTTAATTGTGTTAAAAAGTCCCTGGCCCTGAGGTGCCATGTCTTGCTCAAATGGTTGGTCTTTCTTTTGTGACAGTATTTGAAGTACACAATTAGAGACTCCCTATCAGAAGTCAAAGGTGAAGTCACTAAGAAAGCTTCCATCCTTCTCTTTTCTATTTGATTTAGTGAGGATCTCTCATTCCATCCATATGTGTCATGTCAACCTAGATGGGGGTCCTCATGGTCTCTTTTTTAAAATTGATTTTATTATTATTATTTTATATATATTCAGTCGCTGTACGTCATTCAACTTGTAGAGAGAATTTACCCAACATGACAGACACCTCAGACCAGTCCAGTTGAAAATACTATACATGTCATAATCAACAGGTAATAAGGGGTCTCTTGATAGCCACCATGACCTCCTCTCAAATCCATTCTCCAACCTTTACCCATGATTATCCTGTTGCAATGTGAATTTGTTAAAGCACATGCCCAGTCAAACCTATCAGTAGTGTTCCCTAACCAAGCTTACAAGGTCTTTCCTGGCTTAGTGTCTCTGGTCCATCATTCCTTACTCTCAGTGGGCCAGCCTTGCTGTCCTGTTCTCTTTCCTGTTCTCTTTCTCCTGCGTCAGCATCTCTAGCACATGTCCAAGAATATTCTTACCTCTCCCTTGACTTACTTAAGCCTATGCCACCTTGAGAGCTCAGCTCAATGCTGGCTTAAAGAAAGCCACTTTGTCAAGGCTCGGCAACTGCCTTGAAGATAAGCTTGTGTGGATCCTGCAGACCTGGTCTCTGCCCAGCACTGCTCACAGTAAATCGTTCAGTTGAGGTCAGACTCTCACATAATACAAGGAGGCTTCAAAAATAAACTTGCACTGTAATTCAAGTTTTCCATGAACTTTCTGAAGTCCCCTTACCTATATGCCTGGTAGCTCTCGTTAGTAAATGCCTCTCTCACTGTAAATTAGAGGCTAGGTCATATCTGCATGTGAAAAAACAAAATGCTTTTCAAAAAGAATGCCAGTGAAGAAAAATATCAACAAAATACTAGTTTCTAGAAGTGCTGAATATCAATATGATTCAAAAGATTTGAGCTTCTTGGTGAACAAGTAGAAAACTCTCTCTCTCTCTTTCTCTCTCTCTCTCTCTCTGTGTGTGTGTGTGTGTGTGTGTGTGTGTGTGTGTGTGTGTGCTCTTTAAGATTAAATGGCAGGTGGGGGCCAGCAAGTGGCATTTACATCACTGGACTCTCACGTGTTTGACTTCAGTTTGTGTCCCAGACCCAGTAGCTTAAAAAACGCACTACAGGGAACCAGCAGTTAGCGTAATGGCTATGTCGCTGGACTCCCACGTAGTCGACCGCGGTTCACGTCTCGGACCCGGTGGCTTAAATCTCACGCCGGGCGCGTGTGCGTGCGTGCCCAAGATCCCGAGAGGAGAATGGAGGAGAAGGGATTGCGGCGTGACCATCCCCCCTGGGGGGTGATTTCTCGCTTTCTGTCTCTATGTCTCTGTCTGTCTGGCGAGCGCACGCGCCCTATAGTGAAAACCTCTCCAAAAAAAAAAAAAAACGCACTACAGGTGATGAATATAATGAAAAGCTAGGGATTATTTTTATTGTTTTTTCCTCTCTATATAATGTTTCTGCTTTTAAGATTTCTTGTTTATCTTTGATTTGCAGACATTGGAGTATAAAGTGTCCTGTTATGGTTTTGTCTGTGCTTTGAGCACTGGAGTTTTGTGAGCCCCATGGAACTATGAGTTGAGTTACCTAAAATTTGGAAAAACATAGGCTATCATTTCTTTAAATTTTTTCTGCTTCATTATCCTTTGCCTCTCTTTCTGGTACTCTGACAACTTCCATGTTAGACAGTTTGATACTCTCAAACAGGTCAATGAGGCTATGTGGATTTTCTTTTAGTCTTATTTGTGCTTTAATTTGAAAAATGTCTACTTGAAATTTAAAATATAGTAAATTTTACTTTAAGTAACATATTTTCAGTTTCCAAATTTTCATGTGGCTTCTTTTATAATTTCCATTTCTGTGCCCAAAACACCAATCTGTTAATGCATTATGCTTATCACAGGACAAAATCCTCATGACATTGTATTTGGCAATAATTCTCTCTCTCTCTCTTATTTTTATTTTTTTTACCATAAGGCACATGCACTCTCCAGAGAGAGACAGAGACAGAAGAAAGGAAAGTGAGAGATCACCCCCCCCCAGAGGGTTGGCAATGCCACAATCCCTTCTCCTCCATTCTTCTCCTGAGATTTTGGGCATGTGCACACATGTGTCTAGTGTGTTCTTCAAACTGCTGGGTCTAGAACTCAGATCAGGGAGTTGACCATGTGGGAGCCAGTCCCTTAACCACTATGCCACTTGCTGGCCCCATTTGGTAAGAATTTATTAGACATGACACCAAAAATGCAGGCAAGAAAAGAAAAGAAAGAGACAACTAGACTTTATGAAAATCTTATTACTGTAATTGTTTTTAAAGATAAGATATAACTTAATGAAAACCAATCAATCAATCAATAAGGTGAGAAAGTCACATTCTCAGATCGAAGGAGATTTCCACAAACAAGAGGTGAAAACTAAACTAAACTAAAAGTTGGCCATTTCAGTATTTCCTCTTGCCACAGATAGTGTGAACATTAAAGAAAAAACTAAAATGGGAAGCTGACTTTGAGGAGCCTCCAGACTCTCATTAAGGTTTGAAAAAATGACATTAAAAAAAATGAAAGTAACAGGCCCAGTGTCTCGGCAGGTCTGGAAACCACATGGTCGAACCTAGGTTTGGATTCCAAGTAACTCAAAACTTGCTGTGATTGCATATCCAGGATGCTGACTACCTAGAGGGGTGAGAAAAGGGATTGCAGAATTCAGTGAAGACTTCACTTAATTCAAATCTCTCAGGCCTCAGCTCTTTTGATGTTTTGCAAAAGTGGATTTTTTTTTTTTAGTTGTGGTGAGTTGCTCTTGACAAATTAATGTAAGACATTAAAACTGGTGTGTTAGATAATATTTAAACAAACCAATGTGTCTTGGTTGAATTATAAATATCAGAAGTACATGAATATTTCATCCTTTATTGGACGGGAGAACTACATCTCTCCTGAGCATGCTCCTAAGTTTAGTTTTTCTCCGAAGACAGTTGGAGAAAATAGGAGAGTATTTTATTAGCTTAACCTCGAGTGTGTCCATGGCCTAGTCCTGTGGGGAAAATGGCAGAGCCAAACCCTTCCTGGACACTCAGAGATGAGGCCATCCAACTTTTGACTGCTCTGAATCATATTCCTAGATTTGCCTTCTCTGGAGACCTGGAGACAGGTGAAATCTTGCATGAAGCATTTTTGTTTAGAAGGTCAGTTACAGAGGAGAAAAGCTGAAATAAACTGCTTTCTACAAGCTTTTTTTTTGCAATAGCCTTTATATCTAAGACTGAAGACTTCACTTAATTCGAACTGGGGATAGATTTTTAAATGTCAGGGGCAGCTGGAAGTGATTCTCTCAGTCTCGGGGCTCAAAATACTTGTCGATCTAGAAGAACAAGGAGGAAAAAAGCTGTCCTCCGGTTATTCAAATAGAAACTGGTGCCTCCAAGAGAGTTCCTCTTTAACTGGCCATTCCTCTTCTTTCTCCCCAGCCAGCTCTGGAAGATCACTCTGTTTCCATTCAGGCTCCGATTCCAGACTGCACACTTAGAAGCTTTTCTTGACTCTATTTCTTTTTCTTTCTTTCTTATTTTTTTAGGGAGAGATTTTTTTGCTATAGGGTGTGTATACTTGCCAGAGAGAGAGAGACAGAAAGTGAGAAATCACTCCTCGGGGGGATGGCCACACTGCAATCCCTTCTTCTCCATTCTCCTCTTGGGATTTTGGGCACATACACACATGCACCTGGTGTGAGGTTGAAGCGGCCAGGTCCAGGACTCAAACTGCGGTCAACTCTGTGGGAGTCCAGTGACACAATTGTGACGCCATCTGTTGGTCCTTATTATTATTATTATTATGGATAGCTGCAATTAGTTATTAGTAAATTTTTAGGGTCAGTGTCAAATTTGGGCAAGTATTTATTAAATTTCTTTTATACAATAATTATAGAACTTAAGAACTTCTGACTTTTTTCATATGCTGATTAATTAAAAAATTTTTTGAATGGGCAACACTTACAAACTTATGAGTTCTCAATTTTGCTGTTGGTACCAGTGGTTTGTGCAATTCATTAAGAGATAAATCGACTCTTTACTTCGACTCAAACTGCAGCACTTATTAATGTGTTACTACTTTTGACTTGACATAAAGAAAAAAATTTTTATGTAATTTATTTCTCCACATCTGGTTGTTCCATGTGGACCCAGATTATACAGGGTAGTGTCTTAGCAACATATATCCCCACCGCTGAGTCTAATCTTGCTCTCATATGAGGACCACTGACCTCAGGTTTATACTTTTACTCCAAATGGTATCTGGAAACACCTCTATTTACTGATTACAACTATCCTGGAAATACACTCTTTAACATTCTCTAGTGAAATCATTTCTCTTTTTCTTGAAACTCCAGGTTGTTCTGCAGTTAAGTGACACAAGTGGGGGGAAAACACGGATGATAATGCCATTCACACAATAACACTACGATAAGAGCCAAATTATTCCACCTAGTTAAATCATTTTCATCTAGCCCATGAAAGGAGGGTAATTTAATTTCAGGAGATTGGAAGCATTGATTGAGCTGTGAGTCCCTAAGGCATTTATTAGACAAATGAGACCAATGAAAAAGAAATGTGTTTTCATCTTTAATTTCCATAAGAGATTGATAGCCAATCTTTGGAGGGTTGATTTTTAAAATGTAGCATTGCACCCCAAAATTGACACCAACAGGACATGATAGAGAAAGCTGTAACAGAGGAGCTGACAAAAGGTGACTCTTGGGTTTTGTGCTGCATCATCACCTTTCAAGCCTGCAGTCTTTATTCTGACACTGAAGGATGAAAAACCAGACAGCCATACCTCACTCTTAAATTTCTAATGGTACAGGCCTGCACATATTAATTATAGCTATAATTATAAGGTGCACCAGCTACGCATAGATTTTTTTCCCTCCAGGATGAAGAAGACTTTTAAAAAAATTAAATTCAGTGCTAATACACGTCTCAATCTGGGCTTAGTGGAGATGAGATGAGAGAAGAATTTATCTCAATGCATTCCGGTCTTTTTCAGTGTTTAATAACAGGTTCAGACTCCTCCTTTCTCCCACCAGGCCATACTCACACCAAATAAGCGGTTTCTTCAAGACAATCTCAACCCATCCAGCTTTCTTTCCATTCTAGTGACATTTGTTCACCTGTGTCTGCTTGCTCAAATGGTACAGGGATCCTCACTACAGATGAGGAAGGCTGGGTAGGGGGTAGAGAAGAGAATTCCACTTAGACCAGGTCTAGGATATGACTGAAGAGATGAGGCTAAGATGAGCAGGACAGGGGCATCCCTGGGCAGTCCCACTCAGGTAGGTTCCCTCGCCCCAACTGTTTTCAAGGAAGTTTAGGGTTTCTCACTCTTAGGGTCCTTGGTGAACACCTTACCTCGTTTTAAGCCCGGATGCTTCAGTGTTGCCCAACTCTGAACAAATGGGAGAATCCTGACAATGAGAACCAAGGCCAATGTAGCTCCATTTCTAGAAAGTATGCTCTTTGACCTCAGTGACAGGAGTCTGGACTCACCTATGGGAGGTTAATGGAAGAGATAGGCCTTCTAGGGGTAGGAAGGCCTGGCTTTAAAGCCCAGATCTACCTCTTGTAGGTTGTAATTAACCTCCCTAAGCCTCAATGATCCTGTCTGTAAATGACA
The DNA here is from genome assembly GCF_000334495.1 of Tupaia belangeri chinensis. Lineage (NCBI taxonomy): Eukaryota > Metazoa > Chordata > Mammalia > Scandentia > Tupaiidae > Tupaia > Tupaia belangeri. The sequence continues at coordinate 7,074,474 of NW_006159506.1, forward strand.
AAGTAATATAATAATTGTTATTGAAGTTCATATCATTATAAATGTAATATACCCTTCATCTCTTATTGAACTAACCTTCCTTCCTTCTCATGACCCACAAATCCATCCCAGTAGTCTACATAGACATTACCAGGAAACCTACAAAAACTAAATTTCTAAAATGAATGCGTTCAGCAAAGCCATAGGATATAATGTTGACACAAAACACACACACACACACAACAAAGTTCTATATATTACTATTAGTAAACACATGTCAAATAAACTTAAAAACATAATACTATTTATCATTATTTTCAAGAAAATGAAATTTCAGGTCTTAACAAAATGTGTATGATCTATAGTCTGAATATTAGAAAATGCTGATCAAAGAAGCTCTTGGACTGAATGACTAAACAGTAAGGATGGTAATTCTATCCAAATTGCTCTATAGTTTTAATAGATTTCTGATAACAATTAGCAAAGTAAATTGTTATGGAAATACACTAGCTTTTTAAAAAATTTACGTAAAATAGCACAGATCCCAGAAGAGGTAGAACAATCTTTTTTTTTTTTTTTTTTGAGAGGTTTTCGCTATAGGGCGCATGCGCTCGCCAGACAGACAGAGAGAGACAGAGAGACAGAAAGCGAGAAATCACCCCCCAGGGGGGATGGTCACGCCGCAAACCCTTCTCCTCCATTCTCCTCCCAGGATCTTGGGCACGCACACACACGCGCCCGGCGTGAGTTTTAAGCCACCAGGTCCGGGATGCGAACCGCAGTCGACTACGTGGGAGTCTAGCGACATGGCCATTACGCTAACTGCTGGTTCCCAATAATAAGTCTTGTTATGTAACTATGGCATTTGTGGTATTTTGTGGTATTGGTAGAGGGACAGACACATAGGCTAATGGAACAGAGTAGATGACCTAGAAATAGATCTACACGCTGGTCTTCAGAGTTCCTTACTAATTTCTTCCTATGCCAGTATCATTTTTTCATCCTCTTATAGTAAATCTCACTTCATTCATGCCCATCTGCTTATTTTTTTTTTGCATATTACTTGCTCTTTCCTTTGCTTTTCTACGTGTCTACATTTTCTTCTGGTGTATCCAAGGTGGATTCAAAAAGTTTGTGGAAAATGTACATTATAAAAAATTATGTGTGGGAACCAGCAGTTAGCGTAATGGCTATGTCGCTGGACTCCCACATAGTCAACCGTGGTTCGCGTCCCGGACCTGGTGGCTTAAAACTCACACCGGGCGCATGTGCGTGTGTGCCCAAGATCCCGAGAGGAGAATGGAGGAGAAGGGATTGCGGCGTGACCATCCCCCCGGGGGGTGATTTCTCGCTTTCTGGCTCTATGTCTCTCTCTGTCTGTCTGGGCAAGCGCACACGCCCTATAGCGAAAACCTCTCCAAAAAAAGAAAAATTATGTGTGGATTTCAAAATGTTTTTGTACTAACATAAACTCAGAATTTAATTCTACTGCTCACAAACTCTTTGAACTCCCCTAATTTTCTCATCATCTTCTACTGATACTTGTCCTTGGATGCCTACTAAGCCCAATTTGAAATTCCATTTCTGTGAATCTTTCAACTGAGTGGCTTCTCCAGTCTTCTTTATCTCTTGGCCTCAGCACTGTGTATTTGTTGAGATGCTATTTTACAGAAATGTTAACTCTGTCTCCATAGTTGTTCTTCTGTCCTTTCGAGAGAAATTAAATTTATCCCCCGTTTAGTTTTAGGTTGTGTGTTGTACTTAGTTCAACACAGTGAATTTAACCAGCTTTGAACTTGGACGCACATGCACACAGTGTGAGCTTAAGCCACCAGGTCTGGGACTCAAACCGCGGTCGGCTACATGGGAATTCAGCGACATAGCCATTACACTAACTGCTGGTCCCATGGCTGATCACTGTTCAAGTCCCAGACCTGATGGTTTCAAACTCATTCTGGGCACATGTGTGTGCATGCTGAAAATCCCAAGAGGAGAATGGAGGAGAAGGGATTGCATCATGGTCATTCCCCCTAGGTGGTGATTTCTTGCTTTCTGTCTCTGGGTCCCTCTCTTCAGCCTATACACTTACACAATAGCAAAAATATGTCTAAAAAAATAAACTGGGTTCCCACATGGCCCACCATGGTTCAAGTTCTGGACCCAGTGGATTCAAAATCACACTGGGTACATGTACATGTACACCCAAAAAATCCTGAGAGGAGAATGGAAGAGAGGGGATTACAGTATGGCTATCTCCCCTGGAGGGGGGGTGATTTCTCACTCTCTCTCTGTTTCTCTCCAGTGAGTGCATGCACCCTATAACAAAAACAAAAAGAAAAAGAATCTCTATTGTTTGTAAATTTATATATTTGATGTGTAGGAATACATGTATATATCTAAAATGAATTATATGAATCCCTAGGGCTTATAACCCCAAACTACAGCCCGATGCTCTTCCTTGTTTTCCAGATTTCTACTCCTATTTTAGCTGTTCTGTTGTTTCTTAGAGGATACACCTCCAAACATATAAATAATGACTTATACTGTTATTCTTTGGCTTCCTCCCCAAGCAGGTTTGAATTGATGTATTAAATTCCTATTATGGGCGATAAATAGCTAGATCCCAAACTCTACCTCTATCACACTCCCTGCTTGCCTTTATCATCCCAATAAAATTATATATAATTTTTGGTAAATTTGCATTCAGCACTTTATATTATGATGGTGATAAAAAATTGTCCACTGTTGAGCCAAGTAGTACACTATGGTTATATTTCTTTCATTATACAACCGTTTGTTTTTCCTGGAGTTTACGATTGACTTTTAAACATTTTTTTACTGCTCTCCGAGTTTTCTGTATCCCTATTGACAGTTAATTCCTATTCTGCCAGAAACTGTCCTCCCAGTACATTCAGTTCCATTTACTTTTTCATCTGCAAGGACAGAAACTTTACAAGGCCCTGGGCCTTGCACTTCTGCGTATTCCTTTTACTATCAGGGCGGGAAGCTTACAAACTACATTCTGCAGACTCCATTGGCAGCTGAGTTCTGCTTCGGTCTGCCAGTTGGAGGCATTCACAGCAATTAGAAAGGATGAAAAGATAGAAGCCACTAAGTCTCTGGTGAGCTCTAACACACTAGTGGCTTCGGTTCAGTGATAGGAGAGAATGACTGTTGGTTTCTGCAATAGTGTCAGCACTTACAGGCTCCTTCCGGGGTCCATGCAGCCAGACCATGACTGAACTCTCGCAGCTGCTGAACAACAGAGAAGAGTCAGAATAGTTTGGACTCTCATGAGTACTGGGTCCCATTAGGGGGCAGTAGCAGCTTTCTGAAGTTCAGGATTTCTAGGAAGACCATCTTTCCTTTTTTACTCTTTCAATCTCTACAACTCGGTCACCTAATTCCCTAGATTAAATCTCCTTCAATTCAAAATACCTAGATGGGTTTCTGTTTTCTTCTTTGAAAGCTGATGGATTCATGGCCAAGCCTGCTTCCCTGAAACCTAGTAATAAATGAGTGAGGATTAAGGCACAAAAACTAAACTAGGTTAGTGACTAGCTCAATAATATGTATTTTTACTGCAACACTGTCCAACAGAAACGTAACAGGAGCCACATACATACATTTTTTTCTAGTAGTCACATTTTTAAAAAGTAAAAAGAGGGACTATCAGGTAGCATAGTGGTTGGGATGCTGGACTCCCACATGGCCAACCATGGTTCGAGTCCTGGACCTGGCAGTTTGCTTTCTCACTTTCTCTCTCTGTGTTTCTCTTCTCTCTCTCTCTGTTTCTCTCTGACGAGTACATGTGCCCTATAGGAAATGAAAAATAATAATAATGATGATAAATACAATTAAATAAATAAGAAAAAATAAAAAGAAAGATTAAAACGAATGTTATCAGTCTATTTTTTTAAAGCCAGTATATTCAAGACATTACCACTTCATGTTATTAATGTAACACAATGACTAGTAACTTACTTGAGATTTTTTTTTTCTAAATCTTTGAAATCTGATGCACATTGCACACAGCATGTCTCCATCTGACGAGGCACATCTGTCACAGAGGCCATGTGTGGCTAAGGCTTTGGTACTGGATGGTGCCACTTCACACTCTCAGGGCTGATCCATCTGTCTCACCTTCCACCACCTTTACGACAGTCTAGAGGCAGTAAGGGTGTGGTGGTAGCTATGGCGAGGAAGATTCTTCATGCGTGCATTGCCATGATTCTCATTTTTTTTTTAAGAGAGATTTTTGCTATAGGGAGCATGCACTCACGGGAGAGACAGAGAAACAGAAAGCGAGAAATCGCCCCAGGGAGAGGGCCATACTGCAATCCCTTCTCCTCCAGTCTCCTCTCATAATCTTGGGCA